>NC_080782.1:129280985-129582192 GCF_028018385.1 Neofelis nebulosa
TAAGTGTTAAGTTAGATTGAATGCCCTTTTGCTATCCATTAAGGGACATCTCTTGCCCCTGTGGTATCTTACATGTATAAGAGAAGGTACCTCTTCTTCCCAGCAACACAGCCCCACAGTCAGGCACAGGTGTAGCAAGACTAGTAACCTCATTGGTTATTAAGGGTATAATTGACACAGCTGTAGGACGTGGCCCTGCACACAAGTAAGCTCCCTGCCTTTCTCTCTTCCACTAGGTTTCCATGATTTGCAACTTTATTCTGGTTGGTGTTGGAAAGGCAGGCTTGAATGACCATCCTAGTCGCAAGTAGAGCAACAGTATCTGCCATCCCACATGCTCTTCTGGAACTTTGCCTTTGCCTCTGTAAAGCTGGAGTCTGATTCTACTCTCTTTGAGTCTGGGTAAGCTTTGGACTTGCTTGCCGCCAACACAACACAACACAACACAAAACAACACGAGTGACGATGTAATTTCTGAGGTTAGGTTATAAGAAGTGATATAGCATCCACCTTGTTGGCTGGAACACTTGAACTTGGAGCCCTAAGCTGCCATGCAAGAAATCTGACTGTCCTGAGACTAGCAAGCTGCAAGAAAGCCATACCACATGGTGAGGCTGTATGTAGGGCCTGTGGTCACAAGTCCTAGTTTTTGAGTGCTCCAGACTCAGACACCAGACCTGTGAGTAAACAAACTTTAGATGCTTCTAGCTCCCAGTTTTGAAGTCATCACCACACTCTGAAATTCCTCAGCTCAGACCCCAGATACCTTGGAGCAAAGAGCAGCCATCTTTACTGTGCTGTTTCTGAATTTCTGACCCATGGAATCCACAAGCACCATAAATTGGTTTATTTTATTGTTTTATGTTACACAGCAATAGTAACTAAAATACCTATTATCTTTGATAACACCAAGAAGGAGAATAAAAAAAAGGAGAGGAAACTTATAAAATTTAAAATTAAAAATTTAAATACATTTAAATTTAAATTTAATTTAAATTTAAAATTAAAAAATTATAAACTACAGGATACAGACAAAATATATCAACAAATACAAGTGACAGATTAGAATAAACCATGACAGAAAGACACTTGTGAAAATCAGGGCAATTTGACCTCTGACTGGATACTAGATGATATTTAAAAAATTATTGTTAATTTTAAAGATGTGATAAAGTGGTTATTGAAAAATGAGTCCTTATTTGTTATGGATACATACCGATGTATTTGCTTATGAAAATATTTGATTTGCTTTAAATTGGATTTAAAATGGAAACGAGGGGAGGGGAGGGTACAGATAAAACAAGATTGCCATTTTTAAAAATTTAATTTTATTAAAAAAATTTTTTAACGTTTATGCATTTCTGACAGAGACAGAGCATGAGTGGGGGAGGGGCACAGAGAGAGAGAAAGGGAGACACAGGATCTGAAGCAGGCTTTAGCTGTCTGCACAGAGCCTGACATGGGGCTCGAACTCACAAACCCTGAGATTACGACCTGAACTAAAGTCGGCCACCCAACCAACCGAACCACCCAAGCACCCCTAAATTTAATTTAATTTTGGGGAGAGGGAAAGAGAGATGGGGGGGGAGAGAGAGAGAGAGAGAGAGAGTGAGAATTTTAAGCAGGCTCAACACAGGGCTTGATCCCACAACCCTGGGATCATGCATGACTGGAGCCGAAATTAAGAGTAGGATGCTTAACTGACTGAGCCACCCAGGTGCCCCAAGATTGCCACATTTTAATAATTGTTGAAGCCAGGTGATAGGTACATGGAGGTTTATTATCTCTACCTTTGTGCATATTTGAAATTTCCCATAAAAATTTTGCTAGGGTGAGACTCAGGAGGAACTTATTTGTCCTCTGTCCTGTTCTCCCAGGCTGTAGTTATGTGCTAACAGGTGCCAATGATTTAAATAGATTGCCCCTCCTATAAGCAAGACCTCTGTGTACTGCTGGAGGCTTCTTGAGACCCGGGACCCTTCACCCCCTTCACCCATGTGGGATTTCAGGCAGATCTCAGGACTAAGGAAGAAAGCATATTCTCAGGCAAATAAATGTTTTAGGCACTCCTCAAATCAGTTTAACTTTGGGTGGCTGGAACTCCCCCTGAAGACAGTATTCTCTTCTCTGATAATACCCAGTCCAGCCCTAGGTATACAGGGGGACATCCATGAATTCCTGGCGAATTGATTGAAGAAAATTCATTGTTCAGGATGCATTCATTAGCTTACTCTGAAGGTTAAGGAGTGTTCGATTTTAAACTTTAAAATATATCTGTCACCAGAAAGACAGGCAAATAGGCTGCATGTTGCTACACAGATGATGTACTTTGGAAGGTCCTTCTGTTTGCTTGCAGGTTCCCTCCCTTGAATAAAGAGTATTAACTCATGCTGCAGCCTGCTGCTCTCTGCTTGGCTTTGGCTATGTCACTAAGCCCAAAATAGAAAGTTCTTTTACTGCAGAGCAGGGAAAGAGGTTTAAATTTATCAATTCAAATAACAAAGGGAAGCATTATACTGGCTCTTCTCTGGGGCGGGGAGTGGGGGGGGGGGTGGGAGGGGGTGGGTAGGGAAGAGATAATGCCTGCTTCATCAAGGAGAAGGAGTGATCTGACACTGGCAGGGGTTGAGACCAAGAGACAAGCTTACACTGTAGTGAGTTGGGCTTGTTTCCCATCCTGGCTCCCCTCATTCCCTCCTTCCAACCATGTCACCTCTTTTAGGACATGGGAAAGCAGCTGAGCCACTGAGGAACCAGTCCCAGAAATGTCACTGAAGTTATCAGACTGGAAACAATTCTCTGAGCCAAACCCCTTCTCTCTTAGCTTTGAGAGGAGTCAGTACCTTGCAACAAAGTTACCCAAAAGGGAGATGTATCAAATGGTCAAAAATTTTTGATGATCCCTAGGGTTAGAAAGAGTTTGTGGAAATTGGCATTCTTGTGTATTGCTGGAGGGAGGTAGACTGAGCCAACCACCTGGAGAGCAACCTGACAACATGGAACTGGGGTATACCAGAGGCTGTGGATCTGGAGGCTCTCTGTTTATAGCTGGTGGGAGTGTAAATTGGGTCTGTAGACAGACTCTTGTACATGTACAACAGGGAACATTTATAGTATAACATTCATAGCAGCAGTGTGAACAAAAGCTAAACCCTAGAAACAATGCACGTACATGGATGAATTTTAGCAAAGTGAATGGAAAAAACAAATCCCAAAAGATGACATACAGCTTGATGTCCTTTTTATAAAGCTAAGGACAGTTCTGAAAATTTACTCTTTAGGAATATATACACATAGAGCAAAACCACATCAAAAGAAAAGGAAATGAACTTGCGATTCAGAATGGTTTCCTTGGGTGGGGAACACAGGAAGATGGTGTGGAAAGCCTTATGCTTCAGTATTGGTTATTGCCGAGGCCCTAGCTTTTGTTTTGGGTTGTGGATTGACAGGGACTGAATATGTTATTAAAATTAATGAATTGGGTGCCTGGGTAGCTGAGTTGGTTAAACACACAACTCTTGGTTTCGGCTCAGGTCATGATATCACAGTTCGAGAGTTCGAGCCCCTCACTGGGCTCCGCACTGACAGTGTGGAGCCTGCTTGGGATTCTCTCTCTACCTCTTTTTCTGCCCCTTCCCTGTTTGTGCTCAATAAATAAATAAATAAATAAATAAATAAATAAATAAACTTTAAAAATAAATTTTAAAAATTAATGAATTTACCACCAAAATTAACAAGATCAGGCCATCCAGTACCAATTATGGGAGTGTCAGAACAAAGGATTATGGTGAATCCAGTTATTTATGCCAGACATTAAAACAAAACAAAACAAAAACAGAGTATATATCCTTTGGCACAGTCACTCCACGCCTAAGCATTTATCTTAAGGAATAAATAAAGATGCACACAGACATTTGTAAACAGGACACTTACCATGGTACTTATAAAAATAGGAAACAATCTAATTACCAAACTAAGAGATTAGTTACATAAATCTTGATATGCTTGAAAACTAGGTAGTCTTTTAGAATCATTCTTTTCTGGAGTGTGTGGGTGGCTCAGTCAGTTAAGCGACTGACTTCAGCTCAGGTCATGATCTCGGTAGTGAGTTTGAGTCTCACATTGGGCTCTGTGCTGACAGCTGGAAGCCTAGAGCCCACTTCGGATTCTGTGTCTCCCTCTTTCTGCCCCTCCCTGACTTAAGAGAGAGAGTCTCTCTCTCTCTTTCTGAAAAATAAACATTAAGAAAACTTTTTTTAGAAATATTCTTTTCAAGGAGTATTTAACTATATGGGAAAACAGATACATACAGAACAGACACATGCAACATGAACTTTAGTTCACAGTTTTTAATTTCTGATAATATATATCTATGCACACCAAGAAAAGCTGAGAAGGCTATATATCAAAATGATTATAGCCCTCATTTCTGGATCTGATGATTGTTTCTTCCTGAAACTTGCCAGCAGTTCACAAATTTTCTGCAGTGATCATTAATTCTTTTACAGCCAGAAATAGTTTTATTATAAAAATGGTTAATAATAATAGCTAATGTTGATGGAGTACTTGTTATGTACTAGAGCGTTACATGGATTCATTTATTTAAGGCTTAAAATAACCCTATGAGGTTAGGACCCTATGGGGGTCCTATTATGATCCCCATCATATGAATGAAAATACTGATGTTTAGGGGGTTAAATAACTTTGAGGACACAGAAGCCCTAAGAAGTTGTGCCTTGAATCAGGCTTGTAGGAGGTTCTTCAAAGGGTGGGCCTGATTGTAGGCTATTGGTCTCCCTGGTGCAGGATGGCTGTACCAGAGACAATGATCTCCCCGCGAGCAACACTGGGAATTGAACAGGCTGATGTAGAACCTGCAATCCACACCCAGAAAGAGGCCCCCAAGGGGTTTCTGAGCCTGAGCCAACACAAGGCAGCCAACCATCAAATGTGGGTTGGGTGGGGGGGGCACACATTGGAAAGCCAGGAAACCCAGCCTCTAAGGGTTTCTGAAGAGCCCCTGTGGGAGATCCCAGAGCAGAGATGTTTTTACTCATGGCTCTGACTAGCTCTCATCTCCAGCAGCCACTGTAGGATTGGCCTCTAGAGCTTTCGGTGGAGACGAGGGTGCTCTAGGGATGGGACAGAGCCAGGACTGAGCCGCGGTCTCTTTTCATCACTCATGCTTTAAATATAAGCTCTGATGTGATCAAGGCGCCAGAGATAAAATGCCTTTCTCAAGCTAAGCAGGCAGGATCTGGTATCCAATTTGGACAAGACAGTGGAAAATAGACTCAGGGGGAAAAAATCCCTTGGCCTCAACACCAACACACAGGAGCTGAAGAATTTGACACCTTAACATTGTAGAATAAACAAATGTAGGCATAGTTTCCTATGTTTTCTTAAAAGCATCTAAAATAGATATGATTTAAGAGGGAGTTCTTGTCTGACTTTAACAGCCAGTTCTTCTCTTCTCAGCTGAGGAATTCTGGATATCCTTTAAGATGTAGCTCAAGCATCAGCTTCTGTGGAAGTACTTCCCAAGCTGCCCCAAGTAACGATGCTGTTCCTCTTCTGTACATGTTTAATAAATACGTTTACCTGTAGGAATGTCCGTCTTCCACTGCTGGACCATGAGTTCAGTGGACTGTGTTTTATGCGTCTTTGGGTTTTCCCCACTATTCCTGTATTTCTTCCCGTCACCTGTCCTCCACATGCATCTCTATGCCTGTCATGTGGTAAGTGCCAATTAAATGTTGCTTTTGGAACAGAGAGGTATAAAGGCTTGGGTGTGGTCTTCTAGAATTCTCAGAGCTGGGAATCAAACCCTTTTTTGCATCTACAATACTTGAGAGAATCTGATAAAAGCTAAGAACCTTTCTTTCCCCAGTGAAAAAAGCATATACAAAAGAAAACTCCCAGTTGTACAGCAGTAAGTGCTCTCTCTCTCTCTCTCTCTCTCTCTCACACACACACACACACACACGAGTGCATGTAAAACTGGGGAAATATGAATGATAGGTAGGTTGTATCAATATCAATATCCCAGTTGTGATATTGTACTCTAGTACTGCAAGAGGTTACCAATGGGAAATCAGGATTTCTTTGTATTATTTCTTACAACCACATGAGAATCTAAAATTGTCTCAATAAAAATTTCAGTAAAGAAGAAAATTCCTATACATTATCCTCTGGGAGTTGGTAAGTCCCCATGAATCCACCTATGAATCCTGAACTAAGAGATCTCCAGTATAGTCCAATCTCTACGTTGTTATATGGGGAAACTGATGGGTAAAGATGTGCTTAAAGTCATACAGATTGTTGATGGCAGAGGTGAGGATGAGCCCAGCACTCTTTTCCTTACACTGCAACTGGTTTCTGGGAGGAAGAGAGTGCTGTCCAGTTGGTATTGTTTACTAGACTAAAAGGCAAAGCTAACCTGGTATTTCCTGTTGTGGAGAGAAAGCAGGGCAATTCATTTTCAGAACTGTTTGGTCTCTTTTTTCTTCTCATGGCTTTCTAGGCTGCCTATGCTCAGCCTATGGATCGGGAAGGATCTCCTTTCCAAAGAAGGTGGCTCAGGGGCTGGCAGGCTTTTTGCTTCTGCATAATAAAGAGCCAAATCAAGCAGGCTGGACAAATGGAGGAGGAGGAGAGAAAGAGAAGAAAAATGATGAGGGTTCATCAGAGAAAAGAGAGCAGAAGGGCATGGTACAAGAAGACAATAGTGGAGGGGACGAGATGGATGTATTTAGGGAATAGGAGCGATGGGGTGGGCTGGATCACAGGCCACTCACTACTAAGCTGCAACCTGTAAGGACATGGATTATTGGTCTATCCTTGGAGATTGCTAGGCATTGAAAGTGTCAGATGGTTCAGTGGTCAAGATCTTCCATTCATGAAAATCATTTGAGTTTTGATGCTAAAGGCTCTCTAGTAGGACTTCAGACTTTAGGCACTGAAGCCAGACCTCAGCTCCTCTGCTTACCAGTTATTTTACCTTATACAAGTTACTCAGTCCCTTTGTGCCTCAGTTTCATCATCTGTAAAATGAGGATAATAATAGCACCTCACTCAGGAGTTGTGAGGGAGGAGGGATACAATATACGTAAAGTACTTGGAAGAGTACATAAGTGCTTAATAAATGCTGGCCTTATAACTGTTTAACTACTTGACAGAGACTCATTTCCTATTCCTTGTTCCTCCAAAGATGGAGAAAACTGATTAACATCCTTCCTTTAAAAACCATCCACCAACCTGTAGGCACTAAATTACCCATGAGTTTTCTCTTTTCTGCACACAATGTCTGTTCCTTCTTTTGTTTGTGGACCTAATTCTATCACCATCCACCACAATTTAAAGATGAGCATATAAATACCTGGTCATTGTGTGTGTGTGGGGAGGTGGGGTGTCTCCCTGTCTGGTGTGCCTTCTAACAGCTTAGGGAATGAACACTCCTGTCAAGGGAGAGTGTTTCTTTCCATCAGACAGAAGAGCAGTATGGTCCTATCTTCCTATCTTTGAAAATTAATTTCAAAGTACTCCTTAGATGCTGTTGTACTTGCAAATTCATCTGCTTTGGAGAACCTTATTTCTTTTTTGGCGGCGGGGGGGGGGTGTGATTTCTAAATCTTGCCTAGAGTCAAGCTAGAACACTGGTAAACTTGTTAATATGGAAAATATAAACACACTAAACAGATTTTCCCTCTGGCTCCCTGCAAAATGCCCCCTCATCTTCTACAGCATCTCTGAGAGTCTTTAGGGAATACTCATATGGGCTCACGAACAAGTTCTCCATTCTTACCCCTCTGCTCTGACAGGTGCCAGGTCTCTGTGCTGTTCCACCAGACTCTGAGGTTTTCCTGTTGCTCTTGTAGGCACTCCCAATCAAGAGAGACCTACAGCCATCAGAGAAGACTCTTCAGAGAGTGTGGGGCTTGAACTGGTCTTGAATGCCAGGGTTCTTATAGATACAAGTGGCTGTCTGAGGAGATGGGACATGTTGAGCAAAGGAGAAAGTAGGAATGGAGTGGATGAGTACAGTATTTGTCTGAGAGAGGAAGAGGGCCATCTGAGCTGAGGATAAGATCTTTTAATGAGAGGGAAGGTAGAAGAAAAGGCCATATTGAAATGCCGTGTGAGGAGGCCATGCAAGAGGTCCAGAGGAAGGTGAGACTTCTTTTCACAAGAAAGTTGGGGCCCTTGAGTAATATTCCAGGGCATAGTGGAATATTTAACATAACTATTGGCTGCTTGTTGTTTGGGCCTGTGACTCCCCTAATCATGTTTACTCAGGATATCTGAAGATTTTTTCACAATTATGAGCAATATGTTTTCATTACAGAAGAATCAAGTACATAAAAAGAAAAAAAAGAAAAACTCCATTCACCAGAAGCAGCTGCTATTAGTACCTCATTGTATGGATTTCTAAAGTCTCATAAACATATATTTAATAAAATTATGGTAATATCATATATGCTGTTTTATAAGGTATTTGTCACTTAATACTATATTGTGCATAATGTTCCATGTCAATAAACCTATTTCTATGATAAGATTTTTAATACCTGCAAAGTTGGTGACAGTATTTTTAAGGTTTATCCAGCCTTCTGGTAATAAACTTTGCCTTTCATTTCAGAGATTTTATTTTTCCTGTAACAGGGTAAAAAATATTTCCTCTGTAACTGAGAATAGTATCTAGATGTCAGGGACATTATCAAAGGATAATATGGTCATTTCTCTCTCTTTTTTCTTTAGCCAAACTGTAGTAGGTGAGGGAAAGAGCTGTATTATATCTGTGGCAAAATTCCTGGCCACAAAATTTTGGCCACATATATAAAATGCTAATTTCAGGTGAAATGTTAAGTTTAATTGTTCAGAAAACTGCAAAGGAGAAAAACAGGGATAGCTACCAATGAGTTGCAAGTATTTGTGTATCCCGAGTACCAAAATCTTCCAGTCGTTGGGCAGGCCCAGTTGGCCAGAACATGGCAGGCTTCTCATGGGCATAGGCACTAATGTTGACTAATTAGGTCTTTATGTTGGAATTTCTGGGGCATAAAAGGCCTTGGTGCAAAGTGCATGTTATCAGATATGGCACCCTTTTCAGATAAAAAATTCTGACACAACAGGAACATAAGACTAACCAACTGTATTATTTCTTGAATTTATTCCTCATTGACTTTTTCTCTACACAACAAGCCTTCTGAATGTTTGCACGGTGTCAAGGGAAGAGAGGGGATGTTCTTTTTGTTCCATCTCAACCCTCTTTTCTTGAATCCCCTCCCCCCTCCATCTTCACTTCATCTGATGGCTTTGTGTGTATATGATGTTTTTGATACTGTTATGTTCTGTTTCCATAGCAGGCAATGAAGTGCTCCAACTGGCATTAGGGGATATGTAGGACCAGAGACCACTTAGAACTATTAAAAGTAAGAATATCTCATACTTACTGGACATTTACTATATGCTGTGTTTTACATTCATAATTTCACTGAATTCTCATAAGAACCTTATTATTTGGCAATTATAATTATCCCCACTTTATACATGAGATAATGGAGACTCAGAAAAGTTATGTAACTTGCCAAGCTTCTTAACCAGAATTCAAACCAGGTCCATCTGATTCCAGAGCCATTTCTTACCTATCTGGCTCTACTTTCTGTCTCAGTAAAGCTTAGAAATCAGGCAACTGGAAGGAATAACAACAAAATAAACCTAATGTGAGGCCAAGAGAATTGTTGACAAAACGATGTATCTCATTCTTCCTCTAAGATTTGATGTCAATTTTTATACTTTGGCTAAGAGTACCTATTATCAAGCTATTTGCTCAAGGTCATCTTCCTTCAACCCCACCCCCATCATCAGATGATTTTTTTTTTTTTAATTTTTTTTTCAACGTTTTTTATTTATTTTTGGGACAGAGAGAGACAGAGCATGAACGGGGGAGGGGCAGAGAGAGAGGGAGACACAGAATCGGAAACAGGCTCCAGGCTCCGAGCCATCAGCCCAGAGCCTGACGCGGGGCTCGAACTCACGGACCGCGAGATCGTGACCTGGCTGAAGTCGGACGCTTAACCGACTGCGCCACCCAGGCGCCCCTCAGATGATTTTTTTTTTATAGCTATGTTTAAACATCATGGGCAACACTTAGACTTGCTGTATACTGAATTTGCCATCTGAGCAAAGATTTCTTTCTCAAAGCATATTTATTTACTTTCTGGTTTCTGCCAAGCAATTAAAAGGACAATGTTTTTTTGGTTTGCTTTTACTTTTTTGTTCCAAGCATTCCTCAGCTCTAGAATTTAGACAGTCAGGCCCACTGAGTCAGGACCAGATCAATCAATCTGAAGTTTCAGATCCGTCGGTGAGTATGAGTTCTGCAGAGTAAGAAAACAATCTAGATTCCTTCTAAAGAAAAAGACATTCTGATTTAATTCTGTATTGTTTATAATCACATATGCTTTACTTCATGGCTTGAAAGCTAATAAGAGCTTCCTAGAATTCATTGCTTGAGAAGTCATGGCATCTAATTATTTGGCAGGATGTTTTAAGTATATATAATTATATCTTCCCACCATTTTGTGGTGGTGGTGAGCCAAGTAATCTGCATCAAGAGAAAATAAGTAATACCTACATTAGGGCTACCAGCTAGGAGCTCACAGCACTTTGGAAAAACCCATTCATTATAATCTTAATACATAGTAGGTGCTCAATACTTTTTTTTTTTAGGGTAGATAAAACTCATGAGGTTTTTATTGTTTGATTTTTTAATCACACGACTTCTGAGAATATATCATTTTGTAAATTTCCTTTTGAAAGGAATTTCTCATGGGAATCATGGTCCAAGGAAACTACTTTAGAAATGCTGCTGCAGATGCATAAAATCTTGATGTCCTCAGTACACGTTTGCACCCATTCAGGAG
Source organism: Neofelis nebulosa (assembly GCF_028018385.1). Lineage (NCBI taxonomy): Eukaryota > Metazoa > Chordata > Mammalia > Carnivora > Felidae > Neofelis > Neofelis nebulosa. Next base: position 129,291,911 of record NC_080782.1, read on the forward strand.
CTTTGTCTGAAACATGAAAGAATGCAGCCCTTAGGGTGTTCAATATTCTTTAATGAACCAAACTAACATCACCCAACCTTTCTAGATAAGAGAACTCAGGCAAAGGGAAATCACATTGACCCTGTTCTGTATTTCAGTTCTTAGAGGTCAGTTGTGTGAGTGTGGCAGATGCCCTGCACTTGGGAGTATCAAATTTCAAATCCTGATTACTACCTTGGGCAAGTCCCTTCTCTTTTCTGTTTGTCTGCTTGTTGCCCTGTAAGACAGGACCAGTTCTCACACAGGTACAGGGCAACAGTGAAGAATAAGATGACAGCACACTAGGCATGACTTTATAGTCATGAGCACTAAGTGATGGTTTTTTCCTTATACATTCTACATGGTCTTAACTCCTTACTCCTCTATTATTGGGGGATGTTAACTATAAAACATGGTCAGAATTTGGGCTAAAAGAACTTTTTTCCGGTCTGGCAAATTAAGTATAAGCTTTTAGGGGAGAAGATCTGAGAGACTTTCCTCTAGGGACGCTGCTGGGAGGTATGAAAGAAAAGCAGAATTGCCATTTTCAGTCTGGGACCTCACTAAGCAAGTTCTCTTTGATGAAGGAGAATTTTCAGACCCATCATTGGCTCATCCAGGCCTCTAGATCCTTCTTCAGGTTATTGGTTGGGACGATGCCCTCAGAGCTGCAGAGTGAGCCTGGATTTGGCAGGGTCAACTGCTATTGGGGATAGGAAATCTAGAAGACAAGTGACTAGGTTCAGCTCTTGCCTTGCATTTTAAAAGTCCTTTGGATGGGCTCCTGGGTGGCTCAGTCTGTTGAGCATCTGACTTCCTCTAAGGTCATGATCTCAAGGCTCATGATTTCGAGGCCCCTGTCGGGCTCCCTGCTAACAGCTCAGAGCCTGAAGCCTCCAATTCTGTGTCTCCCTGTCTCTCTCTCAAAAATAAATAAACGTTAAAAAAAATTCTAAACGTCCTTTGGAAAGTTTGTATCTCTCAGGTCCTGGGGACATGATAATCTCTCTTCCATCTAGTCCTACACTACTGGGAGAATACCAGCTTCCACCGAGGCAGGAAACCTTGTCTGTTTGGTTGACCACTCTCTCTCCTAAGGATGGGATTCAGCACATGATTGATGCTCTACTGAGCCAAATATTTCTGTGATTGCAGAGATAATGGGATGTAAAAACATCTCGCAAACATCAAAGAGATTCATAGCCAGACCGAGGTCCGATACTCAGATATCCGAGCTTTCTTTAAAGCGCGGATTGTAGCCGCTTCTAACTTCGTCAGGCCAGAGAGGGCACGGGTGGGGGGCGAAGGGGTTCCTCATTCTCCGGAGGAACCCGAGTGGGAGGAAGGCGCACACCTGGAGAGAAGGCGACAATGGGTGAGGCTGCGCGAGGCTTGTGGAAGCTAGGATCGAGGTCCTAAGCTTAGAGAAAAGCCTAAGGCTCGGGCGCAGGCATCAAGGCCGACAGGCACCTAGGCCCAAAGACAGGTGTGTGCCCAAGGAGTCAGGTGCACTGCGCCGCGCTCCCAGGGCAGACACACCCTCCTCCGCCCACGAGTGACCTAATTACAAGGTGCCTGCCGCGCCCAGAGGCGGAGGTGGCCACTCCAAAGAGGCTACCACTTGGCACCCGTTCCCGCCCTCAAAGATTTAGGAATCCCATACAATTCCAGCGCACCGTGAGGTCACAATTCTAGTTTCTGTAACCTGAGTACAAACGCGGGGCGAAGCGCAGAACCGTCTCACCTTAGAGGAAAAGCTCGGACTGGCAGGCTCTCCTCAACCTCCCAAGCCCCAGACTGCGCCTGCGCTAAACAGGCGCCCGCGCCGCGCAGGACTTTGTGCTCTGGAATTAGCCCAGTTTCCTGCTGCAGGCGTCGCGCTTGTTCGGACTCGGTCCTCCCTTCCCCGCCCCCCCCTCCCTTCTGAACCACCACGCCCTAAAAGCGAAGGTGCCTCAGTTACCAGCCGGCTACGTTGCGCCTGCGCCGTGGCCCCTGGTTGCCGCCCCCCCCACTCTGGCCTGGCGGCGGACCGGGGTTGGCTCTGCAGTTGCGCAGCTCTTGTCCCGGCCCTTCTACCCCGCCGCACCCCGCCGCCTCCTGACGCCGCGCGTGATGTCACCACGCCGGTGGCCGCCATTACAGAGAGCCGAGCTCCAGGACTAGATCGAGCGGAGGAGGACAGCGGCCGGCGGCCGGGTACTTCTGGGAGAACTCGCGGGTTCGCGCTAGCGCCGAGCAGCCGCCAGTAGCCACACAAGTACCCCGGGAACCGGCGGCGGCGTGTGCGTGTGGCCCGTGTGCGGGCGGCGGCGCGGGAGTAGCGCGGAGCGGCAGCCGGTTCGGGCGGGTGGCATCATGGACGAGAAGGTGTTCACCAAGGAGCTGGACCAGTGGATCGAGCAGCTGAATGAGTGCAAGCAGCTGTCCGAGTCCCAGGTCAAGAGCCTCTGCGAGAAGGTGAGCTTCTCTCCGGTTGCAGGAGCCGCCGCGGGCCGAGCCCACTGAGGAGGCGGCGGCTGTGGGGAGAGTGCAACATGGCGGAGGCCGTCGGCCCGGGCCCCCCGAGCCTCCCAGACCGGCGCCCGGCGCGGCCCGGCGGCGGCTCCCGGGCGACCCGGCGCCCCCTGCCTCCTGCGCAGGGATTGGTTGTCGCCGCCACCGCCGCCTAAAATGGCGCCGTTCACCCGACTCCAGGGCTTCCGAGCCTCCAGCTTCGGTGCCGGGAAATGTGGCTGGGGGAGCATAGACCCTGTGTGTTAGGGTCGGGCACGGTTTTGAGATGGATGTAAGAGGACTTGGGTTCTAAGATCTGGGAAGGAGGTCTGTGACTCTACTGAGGTGGGTCAGAGGCTTTTTACTTGTACTCGGGCCTAACTCTTCGGTCCAGAGCTGTCCAGAGGATCCTCCAAAGGCAGGCTCGTAGGTTACATACCAAGACCTGTCTAAAGGTCACACAGCTTTAGTACTATTCTCGGTGGTTTGTGTTAAACTCATTGAGCAATCTTTGACAGAGACTTAAAACTGTGTGTTGTAAAAATTTTTAAATATACCTCTAACCTAATTTCTGCAAAGGTCGTGGTGGTAGATGGAGGGAGGAGTACAACTTATTTTTCATAGTTGGAACAAATGGATAATTTGGTGAGTCATACTACATAAGGAGCTTTCGGATTGGAAATCAAGTGTCAATTTAATCTATGATTTATATGCTGACTCAAATTGGGTAACTGAAACCCTTCTGTAAACTGAACGTACTTGGCATTTTGCCATCTATTTTTAAAATGAACAGCGTAAATTTAAAGCAGCAAATTTTGTATCCCAGCTCTTTGTTTGAAAACTTACTTGTTGATATTTTTGTGGGTTTAAGTAATGGTGGTAATAATAACGATAGCTGTACATTGAGCTTTTATTGTGTCCCATACATTGTGCTTAGCGTTTAAATATTTTTCAGATGTTGTAAATGGAATGCTGTAGTTGCTTTAGTAAGTCGATTTTAAATTACCTAATTCCGTTTTGGTTTTCCCTAGGGGTTGGGGAAACAGGTAGTCTATTTAACTATTGGCTGTGTGGTGTTTTTGAAGTCTTAGAAGTCAGCTTTCTAATGTATAGAAAATGCTTATCTCTCCTATAAATAGTTTCACTCTTGTCAAAATTAACTTTGCAGCATTTCATTTTAGTACAGAATTGCAGAATACCATATTCACATTTTGTGTTAGTGTAGAGAGTTATTAGAGAGCAATTATGCTGACTCGTTTGTGGTTTTGATGGGAAAATTGGGTTCATGAGTTTGATGTATTTACTTCTAAAGCAGGCTTTTTCAGAAATGCTGTAAATAAGTGCAATTTAAATGAGTGAAATTCAGATTTATTCTAAGCCTGAACAACTCTCCTACTAGTTGATGAGGTGGCACATTACCTATTGGAGTTCAGTTTTACTGTTAGCAATGTATTGAGTCTTTTGTTCCTCTTTTACCCTTAATTTTCTTTCATCAAATGAGAATGGTGTATGTAGTAAGGATTTAGAAATAGGCTTCTGAAACTTAATGTATATTGTCGGGCCTTAATTTCTAGGTGCTCTAAGTGATGATTTTAATGATTTTTAAAGATCAGTACTTCATATAAAGACATTGAGTCAGCAGTTGGCTAGATGACTAGTCATTTGTGTAGAAAACATTGAAAGAGAGGTAATGATGTAATTGAAAGACCACTGGACTTCAAGTTAGACCTGGACACTAGTCCTCTTTCTGCCACAGAGTAATTGTGACTGACCTTGGGACAACCACTTAGTCCACATTTTCCTGTCTGTAAACTAAAGACTTAAAAACAGATGTTCCAGGGACCCTTCTACTATGAAATTATATCATCCAATTTAGATGCATACATTGTGTTTAAATATTAAATATCTAATGACTATTCAAGATTGCTAACTTTTATGAAAGAAGTGAAAAGCAATGAAGTATAATCATGCTTATTCTCGGGGAGTCTAAATCTAGTTGGAAAACAGTAGTAGATGAATCAGGGAAGTAGTGGGTTTGTGTTAGAGACCAGAGGAGATAATACTGGGGGCTAAGGTTGGTTATCAAAAGCTTGATAATTTGGTAAATGTTGATTCTTGTCCACAATTTTGTAAAACTAAGATATAGTGAGATTAAACAATTTATACTTAGATCCCCTCTGGTTATCCAATGTGGCCAGATATTTGTTCTTAGAGTCAAAAAGATGGAAATAATGTTTGAAGTTAAGTTTCCAAGAAATGGATCCTTTGAGGGGGAATATTATACAGTCTTAATACTCTTTTTAACTTGTAAATATTTCAACTTCTGGAAGTATATTAAAAATTTTTTTTTTTTTCAACATTTTTTATTTATTTTTGGGACAGAGAGAGACAGAGCATGAACGGGGGAGGGGCAGAGAGAGAGGGAGACACAGAATCGGAAACAGGCTCCAGGCTCCGAGCCATCAGCCCAGAGCCTGACGCGGGGCTCGAACTCACGGACCGCGAGATCGTGACCTGGCTGAAGTCGGACGCTTAACCGACTGCGCCACCCAGGCGCCCCTGGAAGTATATTAATTTTGCAAACTAAATTAACTTAAAGGCAGCTATTTAGGCATATGAAATGAGTTAGGATGCATGACTCGAAATGATTTTTTGTACTAGAAAAGTTAACACAAAAGTTCTCTTTTCACTATTAATTGACTAGCCAAAGCACATATAGTGAAAGCTACATATTTTGAAAATCTTAAGGGAAACATGTTTACATTAGTATAATAGTTTTTTATTTCCTTTTAAAGAAAAAATTCTTGTTGGAGACAGGTACTTGGTAGTAGTTGATCATTTCTTTCATTATAAGAAGGAAAAATAATTTAAAAGCCTTCCATCTTCCTGAGCATGCCTGATCTGAATGAAATATTTAAATGGTAAAGATAGAATATACCATTAGAGGTATGGTGATTAAAAAATTCAGAGAGCATTATTGTAGTATCCTATCAGCAATTAACAGTGGATGTTCAAAATGCAGAGAATCCAGGTGTGTATTAATTAGACAAAGGTGAATATGGTTTTTATGCAATTGACTAGTTAAGGTTTTTTCCCCCCAAAATGTGATCAAGGCTTATATCAAAACCAAGATGATTGTGTGAAGTATACTTTGTCATTTTGGGAATCATAATTTTAGTTGATTGCTGAAAAATTTGTGGTGAGTGAATGCAGTGTTGTCTTAAGTACACTTCTATAGTCAGTAACATTACTACATTTGTATGACTGGACTGGTATGTTTCCATTTACAGATTGGAAGAAGTAAATAGTATCAACTTGCTTTTGCATTAACTACAGTAAACACTCTTTTATTATGTGGCTTCAGCAGTGGTTTAATTTAGGTATGATTTTTGGCTTTGTGTTGTCAGGTCTTACCAAACTTGTGGAGAATGTTGTTTGATAGCCAGTTTCCCCCCCCCCCCCCTTTCCCCAAAGGAGTTCTTTACCTAGGTATGCTATTTTCCATTGCTCTGCAAACACTATAAATAAAATGCAGTCATTAAGTCTTCACATTTGTTACATGAGTATGGGAAAAAGCAAACCCTTCTAAACTGGATGAGCTGCAAGATATTTGATCAAGGTTAAATTTCTATATGAAGTGGCTGATACATTTTTATGAGTCTGTATGTGTGCTTAATTTAAAAGGTTGTTTGGCTGATTTCCATAAAAGTAATTTGAATATTGGAAACAAATGGGAAAGCATGATGCAGAATATTATTTTCATCATATTTTCACATATACAGTTCTCTTAAGTTTATGAGACATTTATTATCTTCAGTTATAGATAGAAACCAGAGACTCAAAGGTATAGTGACTTGACTTCAGGGGCTAAAGTGGGATTGCATAGGCTTATGGATTCTGTGCCCAGTGTTCTAGTCTTGCTTCACAGCCTTCCTCCCCTCTCTTTTCTTAGGGAGTGTTAATAATGAAAGATGGAGGTGAATTGGGGTCAAATTGTATTGTAGAATCAGCAGCTCTGTAAAATAAAACATTATTTTTATTCCGATTGCTCAAAGGCTTCCTATTCATGTCACACACTGTTGTCTCACTTTGTCCTGGAGGAAGAAACAGTAATAATTCTTGAATTTTGGATGTGGCTCACTGCATTTTCCCCTCACATACCATTAGTGAGAAGAAAATGCCAGCTCATTTTCTGTGTATCCTCAGTGCAAATCATGATCTAGAAGGTGAAATCTAAAATATTCCAGGAAAGCATAAGTGACCTTTATATTGTACACTACGCTTGTAAAATCACTACAGCTTGTAAAATCCCTTTTTATCATAGCTTCCACAGTCAGACCTATTTGTGCCTTTTGTGTGTTTCGTGATCTCCCAGGCATGAAGCAGTAATGCACTTGGTTTTGGGTTGACTTACTGAGGAAACATTGAAAAGGTGAACAGTCCTACTATTCACACACACAAGTCCCCTGACTCCCCTTTTATTTTCTCTGTCAGAGCCAAGAATTCTCTCTGCAAATATTGGCAGGTGAAACCCATGCTGTAGAAAGCATGATAGGCACTGGAGGAGTGTATGTAATAATTGTAACATGGGTCAGGTGTCTCTCCACCACCCCCACCTCCACTTTGTATGGCAGCAGATATTGCTGGTGGTGGTGTAAGTCGTTTGTCAGTTATTTGTGGAGTATGTGTTTAGTTTGGAGGAGATGTACAAGGAAAGCCAGGAGACATTAGGTTTGGATTGAGGTAATGGTAGGGGGAGGGTCTTTTTTAAAGGTACTGAGAAGGGAGGAAAAGTTAAGTGTGACAGAGAATCCCTTGTTTTACTTTTTTGGCCCATCTCTTGTTTCTTTTTTTCTTTACTTATTTCTCATTACCATCTTTGCCTAAAAAAAACTTAAACCTGCACTCTCCTACACAAGTGAGCTATGAATTGGACTAGAACTATTAAGGGGGAAGATTTTGTTTTTGTTGTTTTAAATACCTTTTCTTTCACCTTCTGGAGCAGAGGTGGTAGAGGAGGCTCAAGTAGAGAGAGGTCTGGCTGCCAGTAAATGGGGGATTGGTTCTGAAAGAATTGTAAAGAGCAATCTGGAATTAACTGATTAATTTCTTAATGTTACAAAGTTACTATTGCCTCCTTACATATTGGTGTAGCATTTAGAATGGATGAACAAGGCAGTGACAGAAATGTGTGTATCTGAATCTGGGTATTTTCAGGGTGCCTGGGTGGCTCAGTCGGTTGAGCATCCAACTCTTAATTTTGGCTCGGGTCATGATCCCAGGTTCTTGGGATCAAGCTCCTCAGCAGGCTGCTGCTCTGCTGCCCCCCTCCCTCACTCGTGGGAACACTCTCTCTCAAATAAAAATGAATCTGTATATTCTAAAGTGTACGTGACCAGTTGGCCAGTCACTCTGGTACTCCCATGTCCTTACCTCTGCTTTAGTCATTTAGTTACTACAGATGGGAGTATGGCTGATGTTGAGGGGGCTGAAAGAAGACTGAGAACCTCTTTCTAGAGTGTTCCTGGGAAACATTTCATTTACTTAGCTAGAGATGTATAATAAGTGTAATTCACTAGACTGTCGCATGTCAGTGGTGCTATGTGACGGTGTACATTTGGTTTTGGAATTCATTCAGTCAAAATTTATTAAGCCTCCATTATGTGTGTTATTCATTTTCACTGTTTAGCTTTGTCTAAATAGCATTATTTTAGGGATGTTAGTTCATTGCTCTAATAGTACAGTTTCATGTTAGTCAGGAGGTTGAGTTTGTAGTAAATTCTATAGATAGGAAAGGTTTTAGAATGTGTTAATAGTGATCAAGTGAATTTTATTTCTTTGCCACCCATTGTTTGTCAGCTGAGAGTATTTCCCCACTACCTGTTTCTGTTGGGTGGCTCTGACTTAATGAAAAGGCTTAAGAACTGCTTTAGTAAAATTTTAGTGATAGAAGGAACCTTAAAGACCATTTAGGCCAAGTCACCTGGTACAGATGAAGGAGCCCAGAGTGGCTGAATATTGTCCATATGGAGTGTTGTGGTGAGAATTTTTAAACAACTACATATATACCAACATTTCTCTGTTTAGTAGGTTGTATATATTTTTTCTCCTTTGCAGGCATGATTGGGAATGTTTAATTCGTGCATATGTGTAGGTTGGTTAGTAAAGACCTGGGCCAGTGTGTTGCATGGGAAACATAGGGTCTCTGAAGAAAATGAATGTCCATATTCTTCAGTGGTCATTGAAGAATATGGACATACATTTTCTTCAAAGATACAGATGATTATTTGACAGAGATGGAAAAACATCAGCCTATGTAGTATTTTCTTTTAATATAATTTTAGAATTTTCCCTAATCCCTGACCTTTTTCTTCTGGTTAGACACTAATCAAATAGTAACTACTGGTTCCTAGAACATTACATGGAGGGGTATAGTACTTTTCTAGTATAATCACACTGATAGTATGTATACAGTATAATCATACAGAAGACCAAAATGTTTCATACACTAGAGGCATCTCTTCGGAATAATTAAAGAAAAGGCAAATAATATGAAGAAAGATTATGGTAATTAACTCAAAATTTGTTTGCTTCCACAGCTAGTAGTATGTCCTATATTATGTATCACACGAAAATAAAAATCTGTCCATATATACTAGTTTGTCATGAACCTTAATTTTTTTTTTTTTTTGCAGTTATGAAAATCCGGGAAACCTTCCATTTATCTTTCATAAAAGCAGTATGAAGCAAAATAAAATTCTCTTAGAGTATTGAAAAAATTTATTTTTTCTTGTGAATTTACTTTTTAAAAAAGTCTTCAAATGGGGGTGCCTGGGTGGCTCTCAGTTAAGAGTCTGACTCTATTTTTTTAATGTTTGTTTATTTTTGAGAGAGAGAGCATGCGCACACATGTGGGGGAGGGGCAGAGAGAGAGGGAGATGCAGAATCCCAAGGAGGCTCCGGGCTCTGAGCTATCTGCACAAAGCCAAATGCAGGGCTTGAACTCACAAACTGTGAGAGCGTGACCTGAACCGAAGTCAGATGCTTAACTGAGCCACCCAGGCTCTCAAAGCATCCACTCTTGATACTGGCTCAGGTCATGATCGCACTGTTGTAAAATCGAGCCCTGCGTTGAGCTCCCTGTGCTGGGCACAGAGTCTGCTTGAGATTCTCTCCCTCTCCCTCTGCCCCCTCCCCCACTCTTTCTCAAAATAAATAAACATTAAAAAAAAATAAACCTTCAAATGTTTTTAATTCTGAAACTAAAAAGTAAAATTCAAAAATTAATTACTGCATTTTTTTCAGCTTTGCTTCTCTTATGCCTTTATGGCTATATTGGTAGAAGAAATACTCAACTATGATTAAAGTATTGAATGTTTAATTTATGTGAAGTAGAGTTCCAGTGAACATTTGAATTAATAACCAGATTTTTAATAGAAAAATATCTAAGAACATTAGCTCTCTGTCAATAGATATTCAGAGAATTTGTGTGGACAGTCTGTATAAGAGAAAAATAACTGGTAATAAATAAACATGGAATAAAAAGTTTGAATTCCAAAATGAAGAGTACTAGTTAAGTCACAATGTAGCATTTTATATTTTAAGTAGATGGGAATAGGTACATTCTTCCATTTATTATTGTATTCAAGTTGGGCATAATTGAGCTTTATATAGTACATACGTAACAAAAAATGTTCGTATATTTAACTCTGTAGTTCCATAATTGAAAATTTCCTGAAAGTAAATTAAATAAACAATACATGTATAGATCTGTTTGGGAAGATATTATACAGCAGTTTAAAGTGATCGCTATAATGCTATAGGACATTGGGTTCATGAATATGAACTTAAAATTTTTTTTTAATGTTTTAATTTTATTTTTGAGAGAGAGAGAGGCAGAGTGTGAGTAGGGCAGGGGCAGAGAGTGAGGGAGACACAGAATCTGAAGCAGGCTCCAGGCTCTGAGCTGTCCGGACAGAGCCTTACGTGGGGCTCGAACTCCCGGACTGTGAGATGATGACCCGAGCCAAAGTCAGACGCTCAACCCACTGAGCCACCCAGGTGCCCCATGAATATGAATTTTAGTACACAAATTGAGATGTTAGCCAATTTGAAGCATGAAGTCTGTTTGTGAGTAGTTTTTGGTGTGGTAGGATTTTTTTTTTTTTTTTTCAACATTTTTTATTTATTTTTGGGACAGAGAGAGACAGAGCATGAACGGGGGAGGAGCAGAGAGAGAGGGAGACACAGAATCGGAAACAGGCTCCAGGCTCCGAGCCATCGGCCCAGAGCCTGACGCGGGGCTCGAACTCACGGACCGCGAGATCGTGACCTGGCTGAAGTCGGACGCTTAACCGACTGCGCCACCCAGGCGCCCCTGGTGTGGTAGGATTAAGACTACCACAATCTATTAACATTTTAATGTTCTCAAGTCTTCTCATATAAAGAATTTTTACATAGTTGCAATCGTTCTGCATTTTTAAATGTTTGCTTGGTTTAATAAGAAAAATGAATTAATATAGTCCATGACTTTTTCGACAGTACATGTTAAATAGAAATTATACTGCTATTGTGTGCCCTTAAGGAAATTAATATATAAATGGTTGGCGAATCATTGTTGGTCCCTGTTTTTCTTTTTTCTTTTTACTTGTCTTCCTTGAAATATCTTGACTTGAATGATTTGTGGAGTCTAATTTAAATTTGCTTTGGGGCACCTGGGTAGTTTAGTCACTTGAATGTCCAACTCTTGATTTCAGCTCAGGTCATGGTCTTGTGGTTTGTGGAATCAAGCTTCGCTTCAGGCTCTGTGCTGGCATTGCAGAGCCTGCTCAGGAATCTCTCTCTTTTCTTCCTCCCCTACTTGCACACTTGATGCTCTCTCTCTCTCACAATAATAAATAAACATTTTTTTAAAAGACAGTATTTCTTATTTTAAAATTTTGGGTTTTTGTTTTTTTTTTTTTTTTTTTTTTTTGTAATTTCATGTTATTATGGTGGTTAGGGATAGCCCATATGCCAAGAAACCAGATTGTTTTTACAGTAATTTGAAAAATAAACTTTTAAGGTTTCTGAATCTGAGCTCAGAATACAGAGAGGACATTGATAATAAATTAATGCTCTAAAGATTTCTTTTCTTCAAGTGGATCTCCAAATTCTTTTAATTTAGGACAGTAGAACATTTTAACTTTTCACGGTTAAGTTCTTATTACTGGATTACCCTATTCTAGTTTTAATCTTGTTCTAGGAAGGTTTTGTTTATTTTTGTTTTTTTTAAGGTTTATTTATTTTGAGAGAGAAAGTAGGCCTGCTCAAATGGGGGAGAGGCAGAGAGAGGAGGAGAGAGAATCCCCTTCTCTGGGGTTTCACAGCAGGCTCAGCGCTGTCAACATGGACCAGGAGATTATGACTTGAGCCAAAATCAAGAGTCTGATGCTTTAATCGACTGAGCCACCCACGCGCCCCATTCTAGGAAATTTAAGATCACATCTTTTTTCCTTAAATTCACTGATTTCAGTCTTTGCCATTTGACTGAAATTCAGTAGGGTTCCAATAAATTAAAAAATCAATATGATGCTAATTAAACTATTTTTAAAAACTTTAATTTTCTTTCAGTTTATTAGCTGAGCCTGTTGAAGCTTTGGAAAAGTGTTTTAGGGAAGCAAGAAAAGTTTGGGGTGTGTGTCTTTTTCTTTTGTTTCTGGGCCTAATTCAGGTGATATGAGGTTTTAAATTATAGGAATCAATTTCAGAAAGTGAAAAGATAGTTATTAAATGTATAAATATTTCTAATGTTAATTAAGTTGCTTTGTAAATCTGGTTCTCCCATTTACTTTGAGTATAGGCTAGAGAGTTGAAGTTGTATAGCTACCTTTAGAAACTGATGGTTGGTTAAAAAAGAAAAAAAGAAAAGCAAAGAAAAACTGATGGTGAAGGCCTGCAAGTTCTAAAGGTGACTCATTAGAGGTCTCATTAGGTGATCCATAGAGGGGTTTGGTTAGGTGCTTCTGAAGGTAGAAAGGCCTGACTCCATGTGATAGCACAACTTCTCATTTTTTTTTTTCTGGGATTAGTTTTTCCTGACTGCAAAATAATCCTCAGTGAGAACCACTGCAACCTTTATTGTTCTGGTGATAGTGTATTTTGGTGTAGTTATCATCTTAGAGGTGAGTTGAGGTTAAAACAAACAAACTATACTTAAATTCTTTGTAAGCTTGAATTTTTATTGTTAAAATATACTTAATAGTTGGCTTGATGGCATCTGATACATAATACTCTTTTCTGCAGGATTTAATTATAATTGTTCTAGTCTGAAATTTGGTAGGAAGGGAAGGAGTTTGGGCTTTCCCAGATTTAGAAGTTTAAAAGTTCACTTAATACAGTGTCCTTTCCCTTTTAGAGGATAAGTTGGTAACATCAACATAAAGAGAAGCTAGCTGTTAAATATGTTAATAGGTCCACCTCATGGTATCTTTCAGGAAAAGTGTATATGTATACTAGGGAGCCAATACTAGGATATACATTGCACTGCTTCCCCCAACTCCCTGCTACCCGCCCCCCCCCCCCCCCGCCCCATATTATAATCCCTCAGGGAATACTCTACATCCAGCATGAGAAATTAACCAAATGAATATATATGCATTATGATCTCCAAGATAGATTGTTAGAAAAGTAGGCTGCTGAATAATACTTTTTTTTTTAATGTTTATTTAATTTGTGAGAGAGACAGCGCAAAGTGGGGAGGAGCAGAGAGTGGGAGAAACAGAATCCAAAGCCCACTCCAGGCTCTGGTCTGTCAGCACAGAGCCTGATGGCGGAGATGAGGAGGTGAACTGTGAGATCATGACCTGAGGCAAAGTCGGATGCTTAACTGACTGAGTCACCCAGACGCCCCAATACTCTTACTAGTTTAAAAATGCAAAGGAAAACGAGTATGTTTTTGTAGGCATATAATATGTATGTAAAATTTGTAAATAAGGTTTGAAAGGATGTACATCAGGATACTGTTGGTGGTTACTTTGCCCAAGGGGAGTGAGATTGTGGAGAGTGGTCAAAGGGGACATTTAGGTTTTTTTGTTTTTGGGGGTCTTTAAGTTTTATTTTCTTGTTTATTTATTTTTAGAGCATGCACTCGCGAGGTAGGGGTGGAGAGAGAATCTTAAGCAGGCTGCATGCTCAGTGTGGGGGCTCGATCCCTCGACCCTGGGGTCCCTTTGACCCTGGGGTCGTGACCTGAACTGAAAGCAAGACTCAGAAGCTCAACCGAGTCACCCAAAGGGAACGTTCCCAAATTCCCAAAGGAACATTTAGTTTTATCTGCTCCAAAGTATTTTTTCCAAAGGTTGTCACTATAACCTTCACAGTTTTAAAAGTAAAAGTAAAGATACATTGTTGATGATTGTGATTTGCTGAAATTGAGATAAAAGGAACAAATAGCATTTAGGTTTAAATGTCATTTTAGGATTTGAATGGAAATTTTGAGTAGGTTGTTATAAGGACATGAGGCAGTCATGAGTGGCAACTTTTTATTTTTCATACAGGGAATAGCCTTGTGGGTAAGCAAGTGTCAAGGGATGTATTTTGGAATGTAACTTCTTACAGAATTGTAAGATTTGTACAGTTCTGACCATCTGTTTTATTATGTCATTGTCCTTTTAAAACTTCTGAATAACTCGCAAGTTTTTTTGAAGTAGGACCTATCATTTCATTTGCAGCTATTTTCCTTACCATGTGCTAGGTGCTAAAAACACTGGACATGGTATTAATCCCAAACAGACTTATTCATGGAATATACCTACTGAAATTCTGCCTTTTAGTAATAATAAATCATGGGAGATTGGAATTACCCTAGCAATTTGGATTCTATATATTTTTTAAGAAATATCACTCTTTGAGACACAGTGGTCTAAGTTTTAAAATGTTAGGGGCAACTGGGTGGCTCATTCTGTTGAGCATCTGACTTCGGCTTAGGTCGTGATCTCATGGTTCATGAGTTTGAGCCCTGACCTGGAGCCTGCTTCAGATTCTGTGTCTCCCTGTCTCTCTCTGCCTCTCCCCCACTCTTGCCCTGTCTCTCTCTCAAAAATAAATAAACTTTAAAATAAGCTTTTTAAATAAAATGTTAGATCAAATGAATGATTAATTTTTGGATGTCAGTGGTTGGTCATTGTCTTGAAATAGGCTCCCCAAGTGTTTGAAAACTTGAAAATAAGGGTTCTTGAACTTTGTTGTACCTAAGAAAGCACTGGAATAGAGTGAGGAGGGGAGACTAAAAAATTATTGATGCTTGGATCCCACTCACAAAGATTCTGGCTTAATTGAAGGAGGAGTAGCCTTGGCACCTGGATTTTTATTTTATTTTTTTCAAAGAGCTTCTCAAGTGATTTTTTTTAATGTTTGTATACTTTTGAGAGAGCGAGAGTTGGGGAGGGGCAGAGAGAGAGAAAGACACAGAATCCGAAGCAGGATCCAGGCTCTGAGCTGTCAGCACAGAGCCCAAAGCAGGGCTCAAACTCAAGAACCTCCAGATCATGACCTAAGCTGAAGTCAGACGTTTAACGGACAGACTGAGTCAACCAGGAGGGGGAGGGAGGAGAGAGAGAGAGGGAGAGAGTGTATCCTAAGCAGGCTCCTTGCTGTCAGCACAGAGTCCAATGAGGGCTTGATCTCATGACCTGAGATCATGACCTCAAGCTGAAATCTAGAGTTGGATGCTTAATCCACTGAGCCACCCAGGTGCCCTCAGGTGTTAGTTAGCTAGTTAGTTATTTGTTTATTGTGTTTATTTTTTTTTAATTTTTTTTAACGTTTTATTTATTTTTGAGACAGAGAGAGTCAGAGCATGAACAGGGGAGGGTCAGCGAGAGGGAGACACAGAATCTGAAACAGGCTCCAGGCTCTGAGCTGTCAGCACAGAGCCCCACGCGGGGCTCGAACTCACTGACCGCGAGATCATGACCTGAGCCGAAGTCGGCTGCTTAACCAACTGAGCCACCCAGGCGCCCCTATTGTGTTTATTTTTTGAGAGAGAGAGAGAGTGTGAGTGGGAGAGGTGGAGCGGGGGGGACGGGGGACACAGAATCTGAAGCAGGTTCCGGGTTCCAAGCTGTCAGCACAGAGCCTGACGCGGGGCTTGAACCCACAAAGCTGTGAGATCACGGCCTGAGCTGAAGTCAACCACTTAACCGACTGAGCCACCCAGGCCCCCCTCCCCCTGCCCCCAGGTGATTTTTAAAGTGTGGCTAAGGTTGCATACCACTGCCTTAAAACCAGTCCTTGTTACCTTTGGTTGTCTCTCAAAATGTAATGAGCAATTAAGTTAGCAACAGTTCTCACCTTCATGTTCTCGTGTGTTGCCTTCCCTCACCCAGCCTCCCACTGTACATTCTGGAACATCATTCATAGTGCTAGCTGTACAGAGAAGAAAATGCTCAATAAATGTTGAGTGTCTGAGGTAAATACTTTAAATCCATTCTCAGAATAAATTTCTTTTACCTTCTTGGCTTAACTGAAACCTGGCTCTTCTCAGGAAATTGTGTATTTCTCTAATAGCCTTCCCAGATAAATGGATGGATGCTGCTTTCCTCTAGCATAGAATTCCCTGTTTTTCAGGTTTCTGTTTTCTACCAAATACCCAAGCACCTTTCCTTACTACTGTTACCTATTATTTCTTCATTCTTCAGAGAACTTGGTACCAGTTTCTAGGCATGTACTTCTGATGTTGTTCTGAGAGACATCCATGTTTTTCCCTCAAGATGACCTCTCTAAGAGTACCCCAGTTTAAGTTCTTGATTCATTCAAAAAATACACATTAAGTGCCTTTTACATCTCAGACATTGTTCTAGCAAGGTGCTGTGTACATGATGGTGAATTGAAGGAATCTAGTGAACATTTTAAACTCTTAACTTTGACAGTTGCCTGGAAAATAGATTAGAGTCAGGAAACATGGAAGCAGGGAGTTCAGTATGGAGGCTAGCACAGTAATCCAGGTGAGGTAGGTAATGGTGGCTTGGACCAGGGTAGTGGCAAAAAAAGCATAAATAAAAGCTGATTGATTTGCCATATGTTTTGGAGGGAGACTAGACCAGACTTGTGATGGATTGGTCGCTTAATACTAGTAGCCTTTAAGCTCTACTCTGTCTCAGATATCCACATGTCTAGCCCTACCTCTGAAATCATAAATTCACTTATCAGGTTTTCTGACAGGGAATCTTTGTTCTAATACTACTTTTTTTTTTTTTTTTAACGTTTATTTATTTTCGAGACAGAGAGAGACAGAGCATGAACGGGGGAGGGTCAGAGAGAGAGAGAGGGAGATACAGAATCGGAAGCAGGCTCCAGGCTCTGAGCCATCAGCCCAGAGCCCGACGCGGGGCTCGAACTCACGGGGACCGTGAGATCGTGACCTGAGCTGAAGTCGGAGGCTTAACAGACTGAGCCACCCAGGCACCCCTGTTCTAATACTACTTTAATTAGACTTGTTCTTCAGTCCATGTCCTATTTCCCCTCTACATTTTGTGCTTGGGGTGACCAACTGTCATGGTTTACCTGAGCACAACTGAGTCATTTCTTGGGATGCCAGACTTTGAGTGCTGAAACCAGCGTAATTTGGTCATCCTACACCTACCTGTCTTCCCTCTTGTCTACTCTTGTGGGGTATGCTTCAGTCCTGTTAGCCTTTTCCTGAAAATTGATACACATGATTGCATCTTGTCTGTTTTGGACCTTGTCCCATTTCCTACTCCTGTCCCCTTTCTATAACTAACTCCTGCCAATTCCTTGGACCTCAGGCAGTTTTCCTAGCTTTCCCAGTGTTTGTGATCCTGAAACACTCCTGCTTACTCTAGCATGTCTTAGCACTTGGCCTGATCATTTTGTCTGCCTCTCTTGCTCCACTGTGCTTTTATAGGCTGTCAGGTTTGTTGTGATGTCTTACTTACCCACCATTTACTCTTTCCCTTTCTTTTCACCACTTAACACAGCCAGTACTTTGTTACTTGTTTACTTGTTTGTGGTCCTCTGCCCCCAGTGACCTATCTTGTACACTATGCCCCCAGTGGCTAGGACAGGGCCTGGCACGTAGTATCACTCAGATGGTTGAGCAAATGAACGAACGATTGACTCCCAGTGCGCTTTAGTTTTGGGGATATGATAAATGATTAATAATAAATGTGTGTTGAATGACTGATAGGATTTCTGTTGAGTGAAATGTTATGCTGCCCTTAAAAGTAATGTTTGAGTTTGTGATTACATGGGGGAATGCATATACTACCAAACAATTTTATAAAAACCACGTATATTGAGGGGCGCCTGGGTGGCGCAGTCGGTTAAGCGTCCGACTTCAGCCAGGTCACGATCTCGCGGTCCGTGAGTTCGAGCCCCGCGTCAGGCTCTGGGCTGATGGCTCGGAGCCTGGAGCCTGTTTCCAATTCTGTGTCTCCCTCTCTCTCTGCCCCTCCCCCGTTCATGCTCTGTCTCTCTCTGTCCCAAAAATAAATAAAAAACGTTGAAAAAAAAAAAAAATTAAAAAAAAAAAAACCACGTATATTGAATAGTTAACAATTATAAAACAGAAAGTTTATCTTTTGGTATAAAGAATATAAAAATACAGGCAAAATTTTCGTGTTTCAAAAAAAAAAAGTTCAAGCGGAAATTAGAAACTTTTCCTCATAGCCTGGAATCTTGAAGTGCTGGCATATTTTAATTAGACATTAAAGCTAAGGAAATAGGTACCTGAATGTCTTGTTCCACTTTCATTAATCTTATATGGCTGCTAATAATAATCTGTTTAGCATGTAATTAGATAGTAACTGCTTGGCGTAAAAACTGATAGTGATGAGAAGAATAGAACTGTGCATCTTGATACATGTTTTTTCCCCTAAGTGTCAGGAGTGAGATAGCAAATAGATGGAATCTGGCCATATCTTGCCCTTTTATGTTAATGGGATTACCAATGCCCACATTTTCACCTTCTATGGAGTCTGCCCCTTATGCTACATTAAGTGTAAATAACATATCTTTGATATCTTTGTTAATGTTTCATGCCAAATGTATTGGTTTCTTTTTTCTCCATCCGTAGGCTAAAGAAATCCTGACAAAAGAATCCAACGTGCAAGAGGTTCGATGTCCAGTCACCGTCTGTGGAGATGTGCATGGGCAATTTCATGATCTTATGGAACTGTTTAGAATTGGTGGCAAATCACCAGATACAAACTACTTGTTTATGGGAGATTATGTTGACAGAGGATATTACTCAGTTGAAACCGTTACTCTGCTTGTAGCTCTTAAGGTAATTTCTGTTTTGTTTTGGCATTTTGTACTGGGTGAGACAGTCTTGAATGTTCTTCTTTTCCTCAGTAATTTGTGATTTTCTTTGAATGTTCAGTTTTAGGATAAAACTCCATATTTAGGAATGCAAGTATTCAGGTTTGGGGCTTAAAAATCACAGGTCTGTCTTCATTCTGAATAAGGGGATGGTACAGAATAAAAGTAAAAAGGTTATTATGCAGGTTATTTGAAAAATGTTAGAGGGCTGGTCTAATAGAAACGTAACTTTAGTTAATCGGGATGTGGAGAAGTAACATAATTATCTTTCTAGATGCTTTTGAAATAAAATATACTAAATGTCAGAATGTTTACATCTTTTGACACAGTAATCCTATAATTAGACTTTTACTGAAGAAGAAATTCAAGAGGAAAAGAGCTTCATTTACTTGAAAACCTTAACGGTGACATTATTTTTAATACCAGAAAAAGAAGATCTAAAAAGCCAACAAAAGTGAATATCTAAATTAAGATTTATCTCAGTGGAATAGTTTGCAGCCATTAAAACTTGACAATCTAGAAAAGCAAGTTGCGTTATACCAGTTGTAGCTTTGTGAAATATACAAAGATCTGAAAGTGAAAACAGTGGTAGAATGGTCGATAGCTTTTAGAATGGCAGGCTTCTGTCTTCCTCTAGGAAGTATGACTTTACTTTTAGGAGAGATTCTATTAAAGAACATTCACATTGGGAACTAGAATGTATTATGCTAAGGGAAATAGAGAAAGACAAGTATCGTATGATTTCACTCATGGGGAATCTAACAAACAGATGAACATGGGGAAGGGAAGGAAAAATAAGATAACCAAGAGGGAGGCAAACCATAAGAGACTTAAATATAGAGAACAAACCAAGGGTTGCTGGAAGAGCTGTGGGTGGTTAGGGTGGGCTAAGTGGGTGATGGGCATTAAGGAGGGTACTTGTTGGGATGAGCATTGGGTATTATATGTAAATGATGAATTGCTAAATTCTGAAAAAGCTATATGTTAATTAACTTGGGTTTAAATAAGGGGGGAAAAAGAACATTCACAGTGATAAAATGGCTGCCAGAAACTTATAATATTGGGGAAGTGGTAAAATGTAGTTTTGGCAAGAGCTGAATTGTAGGCAATTAATACAATGTATGTGTTTATGTAGCTACTAGTCTGAATCATGTAATGTGCTACAAAACATTTTTGGAGGATAGTATGTTCCGCATCTGTAAAATGAAGCAGTTAGATTAAATGTTGGATTAAAAATTTATGATGACTCTAGATACTGTGAAAACAACCTTGCAAACTAATCTGTACGCAAAGCCCAGGATGAATCCCAGTGCTCAGAGGAGGAATGAATATGCTGCCTTTAAGAATTCATATTTGCGGGGCACCTGTCAGTGGGTTCAGCGTCCAAATTTGGCTCAGGTCCTGATCTCACAGTTGTGAGTTCGAGCCCCGCATTGGGCCCTGCACTCATAGTGTGGAACCTGCTTGGGATTCTCCCTCCCCCTCTCTTTTTGCCTCCCTCCCACTCATGCTTTCTCTATTTCTCAAATTAATTAATTAAAAAAATAATTCATATTTGAAGGTTGTGGGACTGAATTGTGCTGCATGCCCTTCCCCCAGCCCCTTTCATACGTTGAAGTCTTAACCCCCAGTACCTCAGAATGTGACTGTATTTGGTGATAGGACCTTAAAGAGGTAATTAAAGGAAAGTGAGGTCATTTGGGTGAGCCCTAATTCAGTATGACTAGTGTCCATGTAAGAAGACATTAGGACACAGATACAAAGTGAAAATGATCAGACATGTGGAGAAGATGACCATTTGTTAGCCATGTAGACAGGCCTTCAGACTAATCACACTTTGATCTGGATTTCCAGCCTCCAAAACTGTGAGGAAATAAATTTCTGTTGTTTAAGCTGCCCATTTGCTGTACATTGCACACAAATCGGGGAGTCGGGGGAAGGAAACTTCAGCAGGTGATGCTTGGACAGTTGGATTATCCATATGCAAAAAAAAAAAAAAAAGACTTAGATACCTCATACCGTACAAATGAATCAAAATCAGACACCTAAATGTAAGAGCTAAAGCTTTGATGCTTCTAGAATAAAACACAGGATAAAATATTTATAACCCTGGGTTAGGCAGTCATTTCCAAGATAGGATAAGAAAAGCATAGTCCATTAAAAAATTATTTTTTAATTTTTTAATGTTTGTTTATTTTTGAGAGAGAGAGAGAGAGAGAGACAGAGACAGAGTATGAGCCGAGGAGGGACAGAAAGAGGGAGACACAGAATCAGAAGCAGGCTCCAGGCCCTGAGCGGTCAGCACAGAGTCCGATGCGGGGCTCGAACCCACGAACTGTGAGATCATGGCCTTAGCTGAAGTTGGACACTTAACTGACTGAGCCACCCAGGCGCACCCCCCCAAAGGAAATTATTAAATTGGACTTCGTCAAAATTAAGAGTTTTTGTTTTTCAAAAGACATCAGTAAGAAAAAAAAATTGCGTTCATATAATAAAAATGTATTCTAATTCAATAAGACGAAAAGGGACAAAACACTCAGATATTTCACCCGAGAAGATAAATAGTAGAAAAGCACATGAAAAGATGTTCAAAACCATTAATCATGGAAATGTAAATTAAAGTCATAATCACACTCATTAGAGTGACTATCATCAATAATAATGCTGATAATATCAAGTCTTAGTTTATGGAGAGATTAGAACCTTCATACACCAACCATTTTGAAAAATAGTTTGGCAGTTTCTCAAAAAATTAAGCATACTTGTACCCATAACACCAAGCAGTTATAGTGAACTGGGAATATACCCAAGAGAAATGAAAGTATATTATAACTTTTTTTAAAGTTTTATTTATTTTGAGAGCAAGAGCCAGAGAATGAATCCCAAGCACTGTCAGTGCAGAGCCCAGCATGGGGTTTAAACCCACGAACCATGAGATCATGACCTGAGCCAAAACCAAGAGTGGGGTGCTCAACCAAATAAGCCACCCAGGTGCCCCAAGTAGATTGTAACTTTGTACAAAAACTTAATGGAAGATGATCATAGCAACATTTCCATAATACTCAAAAGCTGTAAACCATCCCAGTATTCATCCTATTGGTAAATAAATAAGCAAAATGTGGTATAATAGCCATACAAGGGAATAGTGTACAGCAATAAAAAAACAGAATAATCCACTGATTCATACACAGATGAGCCTCAGAGATATTCTGATGAGTGTATGAGGCCACACAAAAAAGTATTATTCCATTTTAAGAAATTTCCACAAAAAGCAAATCTCAAAAGACAAAGTTAAGTCAGTGGTTGGGAGTAGGAGTTGGACAGCCTATGGCTGATATTTTTGGACTGGTGGAAAGGTTCTAAAATGATTGTGATGGTTTTTGTATAACTGTAAATTTACCAAAAGTCATCTAACTGTAGACAGAAATTTCATGATTGGAATATTACAGCTGATGATTATGTTTTGTGTAAAAGTTGGTAGTCGTAGGAGTTTGATTTTTTTTTTTTTTTTTAAATTTTTTTTTTCAACGTTTTTTATTTATTTTTGGGACAGAGAGAGACATAGCATGAACGGGGGAGGGGCAGAGAGAGAGGGAGACACAGAACCGGAAACAGGCTCCAGGCTCCGAGCCATCAGCCCAGAGCCCGACGCGGGGCTCGAACTCACGGACCGCGAGATCGTGACCTGGCTGAAGTCGGACGCTTAACCGACTGCGCCACCCAGGCGCCCCCGTAGGAGTTTGATTTTAATTGAGATAGGCTTTGCTGATACTCCATGGTCAAATAACTATAGATGTGGGATTTGGGATTTCATTTTACTGTGGTGTGGGGGCATGGGGTCCCCCCCACCACTACCAAAATTGGAACTCTGGATTTTCTTGTAGAGTTTGCTGAACTTTCATTTGGTTTTTGAAAGAGCCAGGTGTTCATATGTTTTGTTTTCTCATTTTAGGTTCGTTACCGTGAGCGCATCACCATTCTTCGAGGAAATCATGAGAGCAGACAGATCACACAAGTATATGGTTTCTATGATGAGTGTTTAAGGAAATATGGGAATGCAAATGTTTGGAAATATTTCACAGATCTTTTTGACTATCTTCCTCTTACAGCCTTGGTGGATGGGCAGGTATGTAGGTCTTACTAAAAGTTATATTGCTGGTTATTTTCAAGAATCTGCTTGCTTTTTTTTTTTTTTTTTTTAATTTTTTTTTTTAACCTTTATTTTTTGAGACAGAGACAGACAGAGCATGAACGGTGGAGGGTCAGAGAGAGGGAGACACAGAATCTGAAACAGGCTCCAGGCTCTGAGCTGTCAGCACAGAGCCGCACGCGGGGCTTGAACTCACTGACCGTGAGATCATGACCTGAGCCGAAGTCGGCCGCTTAACTGACTGAGCCACCCAGGCGCCCCAAGAATCTGCTTTCTTAATGTTTAGGGCCAATCATTTTTCCACCCTCACATCCCTTTTAGACTTCTAAAGTACCTTCTCTGTATCAAGCATTGACTCAACTGTTAAGTTGGGACCACAGGGATAGAAGATGTAGCCCATCCATCCTCTCAAGTTGTTTCTGGACAAGTCTTGAAGATGTAATTAGCTATTTACTCACGAGGTAGAGAAGTGCACAGAAGAAATTGCAAGAAAATTCTATGAGAAGGAAGGTAGTCTGTGGTGAGGGTAAGGTCAGAAAAATGTTTCTTTGGAGGAGCTGATTGAAGTGGAGTCTAGGTGTAGTAGCAATGATTTATCAGGAAGAAAGGGAGTATGTTCAATAGTTGAGAGTGGGCTGGAAGAAAGACTGACCCTGCAGATACAAGCCTGGTTCTGGCAGAACACAGAAACCCTAGTGAGACCAAGTGATGTGGGCTGACCGAATCCAGAATGTGTGAATTTTCTTCTATATGAGGTTAACATTATAAACCACTCTTTTCAGATATTCTGTCTACATGGCGGCCTGTCACCATCCATAGATACACTGGATCACATCAGAGCACTTGATCGCCTACAAGAAGTTCCTCATGAGGTATTGACTCTTATTTGGTAGAGAGAGGGAAAATTTAATTGTAACTTAATTTCTTTTATGTATTCTCTACATTAATGCTTAAAAATGACCCCATGTGGTACGAACAGCAACCTCATTCTTCAGAAGAAGCTAATATTAAGAAGCCTGCCAAGATAACAGTGCCTTTGGGACTGGCCTTAGAATCTGGGTAGTTGTCTTCAGAGCTCTCCTTTCATTACTGGACTATACTGCCTAATGTTGAAATTTGCGTACTATAGGTAGGTTAGTAACTCGTTAGGGTTTGTTGCTCTTGGGGCTCATTGATGTAGGATGTACTTCTAAAAACATCTGGAAATAGTTTCTTACTTACTTGACACACATATTTGACTTCAAAGCAGACCTTAAGCTTTTTGAAGCAAATATCACTCAAAAAATGTGACTTTGTAGGGTGCCGCTTCTGATGAATTACTCAAATCGTTTTTGCAAGAGGCTGTTTAAAACTTAACTTGCAATAAACAAAACAAAACTTGCTTTTTAGGGTCCAATGTGTGACTTGCTGTGGTCAGATCCAGATGATCGTGGTGGTTGGGGTATATCTCCTCGAGGAGCTGGTTACACCTTTGGGCAAGACATTTCTGAAACATTTAATCATGCCAATGGCCTCACATTGGTGTCCAGAGCTCACCAGCTGGTGATGGAGGTATGTTCTCCTCTTTGAAACCTGATTTCCTTTTATGTATTTTTTAAAAATGTTTATTTACTTATTTTGATAGAGGGCATGAGCATGGGATGGGCAGAGAGAGGAGGGGGGAGAGAGAAATCCCAAACAGGCTCTTTGCTCGAACTCATGAATTGTGAGATCATGACCTGAGCCTAAATCAAGAGTCTGACACTTAATGGACTGAGCCACCCAGGCGCCCCCTTACTTGTTTTTTTAAGTAAACTTAAGGAAGATCTTAGGGATGGATTTTGGGTTTGTTTGTTTGTTTTTTTTTTTGGAAGGGGATAGATCAGTTAGTGATATTAATGATGAGAATATTCCATGTGTTCCTTCCAATAAATTTGCCTGAGCTTTTTCAGTAGATGCATACTAGAATTAAAATCTCAAGCTTTTGATCAGAGTGAATTTCATAGTTGACATACTTTCAGAGATGTTTTTAATGACTGGGTAGTGCTTGGGATTTTAGAGTGGGAAAGTAAGATTCAGGGAACAGGAGAGGAGGGAATGTAGTATTTTATGGTTTCAATTCTGTTTATTTTGTGTATTTAACAGGTAAATGTAAGGAGGGGAGATTGAGATGAAATAGAAAAATGTTCACTGGTCCTTTGGATGGTAGAATTATAGGTGATTTTAAAGAAGAAACCAAAGGGGAGATGGGCTAAGTTCTTAGTATAGAACATTGATTAGCATATTTATAATATTAGGGGCCTATTTAGATTAATACTAAGTGGTTGTTATAAAATTATGACTTTACTAGAGATATGGAAAGATATTTGTGTACAGTACTTAAAACATAACTCACGTATTCAGATGGACTTCAACAAAATGAGGCTGGAGATCCTAGAGGCCTATTTTCTTTGTACCTGGTCAGTGATCAACGTGGGGACCTTCACCTATGACTAAGAATTAATATGGTATTAAATTAGCCAGAAACAAAACATTAGTATTCTTCAAGCTTTGTGGGAAGGGGAGATCTTTTTTCTCTCTTGAGTCATATTTAATTGTAAATAAGGGAGTAAAATAGGTTTTTATCACTTTTCCTTGTAGGGGTATAACTGGTGCCATGACCGGAATGTAGTAACAATTTTCAGTGCTCCAAACTATTGTTATCGTTGTGGTAATCAAGCTGCAATCATGGAACTTGATGATACTCTAAAATACTCTTTGTAAGTATTTACACCTGAGTAGATGGCTGCCATTACAGTTGAGTCAAATTGTATAGTTTGAATGGGGGGGGTGGTGTGTAAGAATTGAAGGGTTCATGCTAAATTCAGATTCCAATTTGATTTTTGTTTCCTTTTTTTTAATGTTTATTTATTATGGAGGGGGGAGGGGCAGAGAGACTCCCAAGCAGGCTCTGCACTGTCAGCACAGAGCCCGATGTGGAGTTTGATTGCACAAACCATGAGATCGTGACCTGAGCTGAAACCCAAGAGTTGGGAGTTTGACTGAGTCCCTCAGGCCATCTTTATGTTTCCTTTTGAACAGACCTGTGATATGTTGAAACACATCAACAGAAACCTGGTACTGTATAGATTCTGATGTGTGAATTATTAGGATTTTAACTTTTAAACACTTGTTTTAAATGTGGAATTCATAAAATATATCCTGAGGTTAGATTACAAATACAGTACATTGGGCTCTTTAAATTTTATTTATTCAGTGGAACCCGCCTTTCATATAATCTTAGAAGGAACTCTGATATGTAAAAATTCTATCTGAAGTTGCATCAGCTCTTCGAGGAGGTGTGCCACTACAAGACTCTTATTAAATGCATGATTAGGCTGCAATTAAGGTTCTCTTCCATTAAGGCAAGCTTAAATCATACAGGAAAAAAATTATAAAGTCTGAAAGAATAATGTTCTTGATTTTGATTGTCGGTACATTGGTAATGTGCCGTATAAACAAAAATGTTTTGTTTTTTCAGCTTGCAGTTTGACCCAGCACCTCGCAGAGGCGAGCCACATGTTACTCGTCGTACCCCAGACTACTTCCTGTAATGAAATTTTAAACTTGTACAGTATTGCCATGAACCATATATTGACCTAATGGAAATGGGAAGAGCAACAGTAACTCCACAAAGTGTCAGAGAATAGTTAACATTCAAAAAACTTGTTTTCACACGGACCAAAAGATGTGCCATATAAAAATACAGAGCCTCTTGTCATCAACAGCCGTGACCACTTTAGAATGAACCAGTTCATTGCATGCTGAAGCGACATTGTTGGTCAAGAAACCAGTTTCTGGCATAGCGCTATTTGTAGTTACTTTTGCTTTCTCTGAGAGACTGCAGATAATAAGATGTAAACATTAACACCTCGTGAATACAATTTAACTTCCATTTAGCTATAGCTTTACTCAGCATGACTGTAGATAAGGATAGCAGCAAACAATCATTGGAGCTTAATGAACATTTTTAAAATAAGTACCAAGGCCTCCCCTCTACTTGTGAGTTTTGAAATCGTTTTGTTTATTTTCAGGGATACCGTTTAATTTAATTGTATGATTTGTCTCACTCAGTTTCTTTCCCTTCTCAAATCTCAGCCTCATGTCGTTCTTTGTTATTGTCAGAACCTGGTGAGTTGTTTTGAACAGAACTGTTTTCCCCCCCTCCTATAAGACGATGTTACTGCACAAGAGCACTGCAGTGTTTTTCATAATAAACTTGTGAACTAAGAACTGAGAAAGTCAAATTTTAATTGTATCAATGGGCAAGACTGGTGCTGTTTATTTAAAAGATACATCAATTAATAAATTTTAGAATTTGTAGAATTCTAGGTAAAGAAAAATAAAAACTAAGGTCACTATATAATCTCTCTGCTAACTCCTTGACATTCTTCAGATGATTTTCAGGACTTGTAATCCAGATAGTACAATTTGTCAGATAGCCATCGTGCTCTTCGTGCGTTCTTCCTGCATATTAACTGGCCTGCAAGAAGGGAAATCTGTGCAACTTCAGGAAGACCCAACTGTGTTTAATTGTTTGGTTTTTGTTTTAATAAAACATCATGTTTTCAGGTGGAGCTTAACAAACTAATGTGTCTGCTTATCAGTCAGTGCAGTTTCTGATGGTAAATATCCTGTTGCTATGTATGTTAGATGGACTCTAAAATGACAGATTTTGTACATTGCTTGTCATGTGATCTTAGAGTTAATTTTGTCTCAGATAAAAAAGCTGTTAAAGCATTATCCTGTATTAAGCTCTTTAAGTGAAACTAGTTAAACCAACTAGAAAACTGTTGCTAGATCTTGGTTTAGTGTTATGTGCATTCACCCAAGGACTAAAATGGCATTTGAAATGAAGTGGCGGGGCTAAGCACTTAATGAGTTTTCCTTACACCCTTTTATCCTTTCAATAGGATTAGGAAGTTAAAACAGTTCTTCTGTGGAAACTACTATTTGGTCATCTAAAGCTATGAGGGTAAACTTCAGGGCACTTGATCATTACTTGTGTGAATGTAGTAATAAAAGTTCCTTTGCTTTGTATTGTGTTGAACTTGGAACTGACAAGGAAGTTTTCTCATATCTAAGATGTGAGTAAAATACTCACACATTCTGTTGTTTTATTTTATTTATTTTTTTATTTTTTAATGTTTATTTATTTTTGAGAGAGAGACAGAGTGCAAGTGGGGAGGGACAGAGAGAGAAGGAGACACCGAATCCAAAGTAGGCTCCAGGCTCTGAGCTCTCAGCACAGATCCCAATGTGGGGCTCGGAACTCCTGAACCATGAGATCGTAACCTAAGCTGAAGTCAGATGCTCAACAGATTGAGCCACCCAGGCACCCCACACACATTCTGTTTTAAAAATGGTCTAGTTTCTTTTTTATCTGTCCTCTGATCTAATTGACAGTATTTTTGGTGGCTTGTGGAATTGATGGTCCAAAGCAAAAAGCCCTATTTTTCTATGTCTGCATTCCATTTTATTCTTTTCATGCTTTCACAAGAAATACATGTATCTTTTTTTTTTTTTTTTTTTTTTTGCTTTGTCACTTTATGCCCTTTCTCTTTGAACAAATAATTTATTGTGTGCCATAGTTTTAACCCAGTGTCCAAGTAATTTAGATACCAGGCAGCTGGTTTTCAGGTACTGTGGTAACAGAATTGGCTTTAAAGGAATGCATATCTTCAAATTGACATGTGGTACTATCATTCAGGTGTACAAATTCTCTAATTGTTGTGGTTAGCAGAAAAGGGCTCGTGGCCAGAATGGCTTGGGTTTAGAATGATTGCCAGAATTTCAACTAATTTTCTAGTTGTACAGAAAGACTGGAGTTTAACCATCTTAACTGGGAAGTGTTAGTTACCTACCTATGAAATGAATTAAAAAAATGCATTGGTAAGTATAGTAATTTCCTTTAATAATAATAAGTAATTGCTGTTGCTGATTTGTCAATTAGTAACAGATTAAAAGAATTTTTATAATAAACTTTTTAGAAAACTTTTTTTTTTCCTTAAAGACTTGTCAACTAAAAATATGTATTTTGAGTATTCTGAACAGAGAACTTACAGGGGTTTGCTTTGGAACTCTTAAGGGTAAAATGAATGATAAAATGGTATGCTCATTTCTTAGGTTGAATATTCTAAGCAAACACACATGACTTTTTTCCTTTTCTTGGTTGCAGTAGATATGTTTTAAATGGAAGAATAGTTAAATTATTTTTCGGAAAGACTTAGCTTTAGATGAGTAGGATAAGGATGGTTATTTCTGTGGTTCTCAGCCTTGGTGCCCACAGAAAATCTGATTTAAATTGTTTGGAGGCATATGTAGGCATATTTTTTTAAGTTTCTCAAGTGATTTTAATTTACATTTAGATTTAAGAATCACTGCTCAGTTTTCCAGCTGCAAATTTTGGAAAATTGGTGGTTGTGGGTTTTGGTAAAATTAAAATATACTGTAGGACTCTGTTTCAATAGTGACTTTCGCCTGTCCTGTATAATAAGCATTCCCCTTACTTTTCAGCCTAATGTGTTCCTAGAAATGGACCTTAAAGTTTTATGATGGGCTTGTTTATTTTGGGGTGGATTCTATTCAAATGAGGTGCACCTATTTTTTTTTTTTTTTAAGTTTTTCCCTTCGCAGTCGTACAGTTTACCAAGGTTGTTGATGTATTATCTCAGGCTTTCCTGATGATCTCCGTATTTGTTTCAATCTTAGTTTAAGCCTGTGTTTTAGGACTATAAGTGTATTTTATTTCTGCTGTTTATTCTGTATATTTAATTATACAGGTACTGCCATGTAGACAAAAATGGGATGTTTGCTGAAATGGCACTGTTGCCGTCCTAGTGCTATCCTGTACATATGTTATGATGTTTTTAGCAGCTGGTATATAAATTTGAGGAAAAGAAAATAATTATGGATATTTATAATGTACAGATTTGTTTTAAAAGTTGAACGCACAAAGGTCAGTGATGACCAAGTAAGTGGAATGAGCAAAAAATCCCAGATTTGTGATTCCTGTTACACCTGGACCAGAATTCCTCTCCCAGAGGTAAAAGAGATAGATAGTGATTAAATGCTGGAAAAAAGGCCATGTCTTTCTCTTTTTTATTTTTTTAATTTTTAAAAAATATTTATTTTTGAGAGAGAGAGCGCACGCGCAAGCAGGAGAGGGGCAGAGAGGGAGACATAGCATCCAAAGCAGGCTCTAGCCTGCTGTCCTGTCAGCACAGAGCCCTACGCAGGGCTCAAACCCACAAACTGTGAGATCATGACCTGAGCTGATGTTGGATGCTTAACTGACTGAACCACCCAGGCACTCTTCTCTCTCTATCTCTCTCTCTCTCTCTTTTTTTTTAAAGCAAATCACAGATTCTCATGGCTGAAGGTTTTGTTTTGTTTTAATTCCAGTGTAGTTAACATACAGTGTCTTATTAGTTTCAGGAGTACAATACAGTGATTCAGCAGTTCTATACATTACTCATGCTCATCAAGGTAGGTGTGCTTTCAATCCCCCTCACTTATTTCACACACCCCCCACCCGTCTCCCCTCTGGTAACCATCAATTCTCTGTATCTCGTAGCTGAAGTTTGTAA
Organism: Neofelis nebulosa; assembly: GCF_028018385.1. NCBI lineage: Eukaryota > Metazoa > Chordata > Mammalia > Carnivora > Felidae > Neofelis > Neofelis nebulosa. The sequence goes on from NC_080782.1 coordinate 129,322,502, forward strand.
GTAGTTTGTATCCTCAACAGGTTTGGGATAAGTACATAGACTGTTGAGTTTTCTTTCCCTAAAATGCTACTAATAATGCAACATGTGGTTCCTATTGCTGTTTAGACCCCCTGGGAATCTCTCTGGAGATAGCCTTGAGCCATCCACAGTATTGTCATTGGTGAGGTCCATTTAGTCTTCCATGGACAGTACCCAGTGGTGTTCTTTCAAGAGATGATTAGCAGATGTTTCCTAGTTCAGTGGTAAGCTATAGCTGCCAGGAAGTTCATTGCCCATTTGTGGAAGTCAAAGACTAGAATTGTGATGGAAAAGGGAGTTAAGGGGGCGCCTGGGTGGCGCAGTCGGTTAAGCATCCGACTTCAGCCAGGTCACGATCTCGCGGTCCGTGAGTTCGAGCCCCGCGTCAGGCTCTGGGCTGATGGCTCGGAGCCTGGAGCCTGTTTCCGATTCTGTGTCTCCCTCTCTCTCTGCCCCTCCCCCGTTCATGCTCTGTCTCTCTCTGTCCCAAAAATAAATTTAAAAAAAAACGTTGAAAAAAAAAAAGGGGGAAAGGGAGTTAAGAGTGCTTGCTTTGAAGACCCGACCAGAGAGAAAGGTTCAGTGAAAGTTATTGGAAATGTCAAACATTTAACAATGCACTGATCAGGCTAGTAATGAGGCTGGTGGTCTCTGAGGAAATGACACTGAGCTCAGACCCAAAGGATGAAAAGGAGCTATTTCTCACCAGGCTGTATTAGACACTGTTTATCACAAGATCACTCTTGTTTTCTTTTTTTAAAGTTATTTATTTTGAGAGAGAAAGAGCCGGGAGATGCAGGGAGAGAATCTCAAGCACGCTGCTCCTGGGCAGTGCAGACCCTCATGCCAGGCTCAAACTCACAAACCTGAGATCATGATGAGATCATGACCTGAGCCAAAACCAAGAATCAGATGCGTAAATGACTGAGCCACCAAGGAGCCTCATACCATGCTTCTTTTAAAAGAGAAAAGTAGAGGGGCGCCTGGGTGGCTCAGTCAGTTAAACGTCATACTTCAGCTCAGGTCATGATCTCGTGGTCTGTGAGTTTGAGCCCTATGTCGGGCTCTGTGCTGACAGCTCAGAGCCTGGAGTCTGCTTTGAATTCTGTGTCTCTCTTTCTTTGTTCCTCTCCACCCCCCTTCTCAAAGTAAATAAACATTTAAAAAAATAAAAGAGAAAACGAGTATAGTTTGTAGACCAAAACTGGTCATCACCTGACATCTCCAGAGATTTCTGCTTTCACCTGCAGGGGGGCAGGAGATCAAGAGCATCAAAAGGGAAGCTGCGAGATGGGAACCTGTTGTAGCCCAGGCTAGGATTTTATGTCCAGAGTCTGACACCTGTCCCTGAGCAACAGGACATGGCTAGAGAAATGGATGCAACTGTACTGGTAGGGACTCATTTATACAAATGTCAAAGTGATCGTAGTTAGTGCCAGACAATCCCCTCTGCTTCCTGAGATTCCTTCTCAGACTTCAAGAGGACTGATTCACATGGTCTCTTCTCAGATTGCCAGCATCTCCTCTCCTAAACTCCAGAACTCTGATGACCTTGCCAATTTATACTTTCTTCTTCCTGTCACCACCTCCACCAACCTTTCTGCAGCTGTATATGTAATGTTGACCTCAACTGGAATATTCCCAACAGCATACAAGCGTGGCTCCAGTATCTTCAATCCTGAAAACAAATTCTTTTGACCTCACAATCTCCCTTAAGTGTCTGCCCCTTTTCTGTGTTCCTCTTCTTAGTCAAACTTGAAAGAACTGTTAGGTATTCTCTATCTCCTCTTACATTGTCTTCCTGACACATAACTCCACTTAAATAACAGGCTTTATCAAGGTTATTTTTACATTGCCAAGTATACTAGACATTTTTCTTTTTTATTTTAATGTTTATTTTTCAGAGAGAGAGAGGGAGACAGAATCCGAAGCAGGCTCCAGGCTCTGAACTGTGAGCACAGAGCCCGATGTGGGGCTCAAACCCACGAACTGCAGGTCATGACCTGAGCCGAAGTTGGACACTTAACCGACTGAGCCACCCAGGCACCCTGACGTTTTTCTGACTATAATAAATTCCAGTTTTCAGGGGCACCTGGGTGGCTCAGTTGTACAGTATGCAGCTCTTGATCTTGGGGTCGGGAGTTCAAGCCCCATGCTGGGCATAAAGCCTACTTTAAAAAAAAAAAACCCAGTTTTTACAGTTTTTAGCATTGGAAGCAATTGACCAAAACAATTTCCTGGAAATAATTTCTTTTTTTTGTCTACCATGACACTAGATGTGCTTGTTGCCCTATGTTTTTGACTGCTACTTCCCAAGTTTTTTGATAAATAGGAGAGTGACCCAATGTTTAGGTCTCTATCTCTCTTCTACCTAAGTGATCTCATCTAGTTCCACCTGTATGCTGAAGAATCCCAAGTTTATATCTTTAACCCATTTTCTCCCCTGAACTTCAGAGTTCTATATCCAGCTGCCACCTTGACATGACTCAGATATCTAACATGCATCTCAAACTGAATTCCTGATCTCTCACCCAAACTCCTGGGGCTCCCTGTCTTAGTAAATAAATGAATGCAGTTATTTTCCACAGGTAAGCCATTAGCTATACCTCCAAATATATCTTTCTGCTCACCTTCACTGCCACTACCCTGGTTCAAGCCTCCTGAAGGATCTTACTACTTCCCTTTTTCCCAGCAACTACGTTCTCCACACGGTCACAGAATACTTTTTTAATGTTTTTTTTTTTTAATTTTTTTTTAAACGTTTATTTATTTTTGAGACAGAGAGAGACAGAGCATGAACAGGGGAGGGGCAGAGAGAGAGGGAGACACAGAATCGGAAGCAGGCTCCAGGCTCTGAGCTGTCAGCACAGAGCCCGACGCGGGGCTTGAACTCACGGACGGTGAGATCGTGACCTGAGCCGAAGTCGGACGCTTAACCGACCAAGTCACCCAGGCGCCCCTTAATGTTTATTTTTGAGAGAGAGAGAGAGAGGGAGACACAGAATCTGAAGGAGGTTCCAGGCTCTGAGCTGTCAGCACAGAGCCCAACATGGGGCTTGAACTCCTAGACTGCGAGATCATGACCTGACCCGAAGTTGGATGTTTGACTGAGACACCCAGGTGCCCCATGGAATGATCTTTCTAAACTGTGGATCAGATCAGGTCACTTGATGTTTACCCTCTATCCCCTGAGGTTGCTAAATGCAAATAAAATAAAATCCAACTTGCTTATGATGTCTTCACTGCAAAGCTCTTCATGCTTTGGTTCTTGCCTGTTCCTCTACCTTCACTGCCTTCCACTCTCCCCCCATTAAGCACTGACGATGCTGGCATTGCTGTTCCTGGAACATATGAAGGTCATTCTTATCTTAGAGCCTTTGTACTTAGGCTACTTGAATAGCTGTCCCACTTCTCCATGGCTGTGCCTTCTTCAGCAGGTTTCTGCTTACATGTATTGCTGCCCCTGCCTTCCCTCACTTCACTTTCTAGGTCAATTTTTATCTTCTTCACAATACTTATCTACATACCATTTTCTGTATGTGCTTCTCATCTCTTACCCCCTGATACTCAAGTCCTTTTTCTGTCTTGTTTATCGTTGCCTATGACATGGTGGGTGGAGAGGCTAATACTAGGTAAATATTCAATAATGGATTGACTGGCAGCTTTCTGGGCCAGTTAGTGGGTCATGGGTTGGGCCTGTACTCAAGAGATTCTCCTGGGGATGCCCTTGCCAATCAGTGGCCCCTTGGAAGACATGCCTTCCTAACTAGGCATTCAGCAGTCAGAAATTAGCACTTGATTTGTAAGAGATATTAAAGTCACACTTGCCTTCACCTCATTGATGTTGCCCAGAGTCTGGCTCTTGGAATGTTCAGCATCTCAGGTCCTGGCCTGGAGATCCCTGGGCAGTCAGCTGGCAGGGTGGGCTATGGACCTTTCAGACAGATTGCCGTCTCGTGGTCTTTGCTCCAGTGTGCTGGCTCCAGATGCCATACTGGCGCTGGTGTCCTTGGGTTCCCATAGGAGGATATAGTGGGAGATAGTAGGTCATGCCTGTCATGATTATGTCATCTATAAAAGAGCCCTTGATGGCCTGTGCTGCCCTACTTTTGAGTGAGCCTACCCGGCCCCTGTTGCCAGGACTTGTGCATGAATTTGATTTCACAGAGGGATGCTGTGGCCCACAGGGCTGAAGGCTACTTCCAAGGTCACACTGTGTGCATGTGGTCAAGCTGTACTGGCATTCAGTCTCTGATGGTCATACCAGGGATCTGGACAGAACTCTTGGTCCTGGTGAAGAGAGAAGGCAGCTTCTGAAGGCATCTCTGAGGGAGCAGGTTTAGTGAAATGCTCTTTGGATGGCTGTCTGGCCCTCTGGCACCATCTGCTGGCCAGAGCCAATCAGTGCTTGGGGATTGGCCAGAACTACACTGCAGAGCAACCCATCCCTGTCCCTGCCTTCTTTGGGCCCTGTGTAGCCACTCTGAGCCCACAGAGGGTACCCACGTATCACCATAGACTTTCTCTCTTGGAGAGGCTGGAATAGAGGGTAATCCATGGACTCACCTTGTGGTGAGTCAGACAGACCTAGGTTCAGTGCCCACCTCCCTGCCATGTGGCCTGGGGTGATAACCTTTCAATCCCCCCCTGTGTGATAACCTTTCAATCCAGCGTAGGCCCATGAGGTCTGATGGTGTCGGGCACAGATAGGAGTCAGGAAGTTCTCTCCTCTTCCATTTAGGTGTGGATGGCACTTCTGCCTGGAGCTTCCACAGCAGCTTCCTCCTGAGGATGGGTCCATTGCCTTCCAGTGGAGGCACTGCACTGGCTGCCTGAGGGAGAAGCAAGGAAGCTGATGAGTGGCCTTTTCTTCAGCTTTGTCCAAGGACTCAGTTGGACTCTTGGGTCCTGGGCAGATAAGTCCTCCCTGGGCACAGGGGCCTTACAACTATCTCCCACCACCTTCCCAGCATCTTCCTTTACTCCTCCAACCTTGACTGTGAAGGGCAACCATGTGCAAGGAGAGGCTACAGTGGCTCAAAGATCTTTGGGGAATTGACAGTGGCACCATGCTAAGCATGCAACACACACTGTCACATTTTATACCCCTCCCCCCATTTTTTTAAAACTTGAGATATTACCTGTATGTAGTACACAAATATGATTATAGCTCAGTGAATTAAAAAAAATTTTTAATGTTTGTTTATTCTTGAGAGAGAGAGAGCACGTGACAGAGCATGAGCAGAGGAGGGGCAAAGAGAGAGGGAGACACAGAATATGAAGCAGGTTCCAGGCTCTGAGTTGTCAACACAGAGCCCGATGTGGGGCTCGAACCCATGAACTGTGAGATCATGACCTGAGCCAAAGTCAGACGCTTAACCGATTGAGCTACCCAGGTGCCCCAGCTCAGTGAATTTTTATATATGCACACACTCATGAAACTACTACCTGGATCAAGATAGAGAGTTTCTAGCATCCCAGAAGCTTCCCTTATCTGCTAAAGGTAACTATTATGTTGTCTTCTCTAAATTAGGGTGTTTTTGGCCTGTTTTGGTCTTCATTTCAGTGGACTCATACAGTACATACTCCCGTGTCTTGCTTCTTTTGCTCGTTATGTCTGTGAGATTCATCCATGCTGTTGTTGACATCGATAGTTTCTTTTTCATTGCTGTTTACGATCATTCCATTCTGTGAATATACGAGGTTGTTTTTTCATTTACATTTGGTGGGTTTGTTATTTTTTTGCTTTGTTCAAAGTTGTTGTGAACGTTCTTTTTTAAAAATTTTTAATGTTTATTTATTTTTGAGAGAAAGAGAGAGACAGAGAGAGTGTGAGCAGGGGAGGGGCAGAGAGAGAGGGAGACACAGAATCCAAAGCAGGTTCTAGGCTCTGAGCTGTCAGCACAGAGCCTGATACTGGCTCGAACTCACGAACGGTGAGATCAGACCTGAGCCAAAGTTGGACGCTTAACTGACTGAGCCACCCAAGTGCCCCCGCCGTGAACATTCTTAAACATACTTTTTGGTGGACAGAATTTATTCCTGTTGGGTATTTGTCCATAATTGGAATTGCTGAGCCACTTGGTATATGTATGTTTAGCTTTAGTAGATCCTGCCAACTTCCTGGTGTACCAATTTGGACACTCACCAGCAACATGTGAGAGTTCCAATTGTTCCATGTCCTTGCTAACACTTGGTATTGTCACTGTATTCAGTTTGACCCCTCTGGTGACTCAAATAATTCATGACCACAAAAATCCTATGAGGTAGGTACCACTATAAACCCCATTCTATAGACAAGAAGACTGAGGCTAGAAAGGGGACACCACCTATCCTGCTCAGATAATACAGGATGTGAGCAGCAGGTGGGCAGCAGCAGGTGGGCAGCAGCAGATCTGCACGATCCTTGTGCACTGGTGGCCAGATGGGATTTAAAAGTCAGAAAACATGGGTGTGCCTAAATGATAGGTCTTTCATTTTCTTATTTTCTGTCTATCTATTCCATTTTGTAGCAGAAATGTAATCTGGTCACTTCCTGGCACGGTAAGTCAAGTGAGTATATGGTCATTCAGTCATTTCAGGGGTACACACTCCATTTGACTGAGTGTGTACCCTCAGATAGATACCCTCTTCTGCTATCTAGGGTCAGAGCTTCATTCTGCAGAGTTGATGTGGTCATAGCACGGAGTGAGAGGTGAGGGGGCTGGAGGTTGTCTGGTTATTGGTCTTCATCTGTCTTCCTCTACTGCTCAAGGAGGCAGGCACATTCTACCCCCGCCGGTGGTGAGGTGTCATCCTTGATTTCTGCTGTGCCCACAGATGGCTGAATTTGTGCCATAGCTTCTGACTTGGTCGGTGTAGGTTCACCTAGGTTCATGTAGGTTCTCTTGATTACATCCCACAAGCCTCCTCCTGATCATCTATCCCTCTTCAAGCAACTTCCATGCTGCTTTAGGGCTTCAGGACATATTTAGATGCTCTTTGGGATCCACACACATGAACCTCAGGCATGGGCACTTCCAGGCCCACGTGCCTAGGCACACCCACCTGCCATTTCTACTTGACTGATCCCATATTTTCTCTTCATGGAAGACTTGAGACCTTTCTCACAGACTGAGGCATAGATTCTCTCTACTTTCAGAGCCTGCAAACCTTTTTGCGGGTCCTAATCTCTCCTTATCCCTGCGCAGAGAGGATCAGGGGAAAGAGTGGGAGAGAGTCCTTTCTCAGACACCCACCCCAGTAGCTGACTGCAATGCTTCCTTTGCTTCAATTTTTTCCCCACACTTATCATTTTGGAAAATTGGTTCTGGCATCATCACATCTTATGTTTCCTAACTGTGCTGTTGCTAGTATAAAATTTAAGATTTCAGTCCTTCAGCCTCTTGGGCTTTCAGTGCTCAAAAAAATCTTGCGCTAAAAAGTCCATTTATTCTAAGGGTTCACTTTGCGAATCAAGATCCAAGAATTTGAGTTTTTTCTTTGCATTCAGCATTCTCTCTTCTGGAATAATAAGGTAGTCTGATTTTTAGACAGAAGACTTGGAGTTTGGAAAAAGATAGAAGGAAGGCCAGAGATCTCCTGGGGACTGGATTATTTCTTAGGTTACATGCTGTCCTATAGGCTGGAACACACATCCAGAGTTCAGAGTCTATCCCATGGGTTGGTGCCTGACAAAGGGAGCGTGAACTGAATTCTGGGCAGCAGAGTCCCATTTTAGATGCACTGAGGGAGCTGGTCCTCATAGGAATTCTCCTATGAACACTTTATAGCCATGAAACTTGATTTACAAAGGGAGATCATCTCTGGAAATGAATTCACTATAAAAAGCAGCTTTTCAGGGGCGCCTGAGTGGCTCAGTCGGTTAAGTGTCTGACTCTTGATTTGGGCTGGGGTCATGATCTCATGGTTCTCAAGAGTTCAAGCCCCACCTCGCTGCTGTCAGCACTGGGCTGTCTTGGATTGTCTGTCCCCCTCTCTTTGCCCTTCCTCCACTTGCACGTGTGCATGCTTGCTCTCTCAAAAATAAATAAACAAATAAATGAATGAATGAATGAATGAATAAATAAATAAATAAATAAATAAATATTAAAAAAAAAAAAAAAGCAGCAGGGCCGCCTGGGTGGCTCAGTTGGTTAAGTGTCCGACTTTGGCTCAGGTCATGATCTTGGGGTTTGTGAGTTCCAGCCCACTACCAGCTTTACATTGACAACTGCTTCAGATTCTGTTTCCCTCTCTCTCTGCCCCTTCCCCGTCCTCTCAAAAATAAACATAAAAAAATTTTCTTTTAAAGGCCCGTTTTCCTATCTGGACTTGAATGCGGGCCATTTAGCTTCCCTGTAACAGTAAATTAGCAAATATTCCTGGCATTTGAGGGATGTAGCTAAAATTCAATACCTGCGCTCTGGTGGCAGAAGCATAGCTGGGGCTGAAGCATCAACCTTGCTCTGCAGTGGCTGTATGGCAGCAGAAAAGTCTCTTCTCTTTCATTTCCTTCATCTATAGAACAAGGAGCTTTGATTACGTGGTATGTGGAGTAACTGAACTTAGGACAAGACCGCAGCTGTCTCAGGGCCAGCTTTGAAGCCAGAGGAATCTCCTTCTCCTCGCATTCTTACTTGCCAAAGGGAATATGTGGGGGCCAGTCCTTTCTGACCTGGGCTCGTCATTATGTGTACATGAGAGGGGATGAAGGATCACCAGCCTGGACCCCAAGGTCCTGCAGCTGCCCTGTCGATCCTGAGAGACAGTTTGAAGGAGGGTAGGGTTGATTCAGAAAGTGTGGAGCTGAATGAGTCACCATTGACAGACACTGCTGGCCCCTTCTTAGCAGTCCTTCATCACTGAGACCCTACTACAGAGATTTCTCAACTTAGCCTGGGCTTAAGAATCACTTGGAAAACTTGTTTAAAAGGCAGAAAAACCTGCCGTCAGGGAATCGGAGTCATTAGATCAAGAGTGGACCGGGGAATCTTTGTTTTTCTTGACTTGATGCCAACTTATTTTTTGAGGTAAAACATTTTTGATATGTAACATATTCATATGAATTGAAATTCAAAAGATAGAGAAGGTTATAAAGTGAACAAATCACCCCAACCCGTCCCCCAGTCACCTAGTTCCCCTCCCAACAAGGCAATTTCTTGTGTATGTTTCCTGAGATAATCTATGAATATAATAGAGTATATATGAATACATGAAAGCTAGGTTTTATTTTGTTTTTATTAATTTTTTAACGTTTATTTTTGAGAGAGAGAGAGAGGCAGAGCATGAGCAGGGGAGGGGCAGAGAGAGGGAGACACACAATATGAAGCAGGCCCCAGGCTCTGAGCTGTCAGCACAGAGCCAGACGCGGGGCTCGAACCCACGAACCAGGAGATCATGACCCGAGTGGAAGTCGGAAGCTTAACAGACTGAGCCACCAGGCACCACTGAAATCTGCGTTTTAAAAACAAGCATATCTTGATGATTCTAATATTGGGGGTCCCCAGACATATTTGGAAAAACATACACGTACTTCATGCAGGGTCCTCAGGCTAGATGTGTGACCCGGCATTGCTCAGTCCTGCTTAGGATGCTTAACAAGAGTTTACAAGGTTCCACCTTGTGTGCCATAGGCAAGGGGGCAAAGGAGCTCCAGTGGGACTCGCCTAGGGAACCTGAGGCTGGAGGTGCTGAGGCAGGGCTGTGTTTCGGGAAAAAAGTATGAGGGCTGTAGGTCCTTTCATCTCCCTGCCATCAGTTGTGGCACCTGGCAGACACTGGATACCACAGCTTGTAGACAAAGGCCTGGTAACCCAAGAAGTTGCTTGGCCTCCCTGCCCAGTCCCATCCCAGAAGAGCTGTAGGCCTCTGATTTCTTTAGGGGGCCCTGTTTGGAAGTTTCTTTTGTCTCCCTGGCGTCAGGAATCCCATCACATGCCTGGTGGTTAGGTGAGCCAGGCGCCTTAGTCTCCTAGGGAGGGGTGGCAAGGTTCACGAAGCAGCAAAAGGGTGGAGCCCAGAAAAGGCCCTGACTGGGTGGCATGGGGCTTGGGCGCAGTGCTTTGCCAAGCTCTAACCCCTTTCCTGTAGCGTTGGTTCCATCCTATGGACCCGGACGAGAGTTCTGCGCAGGCTGCACCCTGACTGCCTGGTTCACCCCAGAATCCCCCAGCACCGCTTCATGCACATTTTGCTCAATACACGTTTGCGGGAGGGGCCTGGACTTGCGGTTTCCCTGCAACGATGGTTATTTTTGGCCTGGAGGCCTTTTCAGAAAACAAGTAGGAAACAACGCTTAGGAACACTAAACTGTGTCGTTCTGAATTTGTTCTCAGGTATACAGCAGGGGAAAAGGTAACAGAACTTCACTTCATGGGTTGTTATGGAGAGAGAACTAACGCATGCTGGGCACAGGGGATGACGCCGAGGCACCCAGCGGTATCTCAGGGCGGTGACTGCAACGCCCATCTGCCATTCTTCGCCTGAGCCTTCTTTCCCCTTCAGGAAAGGGAAGCCAGAAAGGCTCCCGAACACTAACCCTCCCCTCCCCCCCCACACCCACTAGCAGTTTCTAGGTTTTTCAGGACTGGGGTCTTTAATTCGGCTTAGGCCAGCCCCTGCCTGAAGGACCCTGGCTGGCTGCGGAGTACCCCAGCCAGGCCCGCGCTCCTGCTTTCAGGACAGCGAGCCGCGCTCTCGGGGGTGGGGTGGGGTGGGGTGGAGCGGGAGGGTAAGGACGAAACCCCGCCCCCGCGCCTCGCGCCCGCCGCCTCTCCGCCCCACCGTCCTCGGCCTGCGTCAGGCGATCTCGGCGGCCAGCCCCGCCGGCTCTGTGACGCCTCCGGCTCCGGGGTCCTCGGCGCCTGCGCCCGCTTCTATAAAGGCCGACGCCGCGCCGCGCCGCCGTAGTGGCCTTGTTCTCTGCCTTTCTCTTCTCGTAGCGGAGGCCCCCCTGCCCTGGTCTTGTCACCCTCCGGCCCGCAGTCTCCTTGAGACCGAGCACCGTGAGTAGACGCAGGCCGAGCGGAATGGGGCGGTAGCGCTGTGGATTTCGAGCTGGGTGCCCGCACCGCTGTGCTTTGGCCTGCCGGAGGCGGGAGGCACCTGGGCCTTACGTCCCTCAGGCCCAGTGGAACCTGTCGCTGGCTCCCGTTCTCCCGCCCCACCTCCCCCTCCCTCCCATCCCCCCCGACGGCGAGGTCTCTCCTGGCCGCGCGTCCTCACGGCGCCTCGTGGGCGCCCAGGCCGGCGGGCGGGAGAAGGTGCGAGCCGGGCCCGGGATTGGTCGTTCCTCGCACGGGGCGAGCGTCAGTCGGCGCAGAGCTCGGCTGCGAGGCCCAGGCTGCGGCCCTGGGCTTCTCTTGGGCGTGGGTGGCGGCGGGGCTTTCAGTGCAGGTCTCTGGGCGGGCGTGGGCGTGGTGTGCGTGTTTGTTGTTTTGGTGGCCGGAGGGAGCGTGGCCGGTGGGAGTTTGGGAGCGCTGGATTTTTGGCTCGCGTTCCTTCTCTCCCTTGTATCTGCCCTCACTAGTCCCGGGTCCTGGCTGTGTTTGGGCCGCATGCTTGCAGATAGCCGCTTGCTCCTTCAGAATATTTCTCGCCATTTTTTTGCCACAGCTTGGAGTTGCTGAAACAACTGTTGAAATAGCAGATGCCCTCGTCATGGTGGTGTGACTTTTAGGGAGGCCTAACTCATTAAAAGCCAGACGCTTTGGGTCATGTTTTACAGGGTTAGAATGTTCACCTGGATAGGACCTCACGTTTGGGTTTTGGGATAGTGAATGTATCAGAGCGTCACAATAGAATGTATCTGTCACAGAGCAACGCAGACTTCGCTCTCCTCTCCAAAAGGAGGTGCCAGAATTCGGGTCCCTTAAAACAGCTTTTTCTTTATGTTGTTGACAGAACCTGCTTCATTCCAGTCATGGAGGGGGATTTAATTTTCAAGATGAGGAACTTAAAGAATTGCTTGAAAACCTGTCAAATCAAAATCTCGTCCATTATTATTGCAGTTTTGCACCGAATTCTAGCTCTAAGACATTAAAAAAAGTTCTCTTTAAGTATTAAGTTTGGCATCACAAAGTGCATCCGATTACAGATTAACAGATTGCCTCCCTGCTTATTTAATAAGATCTCAACTCCCTTAAGAGTAACCTAATACAGGAATTTGACTATGACTAAGCAGATCTAATTATTTGCCAAGAGTTATTTGAGAGAAATACGAAATGGTCACCTTCCTTAAAACTAATTTTATCAACTGAAGTCCCAGACTTGTCATTCTTTAGTGTTCATTCCAGTACTATCGAATGTAAAAAGAATGTAGAATGTTATGTAAAAAAAAAAAAATTGAGTTCACGTTGAAGTATTTCCTTTGGGATTACTTTTTGTTACTGCCCTGTCACAGGGAAGGTTCTCTGCACTGGGCCTTTTTCTGTTGAACAGAACAACTGCATTATTGGCAAGCATTAAGCATCATGGAGGAACAGACATCTTTGTGAACTGAAAAGTGAAATGAGATTGTCTCTAACCATTGATGAGTGAGAGCAGGATATTTCAGTGGCTGGTTTTAAAACATTTTTGCTTCCTTTCTTTTGTTTATTTGGAGGAATGGAGATAATTGGGAAAAGGCGAATGAATATTTTAACTGATTTCATGGGTTTGAAGTCTTTGATCCTACAATAAGTGCAGTGAATGGTTGAAATTTTTTTAGTGTTTGAGAGAGAGAGAGAATCCCAAGTAGATTCTCCATGTCAGCACAGAGCCCTATGTAGGGCTTGAACTTACAAACCATGAAATCATGACCTGAGCTGAAATCAGGAGTTGGGCGTTTAACCAGCTGAGCCACTCAGGCGCCCTGCAGTGAATGTTTTAAATGCCAAACTCTGCAATTTCAACTTAATAGTGACATTGCAGGATTATGAATACTCAGAAGCAAGGGCCTTTCAATTCTGTACTTGAAACTTGAAGAGATCGTGGATTAATCTTGAGAGTCCTCCCCCAAGTGCCTTTGCCAACAATCTGAAAATAAGAAATTGATGGCTTAGAACTTTTAATTTTAAAGAAGTGTTTGGTTGTTTTTTTGTCAGAACTCAAGTCCTTTGTAGTTAATTGCTTAATTAATTTTTATCTAAGAAGTGTCTTTTTCCCAATGACTCATAATTTATCTGAGGTAATAAATACATTTTTGGAGCAAGTAATGGGTTATTTCTTTGAGGATTTTAGCAGAACTCAAACTTGGAAACCTGGACAGTTGTAATGAAAGCTAAGAAGTACTGTTAAATTTAGGTACCTTATTTGGTTTTGTAAATTAGATTGATTATTTATCCTTAAATATTTCATTATCTTGCATATTTTACATTGATGCAAACATATGTAAGTATATTCTCATATACTTCTTGGATTTGAACTCATTTTTCACTTAAGTTTCACTATTGGAAAATGAGTACGTTGTTAGCTTTGTTTGTTTAGGACTGACCACCCTCAGGTTTGCAGTTTTTTGTGGCAGTTAATTATTCAGATGAGAGTAATCAGTACTTAGTAAGAGCAGAAAAGCAGGCAAAGACAAAATAAACAAGTTTATTTGAAGTATATTTTGCATTAGAAGTGTAGAATGTAACTCTTAAATTTATTCCAGTAATAATTTCATTAGGGCAGGCCTTAAAAGCTTGTGTTCCTATGAGTTATAAAAAATTTGAAACTTTGAAAAAATTTTCTGTCAACACTTCTATGCTAGCCTGTGAATAACCACTTGAAGTGTTTAACAGGGGTTTTACATAGTACGGGTCCTTAGGATTTTGTAGTTAGTAAGATAGAGGTCTTCTAACAGACTATAGTTGACCAAATGCATAGAACTAATATCTCTTAAATTTCAAGTTCAATATAATACCTTTTTTTTTTTTAGATGCCTTCAATTAAGTTGCAGAGTTCTGATGGAGAGATATTTGAAGTTGATGTTGAAATTGCCAAACAGTCTGTGACTATCAAGACCATGTTGGAAGGTAAGTTTATTAGAAAACCTGGGTGAAGGAAAAGTAGAAGTAATATTTAGGTGGAGATAACCTGTGAACATTGAATTTATACAAAGCATGATTTGTCATTAAGTGCACAAGAGTATGAGGGCTAAATAAAGTTTACATTTTTTAAATTAAAAACTACAGTTTTCTGATACAGGACATCCTTGCTGTATTGTCTGAATTAATGAGGTTTTTTTTTTTTCTTCCCCATTGCTAAATAGGTAAGGCCATAAACTAATACTGAAGTGATTTCCCAGCATCAGACAATAATGGCCCAATTCTCTTTGAAGTAAATTTGGGTTCGCTGTTTGTAATGAGAAAAATAAAAGCCTCCGGAAAAAGAGATACCTCCCTATATGGTAGCTAAATAGAGTACTTTGTTTCAGCAGGGGAGTAAGCTGAGTAGATGGTAAACTGAGATGTTGGTCTTTTTTTTTTTTTTTTTTTTTTTTTTAAACCACGTTTTCCTTTTTGTCTTTTTTGTCGTTCCTTTGAAACTGCTGCAAAGCATAGACCCCGCACGTTAAAGAAGTAAGGTTACAAAACAGGTCCTGAAACATTTTGAAACTTGTACTAGTTCACTTGAATCTTTTCTTACTATTCCAGTGGGTTGGTAGACATTAATTAATAGTATATGGAGACAATGCAAATCAATTTCTTGCATTGGTGAAAAAAAATTAATAGAAGAATGTTGTTCTGTATTCAAATATCAAAGGTTTTTTATGTAGCTTATGCTTCAGCTAAGAGAAAAGTTACATGCCAAGCACTAGCTGTATGCTGGGGAAAGGAAGCTAAGTGAGAAACCGTCTTTGCCCTTGAAGGATTTATAAACTGGGAAGAGAGAAAGACACCAAACAAGACACGCTGTCACATGGTATAATTAGTGCATTGATAAAATGTGCCAAGAGGTGCTGGGGAAATATCTTGGCTGATGTTATTTTTCAGGCTTGGGTAGAGACTATAGTGGGTGGTACTAGTGAGGCGATATTTCAAATTTAGTAAAATTAGGATGTTTTGGGAGGTTATTCTGAGGTAAAGTGGACAAGGTGTGTTAGAGAAAAGTAAAATTGAAGCTTTTAGTTGGGGTTTATTGGTGTGGGGTGAGCTTGTGATACTCTAGTTGGTAGAGCTGAAGAATGGGCTTGAGAGAAATGGAAAGAATGTGACTTTGGAGCTTGAACATGTTATGTATGTTTGGTCCCTTCCCCACCCCACGCCCAGAAGAGTTTTGTAACAGTCTACTAGACAGTTGACTGTGTGGATTGATCCCTGAGCTGTAGACTACTAGGGATACATAGACTTTGTGTGGTGGGTTATAGGAGTATTTATCTGTGGGAGTAAATTGAGGTTGGCAGTCAGCCATATTGGAATGGGAGACAGGTGGAGTTAAGACAGTAGAAGTCAGAAGTGGAGAATGAGTGGAATAAGATTTGTGGAAGTCAAGGGAGGCATTTTGAGGTGACCAGAGTGATTATCACATTCATCTACAGACTGGTTATTTGGAATTTCATAGTAAGAGGATTTCTTCCTGCACATATTAAGTTTGGTAGAGGCAAAAGCTAAATTACAGAGGGTGTGTCTTCTGTTTTCTAAGCTGGTAATTTGTTTGCTGATAAAAGCTGAACATGTAATTCTTTTTGGTAATTGGTACCAATCATGTGGCACTTACGGTCCTGTATCCTGGTACATACATACATAGATCACTTCTATTAAGTTGTAAACCCCTTGGTACATCCCACAGTCACTGTTCATCAAGTACCTGTTGAATGAAGAACTATGGTATGGTCACTAATAAAGAGTGTGAAAGCATTCCAAGTGTCCCTAAAGGCAGGTGAGTAAGGCTTTATCTAGAAGATGTAGAACTGATACCAAAACTGCTGCCTGAATACTTGCTTTGGCGATGAAAGTGTTCTTTATTTCATCTTAGTAGTGTCTGGCACACTAATCTGTCCTGTGCTGCTTCAAAAAGCATTTGCCCATATAAGAACATAGGGCTCCGTGAAGGTTATCCATGCCTCTTTTGATCACTGAAGCAAGTGGAGTGATAGCAACAGTTAAATGATTCTTTGCTTTCATAGCCTTTGGGCATCATAGGTGAATTGTTTTTATCTTAAGTACCAGTCGTTTATATAAAATTCTAGCTCATCAGGATTGGAGCCCATTGGATTTGGCAGCTTACTGCTTTCTTTGTTTTGCATCTGCAGTATCTCTGATTATGGGTTTTTTGTGACTTAGAAGACAAAAATAAAACCTAATCACAGTATAATCAGAACTGAAAATCTTGGCATGTGTGCACATGGACTTACTGATTTGTTCAGGTTCAGGATGTGGTATCAGGATACAGGTGTCTTTCAGAAGTCCTTGAAACTAAATAGCTTAAAGGAATGACTGTTGCTACTTGTGAAGTCAGTCTAAAAGTGGAAAAGACATTGTACATCCTTAGTTTAAATGCTAGGGAGGTGATCCTTGATAACTGTTTTATTTATTTTGAGAGAGAGAGTGAGCAAGCACCTGTGCACGCACAAGATGGGGAGGAGCAGAGGGAGTGGGAGAGAGAATCCCAGGCGTGCTCCACACCTTCAACGCAGAGCCTGATGTGGGACTCAATGCCACAAACCGATCTGTGAGATCATGACCTGAGCTGAAATCAAGAGCCAGAGGCCACTCAGGTGCCCCAATAAGGCCCTTGTTTTTAACAGGGCTTAAACCTTCTTCCAAATAACATTTGGATCTAAACAAGTTGGTGTTCTGTATTATGGTTCCTCAAGTATTTTATATATTGTAACTTCTTTTTCTCCCTTCTGATTAAAAATACTTCACACTAGGGGCACCTGGCTAGCTCATTCAGTAGAGTATGTGACTTTTGATCTCAGGGTCATGATTTCAAGCCTCACATTGGGCATGGAGCCTACTTTAAATAAATAAGTAAGTAACTAAGTAAGTAAGTAAATAAATTTTTAAAAAGGCATTAAGTTTCTTTCCTTTTTTTTTCCAATGTTTGTTTTTGAGAGAGCCTGTGCCGGAGCACCTGGGGAGAGGCAGAGAGAGAGAGAGACACAGGATCCAGAGCAGGTTCTTCCTGATAGTAGAGAGCCTGATGCTGGACTTTAACTCTTGAACTATGAGATCATGATCTGAGCTGAAGTCTGACACTTAACAGACTGAGCCATCCAGGTGCCCCTAAATAAATTAATTTAAAAAATACTTCATACTAGAACAGGAAAAGCAAAAGTGGCTTAATGCAAATTGGGATAGTCATTTTTGTACTTTTACTCTAGGTCGAGATGGGATCAGGGAATGACATTGGTAGAAAGGAGGAGAGGGGACAGGATTGATCCATCTGTACAGGAAACTAAGATAATTTTTCAGTCTACTCTCATCTTTACCACTCCACTGGAACTGCTTGTTAAGCTCAGTGACTTCCATGTTGTCAAGTGCGTGATCTGTTTCATTTCTCATCTAGACCTGTTGACAGCATTTGATCATCCCCTTCTACATTTGACTTCCAGGATACTTTACTTAGTACTTACCTCACAGCTTTCTATCCTCTCATTTTTAAATATTGATTGATTGATTGATTGAGACAGCATAAGTGGGGGAGAGGGAGAGAGAATCCTAAGCAGGCTCCGCATGGTGACTGCACAGAGCCTGATGTGTGGGGCTCGAACTTAAGAAACTGAGATCATGACCTGAGCTGAAACCAAGAGTTGGATGCTTAACTAACTGAGCCACCTAGGCACCCTTCTGTCTTCCCATTTTTAAAGTCTGTAGTTCCTCAAGGCTGGCTTAATCATTGGATCTTTTCATAATATATGTACTCCTTGATTCCCTTGGTCATCTCATCTAGTCTCATAGTGTTATATGCTGTCTGTACACCAGTTCCCCAAACTACCTATGATTCTGATCTCTTTTAATTTTTACACTTGACATATTTAACTGGTTGGTCTACGCTTGGGGATCTAATTGGTACCTCAAAGTTAGGGAACTAGACTAACTTTGTCTAGTTAGTTAGACAACTAACTAGATTGTTCTTATTCTTAATTCCCTGCCCTTCAGAATAACACTTCTCTGCTCATATCAGTTAATGGTAACTCCAGTGGCACTTTCATCCATCCAGTTCCTCATGTCATAAACTTTTGTCTTCCTTGACTCTTAACTCTACTTCCCATCTGTTGGCAAACCTTTTTGCCTCTAACCATCAAAATACATACAGAATTGGGATCATTCTTCCATAGCTGTAAACCTGTACAAGCCACCAGCCTCATAGTTGTTTTCCTTCTTTCTCCTGGTCTCTGCCACCTATTCCCAATACAGTAGCCAAAATGCACAGTACCCAGTTACTATCAGGTCCTCTGTTGTTGGTCTCATCTGCTTTCACCCTTGCTAACCCTGCTCTAGTAATACTGGATCCCTTCTGTGTTATTAGAACATGCTAGACCTTCCTATCAGAAGACCTTTGCCTTTGCCTTTGCCATTTCCTCTGCTTAGGTGTTCTGTCTCCTTTAGGGTTTTACTCAGGTGTCATCTTTTAAATAAGACATGTTTGAGCAGTTCTATCTAAAATTGCAGCAATTCTTTGCATCCTCCTGTGTTCATTGCTGACTCGCCATTGCCTAGGACGCCTGTTAACTTATCAGGAACTGAAATGATTTGATTCACCACTGGCCATGTCAGCATAACTAATTCTTTGCTACAACCAGTATAGTGCTGAAGTAACTTTGGGACACTAATCTTGGTACTTGCTAACTAGTAAATAACTTTGGCCGTTCTTTTAGTCATGTAGAGACTGAAGGATGGACCCATTTGGCATGAAAAATACTCTTATTTAGAATCTTTAACGTAGGGATTTTATTTTTAAGGTTTTTCCGTGGAGTTCACCAACTACTTTGAGAATCTGAAAGTTAGGTGTTTTTACCAGGACAACCTGTAGATTCAAAATTGTAGGTAATATGTACGTGATGAATAACTCTTAACAGGTATACACTGAAACTGAGTCCCTCAACCCACATTCTTGTTAATTTCCCTACACAGAATATTGTTAATACTTCTGTATTCCTGTGAAGATATTTTAAATCTAAATATCTAAGTATATGCCCATTTTTATTCAGATAACACTTATTTTCTTACACCTGGCTTTTAAAAACTTTAATCCTGAGATCATACCAGTACATAAGGAGCTGCCTGCCTTATTTTTGTCAGTGGTTGCATGATTTGTGTGTGTGTATATACATCTTTGGGCTTCAGATTTTAATAGATGGAGATTCTGTTACTTGAATACTTTTTCCTCTGTCTTTCTAAATGCAGCCCATCTAGAGAGTTTGGTATTAAGAGTAAGGCTAAGGGTCTGGCTTTAATTTTTTACTAAATGGCTGACCAGTCATCTCAGTCCCACTTATTAAGTGACTTTTCTTTCTCATTAAGGATCCTTTTTGTGTAATAATCCTAAAATTGTCTACTCCCACAACTTTTTATAGTTTTGGGTGGTTTATGGACCTGTTGGGAACCACTAACTTTAAATGCTCATAAGAGAACTATTTTTAGTAGAGTAGTTTGCATAGTCATAGACAGCGTCTTACAACTTACTCATTTGAGACATAGCCTCCTTGGTATAAATAATGGGAATAATGGCAACTCTTTTCTGGTTTTCTTAGATTTGGGAATGGATGATGAAGGAGATGATGACCCAGTTCCTCTACCAAATGTTAATGCAGCAATATTAAAAAAGGTAACAAACTGTATATTTGTATATATGCTTTTGTTTTTTCATTGAACATCCTTGTGATCTTATTGTACTGCTACATAGATCGCTTCCTTACATCGACTGATTATGACTCTGAATATTTGTTATGTTTATTTAACTAGGTCCTGTGATTATTTGTTAGATACGCTGCAAGGGGAGCTTGAGAATAAATATACCCACACCATTGACCACCTTACCTTGTGTCTAAGCATAAAAGGCTCTTCACACTGAATAGAATTTTAGCATTTCAGGGTACATGGCTCCTTAACAGAGCCAGCCATTTAATTGGATGCTCATCTGAAGAAATAGCACTGAGTTTTATAAAGTGGAGGAAACTAGTTAGGCTTAGAGACGAGAATGGTTGGTTCCAGTTGGCCTTTTGCTCAGAGATTTTCAAAAGTCATTGGCTATATGCAGTTTCATCTTAATGCTTTCTCTTGATCCTGGTGTGAGATACAGCTGTGCTGCGTATTTTTCCATATCCTACCACAATTAGTGATTAGCATTTCTTTTAATTGCCCTAGACTGGGTAAAAAGTGATTCTCTAAGCCTGAACATTTTTTGGCATGTATTACTGGCCATTTGTATTTTCTGCTTGGTCTGTTTTCCTTTGCGTGTCTTTCTGGTGGGCTTTTTAAAAATTGTTGTAGGAGCACCTTGTGGCTCAGTTGGTTAAGTGTCTGACTTGATTTTGGCCCAGGTCATGATCTCATGGTTCATGGGATGTAGCCCTGTGTTGGGCTTTGCACTACCAGCACGGAGCCTGCTTGGGATTCTCTCTTTGTCTCTCTGTCTTCCTGTCTCTCCCTCCCTCCCTCCCTCCCTCCCTCCCCTGCTAGCATACGTGCATGCGCTCTCCCTCTCTCAAAATAAACTTAAAAAAATTGTTATGAAATACACATAACAAAAATTACCCTTTTTGGATGCCTGGGTGGCTCAGTTGGTTAAGTGTCTGATTTTGGGTCAGGTCATAATCTCGCATTTGGTGAGTTTGAGCCCTGTGTTGGATTCTTTGCTGACAGGTCAGAGCCTGGAGCCTGCTTCAGATTATGTTTCTCCCTCTCCCCCTGCCCCTCTCCCACTTGTTCTCTCTCAAGAATAAATAAATAGGGGCACCTGGGTGACTTAGTCGGTTAAGCGTCCAACTTCGGCTCAGGTCATAATCTCACGGTTCATGCATGAGTTTGAGCCCTGCGTCAGACTCTGTGCTGACAGTTCAGAGCCTGGAGCTTGCTTCGAATTTCGTGTCTTCCTCTCTTTGCCCCTCCCCCACTCATGCTTGCTTGCTCTCTCTCTTTCAAAAATAAACATTAAAATTTCTTTTTAAAAATTGCCATTTTAACTTTTTTAACTTTACAGCTCAGTGGCGTTAAGTACATTTGCACTGTTGTACAGCCACCACGACTCACCATCTCAAGGAATTTTTCCTCATTCCAAACTGAAACTCAGTACTCCTTAAACAATAACTCCTCAATAACCCCTTCCAGCCCGTTAACCACTGTTTTCTGTGTCTGTGAATTGGACTGTTGTGGGCACCTCATATAAATGGGATTATACGATATTTGTCTTTTTGTGTCTGGCTTTGCATAATGTTTTCAAGATTCATCCATTTTGTAATCTAGTGGACTTTTTATAGGAGTTGTTTATGTGGTGTTTCTATCACTTTGCATTGACTTAAGTCAGTTAATAGTGTTTTATGGTTTAGAAGCTTTATATTTTATCTAGTTAGATTTTTTTTTCTGGGTATTGCAATAAACATTCTGTTTTATCCTAATGTAAAATGCATCTAAAAGGACTTTATTCAAATGCCATTTTTTTTTTTTTTAATTTTTTTTTTCAACGTTTTTTATTTATTTTTGGGACAGAGAGAGACAGAGCATGAACGGGGGAGGGGCAGAGAGAGAGGGAGACACAGAATCGGAAACAGGCTCCAGGCTCCGAGCCATCAGCCCAGAGCCTGACGCGGGGCTCGAACTCACGGACCGCGAGATTGTGACCTGGTTGAAGTCGGACACTTAACCGACTGCGCCACCCAGGTGCCCCTCAAATGCCATTTTTTAGGTGTTGGAGTTATAGCAGTAACCAGAGACCAAATGTCTGCCCTTAGGGAATTAACATCCCTAGGTGTGGGGGAAAGGTGTGGGGGAAACATACAAGATAAATAAGTCAGATGAGAAAGTTGTGGAGCATAACTGGGTTGGTCGATGGAGAGTTAGCTATTTTTAAAATAAAGGTGGTTAGGAAATGCCTTACTGAGAAGTCGATCTTTGAACAAAGATATGATTATGTGGGGGAAGAGAGTTCTGGGCATGGGGAGCAAGTGCAGTGACCCTAAGACAAGAGCATGTTCTACTATGAGGAAA
This sequence comes from Neofelis nebulosa, assembly GCF_028018385.1. Taxonomy (NCBI): domain Eukaryota; kingdom Metazoa; phylum Chordata; class Mammalia; order Carnivora; family Felidae; genus Neofelis; species Neofelis nebulosa. Next base: position 129,344,614 of record NC_080782.1, read on the forward strand.
GGTGGGAAGGCAGCAATTGTGGTGACTAGAGCATAATGAACAAGGAAGGAGTTAGTAAAGAAGATCAGAGTTAATGGTCTGGGTGATACGGGGCCACTTCAGAGAATAAGTTTTTTAAGCCTATTCTTAGGAATATTTGAACTTACATACTGAATAACTGCATGATCCAAAACTGCAAAAAAGTATATGGTAAAACCTCTCATCCTTGGCTCTGTCTAACCTTCAACCCCCTCAAGTAATACTAGTCAACATTAGTTTCTTACATATACTTACCAGTTTTTTTAATGCTTACGTAAGCAAATACTGCTGTTGTTTTCTTATACAACTGGAATACTTAAAAAACTATTGTTTCTTTCATTAAAACTCCATAGCTTGACTTTCCCTTCTAGAAATAGTTCTTTCCTTTTCATACATCCTGGCAGTATAGTTTGTCAGTTCTGCCATTTTTTCTCAGCATTGCTTATTCCTCCAGTATTATACTGAATAAATTTTAATCATACAGAAAAGTGAAACTATACAGCAAACACCCATTTACCACCTAGATTCTGTAGCCTATAACTCTTTCAGTGTTGATTTTGGTCTTTATGATGGTACATAGAGTCTAACCAACTCTCTGAAACTTTATATGTGTTTATTCCCCTTCTAAGGGAACATGTGGGTTTTTCTTGCTTTGTTCTTATGCCCAGTAGTCTTGTGCGCATCTCACGGATGTTTAGAATTTCTTGGTGATAATGTGTGCACATCCTCATCCTCACTAGTATTTGATAGATTACTTTCCAAAGGGTTTTTTTTTTTTTTTAATTTTTTTTTATGTTTATTTAATTTTGAGAGACTGAGACAGAACACACGTGGGGAGGGGCAGAGAGAGAGGGAGACAGAGAATCTGAAGCAGGCTCCAGGCTCTGAGCTGTCAGCACAGAGACAAGCGATGAGATCATGACCTGAGCCGAAGTCAGATGCTTAACTGACTGAGCCACCCAGGCACCCCTCAAAGGGGTTATTACCTCACTCTCCAGTATAAAGGTTCATGTTATCCTCACACTATTGCCAGAGATTAGTATCAAAATCCTGAGGTTTTTTTTTTTGTCAGCCTCAAGTAGTAACTGTAGTATTGGTTTTTGCATCTAATAAGACTGAGCATTTTCTCCTGAGATTTCTTTTGTGAATAGCCTGTTCATATCTGTAGCTCATTTCTTTAGTGTGTTTTTTTTTTTGTTTTTTTTTATTTTCTTCAAGTAAGCTCTATCCCCCGTGTGGGGCTCAAACTCACTATTCTGAGATCAAGAGAGAGACACATACTCTACTGACTGAGCTAGCCAGGTGCCCCACTTTGTAGTGATTTTTAAGATTTATATTCTAGAGGGTAATCCATTGCTGGTTGCTCATGTTGCTTGTGTTTTTTAGTCATTGTCCTGTCTGACTTTATGTATTTTTTGCACAGGAACTTTTTAGTGTGGTCAAGTATAATTATCTACATGTTTGCTTTTAAGATCGTCTAACCCCTAGGGTTATGAAGATTCCTCAAGCTTCGGTTTTGCTTTTCAAGTTTGACTACTAACTTGGTTATTCAAGTCAACTTCTAGCTAGTTCTTAGCCCAGTGTAAAAATAACTTTGCCCCAGTAGTGGAATGAGTACCTTGTGATGTAATGCCACAGAGGAATAAACTTTCATTGTTACAGGTCATTCAATGGTGCACCCACCACAAGGATGACCCCCCTCCTCCTGAGGATGATGAGAACAAAGAAAAGCGAACAGATGATATCCCTGTTTGGGACCAAGAATTCCTGAAAGTTGACCAAGGAACACTTTTTGAACTTATTCTGGTATGTTCTTAATACATTCTTTAAGATATTTCTAGCACTTGTAATAGTTAAATTTGTTAAATTCATTGACACTGAATTTTAATTCTCTATATACTCCAGTGCAGTGCTATATTTGAATTTATATATTAAGAACCATATTAAATAAGTGATCAAATGTAAATGCAACAGAGGGTGGAGATGGTCACATTGAATTTTTAAGAAGCAAAATTCAGCTATGCTGTGTCCAAAACACCCACTTTAAAGAGACAGATTTAAAGGGTGGAAAAAGATTAAATTATGATAACAGTAATCAAAAAAAAACTGCAGTGACTATATTAAAGTAGATTTCAGAGCAAAGAATATCAACCAGGATTAAAGAGGGTTGCTACATAATGATGAAGGGATCAGTTCATTATTAGGGCATTATAGTCCTAAGTGTTTATTGCCTAAAAGAATTTCCAAAAAGTGAAACAAAAACCAGTAGAACTCAAAGGATGGATAGACAAATCCACAATCCTAGTGATTTTAACACGTGTCTCTACTTCATTGATAAAACAAGTAGAATCAGTAAGGATGTAGAAGCCATGAACGACACTATTGACTGACTTATCCTGATGGACATTTCTAGTATGTTAAATATAATGACAGCAGAATACATACTCTTCTCAAAAGTATACTACTAAGATAGACCTGTTAATGGTAGGAAAAAAGTCCAAATTTTTGAAAGGAGTCAAGGCTTGAAAGGAGTCAAGGCACATACACTGTGTGATCTGATCACAGTGAAATTAAATGAGAAGTCTGTAACAAAGCTATCTGGAAAATCTAAATATTTGAAAACTTAACACTTCTTAGTAACCCATGAGTCAAAGAAGAAATCAAAAGAAAAATTAGAAAAGAATTAAAAATTGTATGCCAGAAAGTATTTTGATCTGAATGGAAATAAAACCCAACACAAAAAAATCGCAGATGCAGCTAAAGTAGTATTCAGAGAAAAGTTGATAGCACTAAACCACCTGTATTGGAAAAGATCACTGATCTAAGCTTTTACCTTAAACTAATGAAAGATGAAATTAAAGCCAAAGAAAGGGAATATTGAAGGTAAGAGTAGAAAATAGAGAAAACCAAAGAAAGCAAAGAAATTGTTTGAGATCAGTAAAATGTAATGCTATTACTGCTTTTGCCTCTTGAAATATTTTTGTCAAGATTTGACATATGCTTGTGCACCCATGAGCACAAACATACACGCCCATAAGTAGCGGCTCTTCTCTAGTATTAGAGGTAGTGTAGTTCGCTTAAGGCAGCAGCAGGACTCCATATTATAGAAGGTATAACAGAAGAACTTACAAAAATATTTCACAAAAGAATCTGATTTATTTTCCCTTTAATTTCATAAAATTAACTAGCATTTTAGTTAATTAGATATGGATTGGCAGTCACTACCTTTAGATTTAGGTTACAACCTCAAATAATTCTTTAATGAAAACAATCACTTTACAGGCTGCGAACTACTTAGACATTAAAGGTTTGCTTGATGTTACATGCAAGACTGTTGCCAATATGATCAAGGGGAAAACTCCTGAGGAGATTCGCAAGACCTTCAATATCAAAAATGATTTTACTGAAGAAGAGGAAGCCCAGGTAGGTTGCTCACAGCTTGTTCTTGATCACACACTTTTTAAAAAAGAATGAAATGCAGACATGCTCAGAAAAGATGTGTGTCTATCAGGGAATCTTGACTTTTACTTGAGGGTTAGTAGGTACCTTCTGTGTTATAAAAATACTCGTTTTGTTTTGAGAGTGGTCTGTTAAGTCTAAACACTTGCACAATACCACTCTTGCCTAAGCATAAGAACGATTAGTTTTCAATCATAGGTGCTCTTTGATATTTACTCCTTTGCAGTTACTAGTTTTGGCACCTGGGACCTTACATGTAAGCAAGCCATAAATATTTGACTTCAGAAAAGCAACCCCTGTGGATGGTGTTAGGCCAGGACACTTATGAGCATCTTAGTGAGTGGGGGAAGAAATGAATGAAAAGATCAGAATGTTGACACAGCTACAAACTGAAATAATGTGCATGAACTGTTTGAATTTGTTGTCATGTCTGGTGACTGAAGCTTTAATGCCCATTGCCTTTGCTTTTTTGATAATTTCAGCAGGGTAGAATAAAAACCTGGGGAGGCAAAGAAGGATAACCAGGAAGTGTACTTGTAACCTGGTATTTTTCCAGTTTTTTGTCTGTCCCTTTCTGACCCTCTTCATAGTCTGTTGATGAATCATTAGGTAGTAGTCTGAGGAAAGACTTCTTAAGGGTGCTTCCTTATATCTGTCTCTTCTAGGTACGCAAAGAGAACCAGTGGTGTGAAGAGAAGTGAAATGTTATGCCTGACACTGTAACACTGTAAGGATTGTTCCAAATACTAGTTGCACTGCTCTGTTTATAATTGTTAATATTAGACAAACCGTAGACAAACGCAGCAGCAAATCAGTTGTTTTAGCAGAATATTGTCCTCCTTGCATGTGTAGTTTGAGTACAGATTCCAAACTTATGGCTGAGTTTCTTCCAGTATGATCAAAAGTTTTTGTTTCTTCACTCTGAATAAAACTCAACTGTGGGTTCGCTATAGAAGGTGGCATTTTGGGATTTCCCTCTCTGTAAAATGTTTTCCACCTAGTTTATTGTCATTTAATGTTAGTTTAATAACCTTTTAAAAGTTGGCATTGTAAATAAAACAAGTTGCAAAAAGTTTTCTGAACTAGAATTAACAACGTATTATCTTTATTCATGAGTTGGAAACTGGAAAAAGGCTACTTGAGGTAAATGTTTTGAGTGGGATTATTAGGATGTCTTCCAGTTTCCTGGAATCAAAGAGTGCCACTGGTATTGATGAGCCTGTATGTAGCAGGGCTCCTTTAATTGGATCTAAGGACTTGTTTTTGCATTTTTAATCCTCAGCTTTGACTATGTTGGCTAGAGAGTCAGTTACTCCTCAGTTTGTGGTTTTGGGGGAAATATAACTAGATGGTCTGTTAGCTTTTCAATTAAAAAGGACAAATAACCTGTGTGATATGTCATCTTTTTATAATCAGTGATCCCATGTGGGGGAAACGTCACACTACTTGCATGTAAAAATAATTTAACCTTTAACATTAAAATGTCTGGCAAAACCTAGAAGGTATCCATCATGAATGCAAGATACTTTCAATAAAAAGTAAGTTACATAGTAGATGGTAAATGGTTTGCTTTTGTGTACTTAACTGTGTCTCTTCACTTGTTATTAAATGAGTTAAATATACGAATGGTTTTGTAGCTGGAGACAGCTTATAGTCAGTTTGTGTCCTGACTCACTGGAGGCTGCTCACAAAACAATTGGGTTCTGGTAGGCTTGTGTCTTTTCTGATTGCCAATGACAGGGTTTGCTAGAGCCAATGCTTTATTTTTTATTTATTTTATTTTTTGCCAGTGCTTTAGTTCTTAATCTGTGTACATGGCCACACAGGACTGCATGTCCTGATCTTGTTGCCAGCCTCTGCCCTACGGTAGAATATTTTCTTGATGGCTTGAGATGGCTCACAAATTGTTTTATCATCTTTTTTCTTTCTTCCCATGTGCTCCCTTTTTTCTTCCTTTCCCATTTAGCATCACCTGTATTCACATGTAATCTTCCTGCATTCTCTTCATGTTTACTGTGAGCTTTTTTGGCTCAGATTATTTGTTGACAGTAATTTGCCCTTATACTTCACCTCTCATTGCCCCAAGTCTGTCTTATTTAATAAAGTCCCGTATGCTGTGTTACATGAATTCCTGTTCGTTGCCTGTACCAGAGATTGCAAGCTACAATCCATGTGTGGGTGAAATCCATCCCACAGCCTGTTTTTGCAGTCTTTGAGTTGAAAATGTTTTTTATGTTTTTAGAGTATTGTTAAAAAATCAATATAGGAGACTGTATTTGACCAAAAAGCCTAAAAAGTTTATTCTCTGGCCCTTGAGAGAAAAAGTTTGCCAACCTTTGTGACTACTTCTGGCTCCCTGGCTCCCTTCATTCCAGGGATCAAACTTGTTTTCCATTTGTCCTAGTTTTAATTGGGAAGGTGGCAGAATTGAACCCTAGCTGCAGTGTCTCCTCTGCTAATTCCTGCCTGTCAGTTCTTGTAAAAAGCTTAATCCCACCCCCCATTCTATCCCTAGCAAGATTATGAAAAACAAAACTCTTGAAAGTTCAGGATTGTTAGCACATGTGCCATGTTTAGTTTGGGAAGGAAACATACCCGCTTCTGGGAAACAAAACCTGTTCTCAGTCTGTATAACCCCCAAGAATTGTTGGAATTACAGGACTAAATAATACCACTACCCATATTTAAAGGACACTAGGATCTTTCTGAATAGGTAAGACTCGAGTAGACAATATAGTAAAGATTTTTGCCGCCTTCCTGATTTTGTGTAGATTATGGCCCTAGGCTTTAAACAAAATATCCTGATAATGTTAAACTCTCAGGTTTAATAGAAGTCTGACAGCTCATCCAATAGAAAATAGGCCATTTGTGGACATTGCGTGCCCACAGAAGTCATAGGTATGGTGTTCAGAGGCACTTCAGGCTGGCTGCAGCACTCGGCCTACCTTACTCCTTCTAACCTGCTGGCAACTCAATAAATATTTCTTTAATATGCCTACTAAGAGTTTCTGTGCCCTTACCTTACGCAGGGAAAGTCAGTGGCCCTTTCTCCTTATCCACAGTAACCAAACCTATCTTCAGAGATAAACTCTTTCCCACTCTCCCAGCTTTTCTAAACTAAAACTGTGGAATAAAGTCATACTGTGAGGCCGGACCCCGTTTCTGCCTCTTAGTGCCTACCTGTCCTTAGGTAAGTTCGAAATGGTAATTTCTTTGGCTTCTCAGCTTTTCATTGACCGTGTTACTTAGGATTGAGAGGAAACCAAACTACTTCTGAATGTTCGCTTACTTCTTTTTCCCTGACATAGCCATGGATTAAGGATATATACCTCCTCAAACAGATTCTAATAATTGTTGTATTGTAGAAGCAAGTTATGTCATTTGAAGTGCTGCTATATTTTATTAGCTTGCCTTCATAAATCTATCTTTAATACAAAAGGTAGGTGCTGCTTTGCAGTTTTTATGTTTTTCCAAAGATGCACAGAGACATCCTAACATTGTTACAGATTGAGTGGCATTATAGCTGTGATTTGTTTATTCTGCAACTGTTTGAACACATTAGCTCCTGGAATTAAGATTTATACTGTAATTTGGTGCACTGTTAGGACTGCAGCCCTGTAATATGAAGTTAATGGTAATGCTGAGCTTAGACTGGAACTAGCTGGAGGAGGAGGAGAGTAACAATGAATTCCTATGAACATGTGACTCAGAGCAGGCAGATATTCCAAACCACATGGTCTCTTAGCTTACTTAAAAACTGGCCAGTCCTATAGCTGGCTGATCCAGGGTAAATTAAGAAATTAGGGGGTGCCTGGGTGGCTCAGTCGGTTAAGCATCCAACTCTTGGTTTTGATTCAGGTCATGGTCTCCTGGTTGTGGGATTGAGCCCCTCCACACCCAGTGTGGAGCCTGTTTGGGATATGTGTTCTCTCTCTCTCTCTCCCTCTCTCTCCCTCTCTCCCTCCCCCTCTCTCCCTCCCCCTCTCTCCCTCTCTCCCTCTCCCTCTCTCCCTCTCCCTCTCCCTCCAACTTAAAAAAGAATATATACCATATCTGAAGAAAAATGAAATGAGGTATAGGTTGCCTAGACTCTTACTAGGGCAGTTTATACAGGGATAGGAAGTGGCTTGCATGAGGAAAGAACTGAGAGAACAGCAGTACCCTTTACCATATCCATGGCCTAAGAAACTTTCATCTTTCCAAGCTTAACTTGTGCCACCACTTCCACTTGAAGATCTTTCTAGTCTTTGTTGTTCTAAAGCTCATTATACATTTAAATGGAATGGAATCAAACAAATGTTCTCCCTAGAAGTTACTTGAGCTTTATAAAGATGGTAATCTTCAGTTACCTGGTTTGTATGAAAACTGATTTCACGCTAGGACAGAAGAGAGTAAGGGAGAAGACTGCAAGTAAAGGGAAAACATTTGAAATGATTGAATCCCTGAAGTGTAGCCTCTGGCTTCTCTTTTGTAGGAAGTGTAAGAGATGGTTGCCCTCTTGGGAGCTTTTGGCGTAGCTCATGAGGCAAGGCATAAATACTGCTAGGAGGGGATGAGTAACTATTAAAAATGTTCCTGTACGGGGCGCCTGGGTGGCGCAGTCGGTTAAGCGTCCGACTTCAGCCAGGTCACGATCTCGCGGTCCGTGAGTTCGAGCCCCGCGTCAGGCTCTGGGCTGATGGCTTGGAGCCTGGAGCCTGTTTCCAATTCTGTGTCTCCCTCTCTCTCTGCCCCTCCCCCGTTCATGCTCTGTCTCTCTCTGTCCCAAAAATAAATAAAAAACGTTGAAAAAAAAATTAAAAAAAAAAAAAAAAATGTTCCTGTACAGAACAAGATTAATGAGTAAATGGGGGCCCCAGGGCTGGAAGAGTCTATGAAAGTGCTGTGAGAGAAACTAATTTGGTTTCAGAAGTTGTTTTGGTTGGGAGTGGAGTGATGCCAAGGTGAGGGGAAGGCAGTGTTCAGTGTGGAACTACCAGCAAAAGGTTGGGTGTCAGTAGGTCTGCTGGAGAATATAGGCTGAAAAGAGACATGAGGGCTGACAGAATTTTGTGATACTCTGGGAAGAGTAGTAATTAGTTAGACCCATGTCAGGCAGTGCAGTTCTTGAGTATTTGAACAAAAACATTTTTTTAGTATTGTACTAAAGGATTGTGAATTTGGGAGCTTGACAGTCTTATTTGATGCTTTGTTTACTGTTAAAAATGACTCTTTGCAAGGCAGAGTGAGAACGAGATGTGCATATCAAGACTGATAGTGTGGGAAGTTTAGAACATAATCCTTGGCCCAACATAGTGCCTTTTGGACATCTAAGCAGTATAGACTGAATGCTGTCCTTACTGTTGAGCTGTCAGTGGATATGAGCCTTATTGGTGGCATAAAAGAGTTGGTCAGGATGCTCTTATTGGATGGAATTCCAGTGTGGGACTTGATTTGAGTGATAGTTTATGTAACTCCTGGATGGTATACTTGTTGCCTTGTAGTATTTTACACCTTGGCTACATCTGATCTGTGTCCCAAAACCGAGAGGCATTTTGTGGGAAGCGTATAGAATATAGTTGCTTACAACAGTATCTATTTCTACATTCTGTGGTTCCCATGAGTTTTTGACACTGCTTAACTTAAAAATTTCAGAAGTACTTACTGAGCACCTTTCTGTGCTGAGTGTGCTTTTCTACAACTTCTTTTACTTATTTCAATTGCTTTGCAGATAATTGTGTCCCAGGAGGCTGTTAGGATGGGTGGGAATACAGAGAGCTACACTGTCACAAAACTATATTTAAGAGGAGTTTCCAGGGTGGCCTGCCTTTCCTTCTCTTCCTTCATTTCCTACTCCTTACTCCCCCTCCACATTTCTCCCTTTCCCTCACCCATACCCCAGAGATTGACTGTACATGCTCAAAAGAACAAGTCTTCAGATAAAGAAATGAAAGAACATCTGAATGGAGAAGAAAGACCTGGTCCCGAGCCCCAGGTGAACTTGAAAAATGTGTCAACTTGAACTAGTAACTATTTGCTATAGAATTCATAGCTGATGAGATACCTCTTACCTTGTATTGCCAGTGACTGAATTCTTGACAACTGCTGGTGATAGGATAGTTCCTACCCCTAGCACAGAATTTGCTTTTTCCAGTTACTTCTGTGCCTACACTAGCGTTAATTTCATAATCTGTCCTGCCTTGAGCTAGCCTTTTATTCTAGCAAACTGACTATGGGAATATCCCCTTCTAACGTCTCTCCACTGTCTTAATTACATCAGTTAGGGCTCCTCTCAGACCCCTCCTGCCCATTGTGTACAGGTAGACCAGTGAAGGTCCATTAGCTGCCCTGGCCCAGTAGAGAGCCCAAGAGCCTGAGTTAGAGATCTGGGGGAGTTCCTGGGAACCAGGGTCTCCTTGGGTGGTAAGCTCTGAGTAGACCTGAGAAAGTCCTGATAAAGTAGCCTTTCTAACTTGAAACAAAAGCCAGTCAGCTTTTTTTATTAAGGAATTAGTTTTTGGTCTCAAATCTTACTTGATATATAGACCTGGCAGGTCTTTGTTACCTTTGCCCTTTCTATGCTGTTTTTTTTTGTTTTTTTGTTTTTTTTCCTAGAAATGCATGCAGGAACCAATTTTATTTCTTCTTTGGAATAATGCACAGAATCAGTCTGCTGCCCGGCACTTGTGGCTTTCCTAGCCAGACTTCCTGTACATTGCATAGAGCAGGGCAGTAGTGCTTTGGGGACATTCAAAACACACAGCTAGAAGAGTATAGCCACAGGGCTTCCTCTATAAAAAGGGGAAACATGTTCAAACTGAGAGATTTGGGCAGGTCTTGCCAGCTTGCTGAGCTGAGCCTTCACCGTATTAGGAGCACAGGAGGGGCATCTGAAACATGGGAAGGGTCAAGATCTGTATGCCAAGCCCGCTTGCTTGTTTTCTGGGAAATGTGTAAGGGAGGTTGAGGTATCTTGTCTGAGGTCTTAAAAATGACTAGTTCTTGGCTCGCAGTGAGATGGAACTGGTGTGCTATTTGAAGTTGAATTTAGGGCTACACTCTCAAGTCACCTGTGGCCTCAGGAATTTGCTGGTGTGATCTGGGAGGATTTGTTTCCTCTTTGAAATCACTTCTTTTAAAAGGCTGGTTTGATTGTAACAAAGTTGCCAATGCCTCCCCTCTTCACCCTCACATACACAAAGGGTGCATTGTTCCTGTACCCAGTGTGCTCTAAATAAGACACCAAATCAGATGTAGCAACCCAGTCTTGCATAAGCCTTAAAATGTAGTTTTTGAAACAACTAGGCCATTAGCCAGAGTGGAATTCTTTAAATGGGACAGATGTGGAGAGAATGGTTTCTTCTAACTCTTTGGAGAAAAAAGCCCATCTGGGATTACAGCTTCCAGTGGCCTACTTTAATAGACACTACTCTGGAAGATTACTTTATTTATAAATATTTTCAAACATAAAATCCCAAAAATAGAACTCAGTGAAAAGTACAATGCATGATTGTGGCCCAGTGGCTGGCTGTTGTGATGTTCTTGTCCAGCATTTGTATCTAACAGTTGATTGACCTATTGAGGTGGCTTTATGACACCTTTTACATTCATGTTGGGTTTTAGGAGTTAGCTGTATTCTTAAACATGATGGAAACTGCTGTATAAAAGTCTGTAGATTTAGCAAACTGGAGAGGCTTTGTATAAAAATACCAAGATATCTCAAGCACCTTAATAGTTTTGGGGAAGAAAGGGTGCTGTTAAAATGCCCTTTTGAAATTTCTGCTCCCAAATTATAGAAGACTCCTGGTTTTCCTTGAAATAGGATGTATACTTGTGTTCAGTCTTTGGAAGGAAAATGGAGGGGGAAGATGGAGCCTGGTGGTCATGTGGGTCCGTGGTGGCAGTTTCCAGCGCAATCTCTTGTGCAGGCTAGCCTGCACCTGCATCACTTGTGAGGTCCGAGGATTGGGGAGTTAGGACCAAGGCTTGGATTAGTAGTTTACACCTAGAATGAGCTTAGCTCTCGGGGTTGCAGCAGGGAGGTGAGGTGGACTGAAAGTCTTTAGAATGTGTGTAGCATAATAGAGAATAAACCCCAAGTTTTATGGCTGTGGGGAAGAAAAGTAGTCTGTATGCTCTGTTACTGAAACAGCATATTCCTCAGGGTCAATTTTGAAAAAGAAACCCAGTAAAAAGTATCTTTATTCTCATGTTAAAAAAAGTTTTTGTATGATGCATTAACAATACAAAAATATTTTGAACACTACAATAGTCCTTTTTCTCAAGACTTCTTGCAACACTATACTAGAATATATGATCTTTGGATTCTGAGAAGCCAGTGGCTAAAGTAGGAACTATGAAGGCTTTTGTTGAGGGGTGTGTGGGTATAGGAACAGCCCTTTTTCTTTGGGTTCAGGCTATATACAGTGAGGAGGAGACAAAAAAAGTTAAATTAAAAGTTTGTTTTTTAAGGCTCAGGCTTGAAGCTTGGCTCAGAAATGGGTTAAACTAGGTGGTGGTGAAAACCCACTGACCACCACTAGAGGTTCTCTGGGCTCCTTGCTTGGATGTTGATGGTCCTCCTTCCTGCAGCCCCTTCGGGAAAGTGAAGCTGAAGCGATTTCAGTGCTGTAAGGTGAGCGTTGGGGGTCATGAGGTTTGGTTTGCCCTCTTAAAACTGCCCAAGAGCTGGCTAGACTGACCTGGACAAGCAGGAGCTAGAACTGTGACAGAGGCTCTTGGTGTAAGGGAGGGATGCATGCTGGATTTGAGGCCATAATTTCTTTTGAGTTCAGTCACTAGTAACAGGCATGGGACCTTGGTATCAGAGCTTCTTGGGAGGTTGAGTTGCTCTTGGAAACATATCCAAGTAATACGAACTAGAGCCAGATACCTCTCACTGCCCATACTTGCCTGATAAGGTAGTGTCAGGTTATTCCTAGTGCCTGTGGTAATAGGCCTAAACTTAACCTGTTCCATTTCCTCCTAGTCTTGTAAGCTCTTGAGGACACGGCAAAAGGCTTACTCTGGTCCAGTTTATGAATAACTCCTTTTCTGTCAACAGGGCTTCTCCAGGTTAAGAGAAGCATCATTGTCTTGAGCATGTGGTTGTGACCATGCTCACATGTGGTTTTGTAAACCAGCTCATTCTTGGTCCTTGAAGTGTGTGGTATGGGGAGGGTGTGGCAGTGATGGGACCAAGGAGGTGTAGGGTGGGGAAAGCAGCTGGGCTTAGTCCAGCCTATCTGTGACCTATAGTAGAAAAGCAAGGGAGGCAGGGGCATCTGGGCAGCAAGATAGAGGGTAAAAGGAACAGATGCAGGCTGCTGTAGGCACAAGGGATGCCCTTAATTAGATGACACAATGCAGATCTGATTCCCACCATTTGGCGTAGTTTGAACTGATGGCCCCGGGGTTCAGGCAGAAGTTGTGCAGCCTCGGAAGTCTCCTGGGCCCGGTCCCTGAGAGGGAGGTAACAGGGCCTCTGGCCAGTTCCCACGTGCTTTGGGGCTCTGTCGCTTCCTCTCAGAGGATGAGCCCCTGGTGGCAGCCACGTGTCCTGTACATGCTAGGCTGCCTGTCTCTGAGATTCCTGTCGTTGCAGCTGTGTACTCTGCAGGACGCTGTGGGGGGCCTGTTGGGGTCCAGGGGGCTGGGAGGCTGAGAGCAGCCGAGAGACCTGGTGATGTAGGCGCCGGCTCCGCAGGGCTAGCAAGCAGTTCTGTGGGAAAGTGGGGTAGCAGGAGGTATGAGGGCGAGTCCTGGGGGGCTGGGGACCCGGGGCAGCCTAGAGCACTGTCATCGGAAGGAACTGGGCTGGGGCAGCGGCCTTCTCCGGGTAAGTACCGAATGCATTTCTTTTTCCTCCTAGGAATAGTGAAGAGAGTTATCTGTAAACAGAGGGTGAATTCATAGTCATACACCACAACCAGAAAATGCTGTCTTTGCACAGGCCTGACCTCTTGTCCCCCCTCCCCAGGACTTGGGTGATGTGCCTGTGCCTTCACACCTAGTAGCACTGTGATTCTGCTGGGCCTGGCCCAAACCTGGAACAGGTGCAGTTCCCAGCGCAGCCACAAGGTGGCCCAGGAACCTTCTGTAGGCTAGCCCTGTGGGCTGCCTCGTGTTTTCCAGGGGAGCCATCTCCTAGTTTGGGCCTTTGAGCCCCTGCTTCACGTGTTTGTGGGGCTCATATCTGCATTAAGGCAAAGGACTGCAGTGCTCATAGTGGTGCTCAGGCAGAGCAACACAAATAGCCTCCCGACGTGTGTACATATACACACATACTCCCCAAATTCCTTTTTGCCCTTGGAGAGGAGCATGTAGGCACTTTGAGGGACTGGGCAATATTTCTTAGAGTCCATGAGGAACTACCAGGCCTGGCCTCAACCAGGCAAACTTTTGCCATGTGGTAAGCATACCTTCTTTTCACACAGGCATTTCTCTGTTGTATGGCAAAACACACATTTAGTGCCCCAGAGCCTGGTATGGCCCTTTTGATAGGACAGCCCAGGTGCACCCCTGTTCCTGTCTCCCTGCCTCTCCCATCCTTTGGTCTCAGTACAAGCCAGGTGGTTCTCTACTACAGTCACCTTGATTTTCTTAGATTTAAGGGTTCCGGATAATACAAGCAGGAATCCCAATTTGAAGAAGTGAGGGAACTGGTGGACCATGGTGAGTTCTAGGCCTGGTAGCAGGGGCTTAGGTCACCTGAATGAGGTGGATGATAAGGCCTGCTGTGGATATGCTAAGCTTAGCGTCAGACCATCATTAACAGAGGACTCCAGGCACTAGGCACCAGAACTACCTTCTTGAATCTGTCTCTCCACCTCATCCTTCGGAGGGCAGGTGCTCCCCAGTGTGTGGTATGCGATGGGATGGGGTACCAAATGAGGGCTACAGGCCTAGCAGAACATGTGCAGAATCGGGGAAGCAGCTTGAAGCAAAGGGAGGATGGTGGTGGGGACAAACCCACCTGCACGGACCACACCAATCCGTCTGCTGGTTGAGGCCAAAGCGAGCACGGCATTTCTTAGGCGAGCCAGGGTCTGCTCACAGCCATGCCAGAGGGGCAGAGCAGGGCAGAGGGCGAGCAGGCAGGCAGCAGGGCAGAGCAGGGCCCAGAAAGAAGAGGTAACATCAGTGTCAGCCAGTCACAGATACCCCATAGGTCCCATGGGCACAGGGCCTCGCCATGGCACAGCCAGCCCCGGTGGGAGCCCCGAGACCCAGAGCCAAGGTATCAGGAAAGGTGGACACCTAGCTAGGCGGTAGAGGCAGTGGGAAGAATGGTGGAGGTGGGGGAAGGAGGGGATCCTATCATGTTGGCTCCTCTCAGGTTGCAGCACAGGAGCAGTGGGAGAGGAGCCCAGGGAGGCCCACGGTGATCCAGCCTCTTCTGCCTCACTGCCCCCCTCCCCCAACTCCCTGCGCAATCTGCCTGACCCACATCCCCCTCCTGCTGTAGCTTAAACCTAGTCTACACACATTTTCAGATGGAAACTTAAGCTGTGTGACTTCTGGACCTAGACATGGCTGCACCTCCACCCATACAGACTGCTGCCCATTGTGGCAGAATCGTAGAGTCCATTTCTCCTAGCAGCGCTACCAAAGGTAGTAGACGTGTGGCAAGGCAGTACACCAGTGTTAATTCTGGTCAAAGAACTCAGTACAGCTATTCTTCACAAGGGTATTTGACTTACGAGAAGTGGGCCTTGTTTCCAAAGGGCCCAGGCCTTTGAAGGTATGTGGCTCAGTACTCTGTCCCTCCCTCTGGGCCAGAGCAGGGTGCTCATGAAATGTGGGCTTGGAGGGGAGTGTGCACTGCTGAGGGAAAGCCTCACCTGTGTTGGACTCCTGGTGCTTTTCTCGTGACCGCCTCTTTTTCTTCCCCTGCAGGGAATAAAGGGAGGGATGCTTGGATCTGGCAGGTGGTCCCTTTATAACTCCATTGAGTGAGTGGTTGGAAGACCTGCAGCCTTGCTTGCCTGTTGCTGAGATTCTGGGTACATGATCCCTTCTACATGGAAGGCCTAGTATTTGACTGCAATTTTTACCAGGGTACCATGGGAGTTAGAGACGACTCCTCCCTCTCCCATGCTGGTCTCCATTTTGAATGGAGAAGACTTACAGGGCCCCATACGCCCCTCCTGCCTTTGTGGCCAAATGCTGCACAACAGCCCTGAGTGGGGGGAGTATGTCCTAGGTGGAAAAGAGGGCATGGGCCTGCCTTTTAGGGCAGCTTCCCTTGTTTAGCTGGCTTCGGAGCTGGCCAGGTGAGGCCTTGAGCCCTATACTGCACCTGCCCTCTGTATCTGTGCTTTCAGGACAGTGGTCTGCCTTTCCCCGTTGAGACTGTGGCCCGGGGCATGGCATCTTGAAGGTTCCCCTACCCATCCCTGTCTGTCATCGGACACTCACATAGTTGTCCCGCGCCGACCAGCCTGGATAGAGCTGCATGTGCAGCTGCCTCTCTTTTCGGGCCAGCTCATAATACTTGGCCTGCTCTTCCCGAGACAGCGCGTGCCACTGCAGCGGGAAAGGAGAGGTAGAGATGGTGGTGCATCAGGGAGTCAACAGGCAGCACCAGGGGACAACCCTGCCAGCCCACCTGCCCGTGGCCTCACCCTGCGGCCCAGGATCTGGTTGATGGCAGCACTCTCCTTGAGTGTACACTCTGCAATGACCTTGGCTCTCATCTCCTTCATGTACAGCATGAAGGCGTTGAGTGGCTTCTTGATGGTTGGCTTCTTGGCCTCTTTCTCTGCCTTGGATTCTGCCTGTGTCTTCCTGAGAGGCACAAGTCCAGATCACACAGGAGCCCCCAGTATCCAGCTAAAGCTACTACCTTCTTCTAGCATGTGTCCAATGTGTGTGCCAGTGCATAGAAACTAGGGTTTTGTAAATGGTATCTTTGTTAGTTACTCCAAAATGGGTGATCAAAACTAAGTAACTTCCTTACAGAAATACTGCACCTAAGTAAGAAAAACCTGTTTAAGGACTTCACAACCCCTCCCCTGTTGGCTCAAACTAAATCTTTGTTCCACACCCCATCCATTCCCTCCTGCTTCTAAGGATCAAAAAACACTGGTCAGGGGCACCCGGTTGGCTCAGTCGGACGAGTGTGTGACTCTCGATCTCAGGGTTGTGAGTTCAAGCCCCACAATGGGTGTAGAGATGCTTAAATAAATAAACTGAAACAAAATAAAATTCTGGTCAGTGGCAAGAACAAGATGGCTTGACCAGAGGCCCTCTCTGGCAGTCCCTGGAGTTTCTAGGCAGCAGGCATGGAGCCTGGCACGAGGAATGTTTTCCCTGGCAGATCAACAGATGGGAGCCTGAGATCTGCTCGCGTGTTCCCCTCCCTCTTCCACACTGTGGGCCTTTTCACTCACAGGCTACGGTCATATGGCTGCAGCTCCTGCTTGCCTGAGGGAGGTACGATAGCCGGGTGGGGGATGGCTGCAGGGTGACCAGGCACACCGGAGCCTAGCATCAGGGATGGGTGGGTGAACCTAAAGGCAGAAGGAGAGTTAAAATTGAGCCAGGAATGTAGAGTCCAGAGCTTTGGACACACGGAGCCGCCTGCACAGTACACGATGACAGATGAACAGACACCCCACCTCCAGTGGCTGGCACACGAGTACACAGATACACACCAACACAAACACCTGCTTCCAGAATGTTACAGACACCGCAGAAATCTGTATACATGTCATTCAGGTGGTTACTAAGTCCTAAGTAGCTCTGAATCTGTTCCCTTACCTTGTGCTTTCACCAGCTCAGCCTCCTGAACCTGTAGCTACCCCGTGAGCTTCCTTACTCTCCTGCTTGAGCCCTGCAGGCCTCCACACAACTCCCAGAGTGACCTTTTAAACACTTGAGTGCTCTTGGCCCCTCCTGCTGAAACTCCCCCTGTTGCTCACAGAATAAAACCCAGGCTCCTCCGAAGGACCTGCCCTGCCTTGAATGAACGTCTCTGCTGACACTTCTTAGCTCCATCTTTTCCCCTGTTTTCCATCACTTTCCATTCCTAGCCATCCCCAACTAGTGCTGTTCCCTTTGTCCCCTGTGCTCAGATGTCATGAAGTTCTTCCAATCTGTGTCCCTGCCCTGGCTGGGGTCTGGTTAGGGTTTTCCCGTCTCCCAGATAGCCCATTCAGCTGTCAGTGCTAGGTCCATACCTCCCACCCTGGGCTGTAAATTCCAATAGGGCTGGAACTGTCTGCTGAGTTCCTTATTCCACACCAGGTCTGAGTCTGTTACTGAGGGAGTGTGCAAAGTGAAGGGACACAAACGTATACACACATACCTTTTACTTCACTTTTTTGTTGTTCTGTGGAAACCACCCTGCCCTTGCTCCTTTCTCTGAGCAGGCAGTCCCCAAGGGCCTACTGTCACAGACCCATGTAAAAGGTGATGCCTCAGCTTGGGCAGAGCTCACGGAATGCCCAGGAGAGTTGGCTTGTCCCGCCCTTCAGCAGGGATGCACAACACAGGTGAGTGCACACACACCTGCACATGGGCTGATTCACACGTGCAGAGGCAGGAGCACAAGCACGGGTGTGCACTCACTGGCCCTGGCTGCTCTAGGGTGCTCGGCTGCATGGTATGACCTGGGCTGAGGCCTCTGGCTCTCCCACCGGCTTCATTCTCAGGCACAGGGCAGCAGGGGGCTGCAGAATGACAGACGGACGGATGGACAGACAACTAGCACAGGGCAAGCACGGGCCTGGGCACGGCCTCATGTGGGCTCTGAAGCCTGGGCAACAGGAAGCAGGAGCCTGGCTGCAAGGTATGGGACTCACCTGGGGTAGGGGGCGCCAGGGGCTGCAGTGGGGGCAGGGAAGTGCTGTCTATATCCGCAGGAAGGGGACAGGGGGTAGAGAGGAGGGCTGGGCCTGTGGTTGGGAGAGACAGCTGTTAGCAGTCTGGCTACTGGCCAGATGTAGGGAAAGACTTCCCCACCTTGCTTGACCCATAGGGTACGGCAATTTGGCCTCCACTAGGACTCCTCCAGCATGTATATGAAGCATCTGCCACTAGAGGGCAACCTGTGCTGCATGTACTTCCCTCTACAGACTTGTACTGGTGCTTAAAGGGCAGAAATGGCAGTATTCTCCTGGGACCCAGCTCAGTAGACCACCCCCCCCCCCCACCTCCCCTACCTCCAGCTCACCTCCAGCCTTACTTCCTAAAATTTCCTCATCAGCACAGCATTGATACCTGTCCTAGGGCTTTTGCAGTCACTGTTGACACTGACTGTTCTGCCCGCTTTGTTCCCTTTCAACTCCTGGTCTTTGTTCAGCTCTTGCTTAGCTAAATGACTTTTTTTCCTAAAAGCCCTGGAAATCCCAGGCTGGATGAGGCACCCCTCTGGGCTCTTACAGTCCCCAATAAAAGCACTGCTAATACTGCCCTGTAATTGTTGGGTCCCTGACCTGGGTAGTACACCCAAGGATTGGCAAACCCCAATCCTGGGAGTATCTGTGGGTATACTCCTGACTGGTACTGAGGATGGAGCACTGTCCAAGGAGAATCTGGGAATAGAAGAGTGAGCTGAATATGGATAAAGAGCAAGTGGAAAAGGGCAGGTGGGCCTCAGGTTGGACCTCTGGGCTTCCCTACCTTCCCGGGAAACCAAGATTTCCTGCTGTGGGGTGCTGCCCCACCCTGGAGAGGCTAGAGACGCATCCAGAACACACTGTGGTTGATGAGCAAAGGACCAACCAGCCCGCCAAGACCTGGCTCCAGCTCCAGACCAGCCCTCTGGCCCACACCTAGGTCTACTGACTCGAGGTTCAGGCTGGCTTTTGCTGGCCCAGCCTTCACTGACCCTCTAAGCAAGCTTTTCAAGGAGCCGGCCAGGGGCTTGGAATCAGGCAGGCACCAGAGGGGGCAAAGAACACTGTTCCTCAGGAAGCTCAGCCAAGGGACCAGTCCCCAGTAGGCAATGGGATGAGTGTTGTATCCCCCCTGCCCACCAGGTGGCTGAGAGGCAACAGCCTCTTGGGACCATTCATAATGCCCCTCCCTGCTCAGGTGGGCCTGCCTTTTCTTCCTTACATACTCTCTTAACCCTGAGTGGCTTGGTGCTCCCCACCCCTACCAAGTCTCTCAGACATTGAGGCAGATGTTGAATGCAGGAGGTCTCGACCAGGAGCCAAGGGCAGCGTGCTGGGCTACATGGGCAATGAACAGAGCTGCCGGGCAGCTCCTGGTACAGACGCAAGACCTGGCAGCGGGGTGCTGTGAGAAGGACGGAGAAGGAAAAGGAAACGGCAGGTACGGGTTTCCCCAGCGCAAGGTGCCCTCTTCCCACTGGGTTCACACTCACCAGCTCACAGTGTGGGGAAGCTGTCCCATGCTGCCTGAGGTCAGAGAGTAGAAGCCAGAGAGGTCAGGGGTCTGCAGAGGCCTGTGAACTCCTACAGTGGAGAGGGGCCGAGTAAGTGATCTATCCTGACCTGGAAGCCACTTCTGCTAGTTACTGCCTCCTAGGCCTTCCTGTGGGGCCTCTCCCACCTCCCATTAGCTAGAGGACCAGACATACTGGTTTGTTGAGGACTGTTCCAGTGTGATAATGGTACCCCGTTTATAGGCTAGGGAAGCAAGGGCAGAGTGGCAGGGTGACTAGCCTAAGGATACAGGCTGCCAGTGGGAGAGCTGGAGTCACTCAGGAGTGGGATGGCTGGGCCTCATCATGCCCCGGCCCGCTGCTGGTCTTCAGCTGGGGCCTCTAAGCTGGGGGCTCTGGCCTGGCTTTCTGGGCAGGAGGCAGGCCCCCTGGCCTGGACAGCCAGGGTTCCACCCGCCCCCTTTGGCTCCCCAGAGTTGAGTCAGCAGGTTTCCCACAGCCGACAATGGCTGATTTCAGAATGACTTTCCCTGAGGCTGAGGTGAATCAGCCATCACAACCACCACTTTCCATTTTCTCATTGAGGGGGGGTGGGCAGGGAGGGAAGGATACAGGTTTTACAGTCTTCAGTTTTACATAGATTCCTGCTCCCATATACTGGCACTGGGAGGTCATTCAGGATGTGGGCTCCTACCTCAACCCGAAACCTTCCAAGTTTGACCTAGTACCACCTGCTCTCAGGCTCCCAGGCCATCTTTCTGGCATTTTTCTTGGGGTTTTGAGTTTGCCCAGCCCCAGGCTTTCCAGTTGTTAAAAAGGGGCTAACCCCCCTGGACCCAGAAGCCTAGGACTTGGCCCCTAGGCTCTGGGACCGGCAGGCCCCTCCCCTTCCCAGATCCATACCTTGCTTCTGGCTGATGTCGGCTGGTGCAGGTGTAGGGTGTGGGCTGCTGAAATGTTCATAGAGAGGAGAGAGCTGTGGGACGCTGTGGGCTGGCTGACTGGCCTTGTTGTGCTGAAAAATGAGGAGGGAGGGTGTGAATGTGGGGAGACCCGAAGGAGGAAGGCACAGGGCTGGGGGCATACATATAAACAGAGCCCCTTTTAGCTGTGTGGGTAGCCCAAATGTCAAAGGAAAGTGGGGGTGGTTAAAACCACAGGCCTCAGGGGAAGGGGCACCACTCAAGACATCCTATGTCTAGTGGCCCTGCCCACAGCCCCCCAGACTTTGCTCAAGCAATCCCATCACCTACAGAGTCTCTTGGTTTCTGTATACTCAGTTCCAGGAGGTGCACCTCTCCTGTCCAGGAAATTTCCTACCTCTAGGTCTGAGACCACCCCCCACCCCCATTTCTCTGAGGCCCTGTGGCTTGTATGGGGGCGCTTCTCATACCCTCCAGCCCCAGACACCAGGTAATGGTCTGAAGACCTGGCTTACCCCAAGACAGCCTGGAGTTCTTTTTCCTACTTCTCCACCCCCAGACTTGGGGGTCCTAAGTCTGACCCTCTGTTCCACCTCAAGCTTAACAGGATTTGTGGGCACAAGGAAGGTTCCCATTAGCACTCTAACTCAGAGCAGGTGGGTCAGGTGGGGCCAGGCTTCCTCCAGGGCCGACCCACCCAGCCCCCACACTTCCTGTCTCCTCAGCAATACAGGACTCTTACTTTTCTCACTAGTCACATGGATCTGTCAGGAGATGACTCATGCTGGGAAGGGGGCTCCCCGTACGACCCAGCCACAGGGAGGTGCTGCTTGGGGCCAAGGCACAGCTCTGCACATCCCCAGTGCACATCTGCACAGTCCAGGACCCTGGAAACATCATCTACAATTGAGGCTCAGCTTCCACTTGGAAAAGTTCACCTGGGGGGATTCTGCTGGCTAGGAGCACAGATAAGTGTCTTTTGACTCCTGGCACAGAAGAAACGGGACAGCTTTGGAGCACGACAGCCATGAGAGGTTGTGGCCTGGGCTCCTTGCCATCCTGTGGGTGAATTTAGCCAGACTCCTTAACATCTCTGGGCTTCAGTTTCCTCTCTTGTGTAATGGATGGGGTTCACGCTCCCTGCATCACTAGGTTTGGGGAAGCTTAGGGTAGCTTATGGTGAGGCACAGGTCCCTTGGGTTTGGCAGTCTGTGGTCCAGGGTGAGGTGAGAAAAGGCCAGGTATGAATTGTGACTCAGCCAAGGTGTGAGGCTTCAGGGGGATACAGGCTCCCACACTTCCTGGCAACTGCCCTGGCTGCCCTCTTCCCCACATTCCTGCCTCCAGGGGAGCTTGAGGCTGGGTTCCAAGTTGTAGCATCCCTCCCGGCAGGGCTTGGGGAAGTTACCGACACCGCCCACCTGTTCAATCCCGAGCTCGTTCATCTGCCCACTGAGAACCTTACATACCAGGACCTTCTGTCCTCAGACAGGGGTTGGTGTCCCAAAAGCAGTGGCAGCTTTGTGGTGGGCATGGATGTGTGGCACCACAACCCCTTCCTGAGCACCTCTCCCTGGAGCCTTCTCTTGGCTTCCTGGGGCAGCCTAGGAAGGAGTCCCCACTGTGAGCCTGAGGAGGAGTCAGCTGACCACGTTTGTATCCTGGTTCTAACGTGTGTGGCCTTTAAGAACTTACTGTAATACCGGAGCATCTGTTTTCTTGTCAAATGGAGATGATCATAGGGTTGTTGTAAGAGTAAAGCCACAGGATACCCAAGAGCTCTATTACCCAGGTGTAGAGTCACGAGGAAGGGACGTTCTGGAAGCCCCTTACCTGCACAAAGAAATGCTACTCACAGTCCTTCCCTGGCCCTGTGGTGCTAGCCTCACATGGGCCAGACGGTTTTGGTCTGAATCCACTGGAGGGGATTTGCCTGGGGACGGAAGACCCACCTGGTAGCCTACTTGGCAACATCACCCGGGGAGGCCATGGTGTCTCCAGGCCCTGGGTACTGGGACTTTACTGCTCCTGTTCTAAGGTTTCCTGAGCAAGCTGAGAGGCTCATGCCACACTCTGGCCTTCTTTATCCCCAGAAGTGACCGCAGAGTCAGAGTCAGAGTATGTGTAGGAATGGAAGGTAGAAAGTAGGATCCTCGGGCTGGCAAGAGTGGGTTCGAAAGGCTGTGGGGTATGTGGACACCTGTGGAATCCTTCACGTGTTGACTGCCTGCAACCTGTGAGGTACTGTGCCAAGCACTTTGCAAGCCCAGGCTCATTCCCAGTAGGGTACCAACAGGCTGCCATTTCTCCCATCTGTAAATCTTCATCTTCCTCAGCCACCACCTCATGTCTTGCTCCCTTTTGTTGCAAACCTCAGGAGAGCCATCGCCATCCTCGGCTTCCTGTTCTTAGTCTTGTGCTCCTGTCAGCCTAGCCAATCCCCTGCCCCATCACTTCACCAAATGGTGCTTGTCAAGGTCCCCAGTGACTGCCACGCTGCTGAACTCAATGGTCAGTTCTCAGTCTTCCTCCTACCTGACCTCTCAGCAGCACTGGACACAACCGATTTCTCCCTCCTCCTTGAAAGACTTCCTTTGCTTGGCTTCCAGAATGCCACACTGACCTATTTTCTTCCAAGCTCAGAGGCCATTCTTTCTTGGGCTAATTTCTGGCTCCTCATCTTCTTCCTGACCCCACCCAAGATGGGCCCTTGGCTTTCCATGTACCATCCTTTCCAGAGTGTTCTCATCCAGAGTGGTAGCTTTAAATGTCCTCATCTGATTACTGACATTTCTATCTCAGCCCCTACTTCCCCTAGGGAACACCCCTCCCCGAATGCATACTCACCAAGTCTACCCAAAAGTCAGAAATGCTGCCCAAACCCATTATGGCCAAAGCAGAGCCTCTGGTGTGCTGCACCAAATGCTCCTCTCTGTCTTCCCCAGTTACTGGCAATGCTGTCCTTCCAGATGCTCAGACATCTTGGAGTAATCCTGGACTCTCTTCTCTCACACACATCTCCAATTTGTCAGGCAATCCTAATGGCTCTACTTTCAAGATAATTGAGAGCCCACCACTTCTTCCTATCCCCAACTCAGTCCAAGCCCCAGTCGCTTCCCACTCAGACAACTCCAGTAGCCTCTTGCCCTCCGCCATTCTTCCATCCAGCAAACCCGTGCCTCAGATCACACCATTCCCCTGCCCAGAGCCAGAAACAGCCTTAAATGACCTACAAAACTGTGTGTGGTGAGGCCCACTCTCTCCCTAACCCGACTGCCTCCCTCTCTTCCCTGCTCACTATGCCCAGCATTTCCCATGTGTGCTTCAGCCTCCAGCCTCCAGCCTCCTTCTCCAGTTAGTGTAAGGATACATATTTTTAATTTTTTTATTAGAGAACACATGCACATGCAAGTGGGGGGAGAGGGGCGGGGTGGGAGAGAAGGGAGGGAGGGTGAGAGAGAGGGGGAGGGTGAGAGAGGAAGGGAGGCAGGGAGGGAGAGACAGAACGAGAATGAATTAATCTTAAGCAAGCTCCAGGCTCAGCATGGAGCCTGATGTGGGGCTCAATCCAACAACCCTGGGATCATGACCTGAGCCCAAACCAAGAGTCGGATGCTCAACGGAGCCACCCAGGCACCCCAGTCTAGTGATAATTTTTAAGTGAGCCACAATGAAGTGGGCTGGGAAGCCTAGCTCTAAGGCTCCCTGACCTTTACATCAACTTCTTCACTATAGAATCCTGGGTCATTATGCCCCTTGAAAAGCGATGAGAAAATCAGCCCTGATTACCTCACTGATCACAGATGCAAAAACTATGTTAGAATTTTGGAGAGCAGCAGCCGAAGGCCTAGGAAGCTTCCTGGAAGCCTCTGGGACCAATTTATCCTGATAGGCAACCAGGACAGTAATAGCCAGACAGCATCAGCCCTGACCAGGCCTTGAGACAGGGAGACAGGGCAGAGACCGTTCCCTCAAGAACCTGGGACTCTGGTAGAAGGCATTCCACCATTTGCCACGCCTGGAGCCCTGGCCCATTAGTTGGAATGAACTTCCTCCAAAGATCCCTCCGGCCTGGGGGCTTTTGAGTGTAAGTAAGCTCCTGCTTCAGAGAAGGCCTTGCCATCTAAGTCCTGGTTCTGGCTCTTTGGCCCCCAGGAATGTAAGCCTGGCTGGGGAGTGGGACCGTGGGAAGGAAGTCTTAGAACCAGAGCCTGGGGTCCAAGGTGCCAGCTACAGGAGGACAGTCCCACTCTGCCTAGGAAAAGGGTGGTGGTGGGGGGGGGCGGGTGGAGGGAAGCCTGCTTCCAGGCAGGAGAGGGTACCTCCACAGTACGTTTCTCAGCAAACCACCCTTCTTGGGGAGAGCTAGCTTTGGCCAAGAAACCATGGAGAGCCCCCTCACCTGAGGGAGGACCAGAGCTGACTCTCCTTGGCCAGGCTGGTTAAGCCCCAGGTTGCAGCACAGCCAGGCTTGGAAATCTCAGAATCCAGCTCAGCCTACGGTCTCTGGCCTGGGATGAAGGTGGACAACGGGTATGGAGGGGGTGGGAGGTAGGAGGCGTTGCCCGATGGTCAGAGGGCTTATCCTGTCCACCAGCCTTCCCTGGGAACTGGGGAAAAGCCTCTAATTAAACAGGAGTCTGCAGCCAAACCCCAGGAGAGATGCCAGGTAGGCAGGGGTGGGGCAGAGAACATGCCAGCAGCTAGAGGCCCTGAGGTGGCCAGGGATCCAGGGGAGGGCACTGGCTCGGCCAGTCCTTCCCACGTTTATGCATGCTGCCCCCCAGCCTCACACTCCCTGGCCCCCTGTGTCTGTGGTGGTAGCCAGGGGGAATGTCGGGCATAGGGCCTGGTGCCCCACACCCCCCTCAGCCAGTGGAACGTCCCGCTCCACGGCCTCAGCACAAGGCTGTCCTGGGGCCAGGCTGCCCAGACAAGGTGGGGTTGCCTGGGGACTAGCATGTGCATGAGGAACCTGATGACTGGAGCTCCTCTCCTGTCCTCCCTCTGATGATACCTGCCTGGCAGGCCTGGGTTGACTGTCCCCATGGGGCCCTGAGCATCTCGACTATACAACCTCACCTCTCTTATGTGAGGGTAGAGGGCCAAGGATAGACCTGGGCACTCAGGAAGTATTCGCAGCATGGTGGAATTCATCAGCAAATCAAAGACTCAACAGCAGCCCATACTCCTTGGTGAGGACACTCCAGGATCCCCTTCTTTGCCTGTGTCTGCACCCTGTCCCCCCCAAACACATAGCCAGACTGCAGCACTACAGAGCGGGGCCAGGACCCGGAGACCCTAGGGCTGGGAGGCTGTGTCTGCTATTCCTCCTGCTATTGCATTGCTTTGACTGCTCCTAGCCACTCCAACTCCCAATCTGTTGTCCCAAAGGTGGCTCTCAGCCTTCAGGGACATTCTCATTAGCCCATGGCTAGAAATTCCTCTCGTTGAGTAGGCAGGAACCAGGAAAGGCGGGGGGGGGGGGGGGGGGGGGGGGGGGGGCGTCCAAAGGTAGGGTGGGACAGGAGGAGGGAGAAATAAGGGACTCCGGGATAGGTCTCTTCTGCTCTGAGGTTGAGCTTGGGCCCAGCTGGGCTGCCCTGCCTCACCCCCTCGCCCCCCTACTTCCTGCAGGCTCAGGTGAAAAATAAACACAGTCGGCATTTTCCCTGCAGACCGCAGCGGTCTGCTCACAGGCTGTGTGCACCCTGAGAGCCCTTGCCACCACCAGCAGAGAAACTCCCTCACCTCTGACGGTTGACTCTGAAAACCCCCAAACGCTTGAGCCCCACAACACTTTCCCAGTGAAGAAAGTTGCTGCTTCCTTGGGCCTCACGCCTGGGGGTGGGGGAGTGTGTGAGGCCTGAGTGCCCCCCCCCCCCCACCGCGCTGGCCACCTCCAGCAAGCCTCCCTGTGGCAGAGACGGTGCCAGAAGTTCCCGCCCTCCTGTTCCCCCACCCACTGACACACACACACACACACACACACACACACCCAGATTCTCTGTTGATTACAACTGGCAGACACATTCAGTCTGCTTTCATCACTGAGTGCCTGTGTGCCAGCCAAAAAAATGTTTCAGGCTGAGAGAAAAACATTTTCCAATGATAAATGAGTGGTTACCATGTCTCAGGCACAGTTCTGAACACCTTACAGAGTTTAACTCCTATGCTTTTAAACAAACCTAGGATATAGGTATATTACACCCATTTGGTAGATGAGGAAACTGAGGCACTGAGAGGTCACACAGCTTGCCCAAGATCACACAATAAGTGGCAGAGCTGGGATTCTACCTACTGTGCTACAAAGGCCTTATGGTTGGTCATGGACAAAACCTGGGGGTAGAGGGGACGGCGTGCCAGTCCTCACCCCAGTTTCCTTTCTCCAGCCTGGTTGGTCAGAGTTCCCTGAACCAGTGCCTCCCTCCCTGACCCTAAAAATGCTTCAGTGGGTTCTGGGACCCCTGGGATTGGGAGTTCTGGCCACACCACCTGCCTACCTACCTGCCAGGGCTGCTGGCAACCAAGAGCCCGCCTGGTGGCAATAGCTGGACATGGCTCCCCGGCCTTAGTGCACGTGCGCCCCACTCATCCTCGACCAGCCACCATCCAGCCACGCTGGCTTGCCCTTCTCCCGCCCTGGTGCCTAGCTCCTCTCTGCCTCAGCGCCTTTACCCACCCCTCCTCCTCCCCTCATGACTTTCCATGCTTCTTCCGGCTCCTTGCGAGCCTCACTGCTCATTCTGACCTCAGTCTAAGGGTCAGACTTGCAAATGACTGGCAGAGGATCCACAGCCCAGCAGGCAGAGGTGCCCACATGGTGCAGAGGTGGGCCTGGGGGTGCCGGAGGGCAGCACTGGCTTGTTAGTCATCTCCACCTGTCCAGGTTCCGTACTCGGCAGAGGGAAGGCCTCTGGAGTCCCTGGTGCTCCAGAACCTCTGCGTGCCCCACCCACTCATCTGCCATGGAGCCGACTGCAGTCACCCAGTTCCTGGCTCCTTGTTCCCTATGCCTGTGTTGGAGCTGGAGAGAGGCCAGTGGGGACGAGCCCACAGGAGTGGCAGATCCACACCTCAAGCCTCATGCTCATTCCTGGGCAGAAGCTGACTGGACAGAAAGGTGGGCTACTGATACAGTATAGCCTGGGCTTCAGTTCCGTGGCCCAGCGGCCCTGCACAATTCCACACACTGGCCGTGCTCAGAGCCCCCTATAGCTCTCCCTTCTCTTCCTCACACTGTCAAGAGCCAGGCTCCAGCTAGGGCCTGGCCCTGAGCATACACTCTGACCTTGATCAGTTCCTCCTGGTTCCTCTCCCAGCTCTAGGGCCCACCAGGTAGCCCCACAGCTCCCTCAGACCTGTGTGTGGAGCTAGGGACCCACTGTCCAGCACCAGTGGTTGCTTAAGTCCCAAGGAGTCTGGCCAGTTGCTGGTGGGATGCTCCCTCAAGGCCTGGGACCTGGAAGATGAGTGTCCCAGAAGAAAGCAAGCCCCCCAAGACTTTCCAGAGGAGACTTGTCTACGTATCAACTGAGCCCGGATTTGTGGATTCCTGCAGACCCTCCCTCTACAGATACACCCCAGCAGGGCTCATGCGGTTTTATCCCCAGCCCCCGCTCTGGGCCCTAATGCCCAGGACATGGTGCTCTCCAGAGGACGGCCCGCGAGCTCCCCACCCACAGCGTGCCGGACGCCTTGTGCCAGACACCCGCCGCAGAGCACGGAGCCGTGGCCGTTTGGTCAGCTGAGCTGGAGGCCTGGGGGGTGGCTGGGCCACACCCTTGTGGACCAGGAGGCTTGGGTCCCACCTGCCAGCACGGTGCATTGCCATGGTTGCACAGAGCCCTGCCAGGTGCGTGTGGCCAGTCTACCAGTCGCCCGGCCTCAACATCAGATAACAGGGCCTTGCCACAGCAGAGGTGAGGACCAGAGTCCCTGCATGAGGCCTTGGCAAACCACAGGCCTGCTCTAGACCTAGCCTGGCCCCAAGGCACCCTCAGAGCTAGCTGAACCTCACCGAGCTGAGTGGCCTGGCCCACAGCCTCCAGTGGTTTCTATGCATTCGTTTACTTGCGCTTTCCTTCTTCCTCTTTGAGGTGAACGCCCCTCAGGACAGGATGTTTTTAGAGGAAAATATAAGCTTCCGGGAGCTGCTGCAGCTGAGCTGCTAGTTGATGCTACCGACACACCGTATGTGGTGATTCTACAGCAGCCCTGGGGCTGGGCATCCCTGCCCCCTCGGCCCTCCCAGCCCCGGGGAGGTCTCTTAGCCAGCTCCTCTTCAGTGCCCAGCTGTTCAGGAGCCCACCGTGGGCCAAGGCAGGCCAGGACAATCTCAGAGCTCAGGCAGTAGGGAAAGCAAGGCTCTGCAGAAGGGGCACTAGAGGAGTTCAAGGATGATTTTCCCCATAGGAGCAAAACCAACAGGCTGTGTAGGAAAGGTAGGAAGAAAAGAGCAGAGATGCTCATTTAGAGATGGCAGCCCTCATTAGGAACAGCCTGCTGTATGCCCAGCACACCGAGTTCTACTCCCTGACCAGAGTCTGACCAGTCTTCCCTTGTCACTTTAGGACACGTGCAGATCTTGCAGATGGGGAAAGGGAAGCCCAGAGTGGTTAAACAACTTGCCCAACGCCTCATGGCAAGTAGCGACAGATCTGGATTGGAATCCAGCCCTTTGGGATTCCTGGCCAGAGATCTTCACCACTCTGCAAGAGGCCTCACAGTCCAGGGGTAGTGTGCCAGCATGGAGACCACACATGTGAACCCAGTGGTCCCCAGATTCCCTTTCCCCCACTCGGTCTCCCCACGCAGACGTCCAGCCCATAGGGGCCTGGGATCTTTGACTTTGCCAGTTAACACCCTGCCAAGAAACTTTCTTGGCACAAACCGACTAGTGGTATGGCTGTGACCTCCACCTAGCCTGTATGAAGGATGTCTTCACCCTGTCCTCACAGGAGGTGACTCAGTTTCTCAGTCATCAATGACTAAAGGAAATGTGAGAGGTCATCTCTCCACAGGGTCTGGCCTGTGCTCATCCCTCCACATGTGAAAGCAGGGGGTAAGGATAGCTGCTGGCAACTGAGGTGGCTCTCACGAGGGCCTGGCACTGCCCAGGAGGGAGAGGCCGGAGAGCCTAGGCAGAGCCCAGAAAGGCGGAGGGCGATGGTACCTCCTAGGCAGGCGGGGGTGGAGACTTGGAGATCTTGTCCCCAGCCTCAGCCCTGCATTTCTGACTCTGATGAATTCAAACCAGCTTCTGAGGAGCAAAGACAAGATGAGGTCTCTGGTCTGTACTAGCTCTCTGTACCAGCCCCAGGAGGACAGTCCTGCCCTGGGGCCATGGTCAGGAAGCTCATTTGGGTCTAACTTTTACAGCTACTGCCAATTAAGACCCTTGGGGCTCTGCCTGGACCGAATCCAGCGGTTTATCCAAAGGGAAACAAGGCACAGAGCGGAAAGGAGCTGCTGCAGGCTTCGCTGCTCACACCCAAGCCCTGCAGGCCCAGGGTCCGCACAGGGAGGGAGGCAGGGCTGCTCCACCTGCCACAGCGGCCCTCTGAAGGCAGAGCCCCCTAATGAGATTAGTTAGGGGGTTCCAAAAACCACACCAAACAGTTCTTACAGATACTCACCTGGGTGTAACAGAATAAAAATACATGGGAGACAGGGAAATACCAAATTCCGAGCGGGTGAGGAGTGGGGAGGGAGGGGATAGGGGCAGCCAAGGGGACCCAGCTGGAGCTATAAAACCCATTTTTTTCAAAAAGGAGTGCACAGATATGTTGTCTAAGAGGCAAGGGAGCATGGAGGTAAGGGCAGGAAACACATGCCTGGGTTCAAATCACTCCACCAGCACTTCTAAGGTGCACGTCTTCCCATGCCTTGGCTCCCCATCTGTAGGCCGTCCACATCTCACGGGGTTGACGTTGGGATTAAATTAATAAGGAACAAAATAAAAGAAAAAAAGACCAAGGCTTTTCAGGAAAGCCAACTTTGTGCCAGGCTGGGGCCGCGGTCCTTGACTTCCTTTGGACTCCTGCCTGATTGCTATCAGGCCAGACTGCTGAGCTCCTGACCGGCCTTCAGTGACCAGAGCCAGGGGACTGGAGGCAAAGAAGGGTGGCGATCCAAGAAAAAATGCCCCGGGAGGGCTTGCCCATGGTGCGGTGTGAGACGACACAATGACAACAGACACCACACACCCCCAGGGACACCTCAGCTTCCTCAGTCAGCCCATTCCCAGTGACTCAGGGCCTAGGACACCCTCCAGCCCAACCCCACGTCACAGAGAGGAGGGCACCTGATACAGACACACCCAACAGTGAGCTCCAACCTAAGCCAGGACCAGCAATGGAAGAGGGGGTCCACCAATGGACAGTTAAGCATCATCCTGCATCCTTTTGCCAGGCATCAAACCTGATCAATCTTAACTGTTATGTGGAAACATTTTCCAGGGCAATGTTTATTCTGGAAACCCTGGGCTCCTGCTTCCAACCAAGAAACACAACCCTTTTGGTCCTAAAAGCCCTGCCTTGTCAGACATCCAAGGAGGAAAGTATCCATCCCTGACCAGGCCCAGAGCTGTGATGTCATCATGCCCAGGAGGGGCACTGAGGGCCAAGTCTGTCCTTGGGGTCAGAGAATCCAGCTGGATTCAGCTCCTGAACACAACAGGAGTGGGAGTACCACTCAGCTTGGAGGCCTGCAGTGCCCCCATCACCACACACTTGAGAGCAAAGGAGCACAGCAATGGGGAACATGGGCTTTGAGGTAAAATAGACTAAGTCCAAGCCCTGATGCCAGGCACTAGCATGTTCTTAACCTCTCTGAGCTTCAAATCCCCCATCTGTAAAATGAGAGCAGTAATAGCATCTATTTTCTCAGCTTCTTGCAAGGACCTTGATACTGGGATTGAAAGCCCCAGGCACAGACCTGGCACTCGGGAAGTTCTCAACACATACACAATTGTCGCCGTTGTTATTCTCCCAACAACTATTTACTGAGCACCTACTCTGTGTCACACCCTGTGTGGGGCACTGAGATCCCCGCAGCAAGGAGGCCAGATATGGGCCTGGCCCAGTACATCTTCCCCAGCCCTTTCTGATCCAAACCACCATCCCTGAAACCCCATCTCAACATGGCCATCACCCCTTGTGGGCTCGGCAATCCCAGCGTCGTCTGTCCCTACACCCTGTGGACTACAGTCCCCCCCAAGCCCCACCCATGGGGCTGCCCACCACAGCTGGGCGGCTCCCACCCGCACAATGCTTAAAGCTGGCCAGCACGCTGTGGGGAGGCTGCCGCAGCCTGGCACACACGAAGCAGCCGCCCTGCCTGGACCCCGGCTGTACCCAACAGAGACCTCATTGCTGCTGGCACAAATCTCTCCACAGGCTGCCTCTCTGCATCCCTGAGGGCCCACCCACCCTCTGCCTGCCTGGCCACTGGGCCAGCCACAGAGCCATCTGATTTGAATGAAACTTCAAACTTAATGACTTTCATGCTGGTTATTTAAAACGCAATGTAATTTTCTTAAACACCCTATTATTTCCTTTGATAGCTACAAAGCTTCCCCCAATCCCATAAGCATGTTTATTTTTAGGGAAAAGAGTGGTTTGCAGTTGGTCATAGAGACCATAGGGAGAGGGAACCCACAGAAAGCAGGGCAAAGAGTCAACCATAGCAGCCTGGAGATCCATAGCCATCCTGCCTTCCTGCTGGGGTTGGCTTTCCACAGACACTACAGGGCCCTGGGTAGGCCCCTGACCTCCAAAATGCCAGCACATCAGCCAGCAGCCCTCCTGTCCACCACCTAACAGTGGCCAAGTCCGCCTTCCCGTGCTCCCCCTGCATGGGGCCCAGTGTTCTCATCTGTAAGACGGTTCTGCTGGCTTCCCAATGAGCCTCCCGCAGCCATTCCAGGCATGTGACAGGACTAGGAAAGGGGTCCCGGGGCCACCAACACAACCTCAGCTGCCTCCCTTCTGGCTCCTCCAGACATTCTGCCCCGGGTAAAGCCTCAGGGCCTAAAGCTTTGACCAGCTGGATCAGATCTGTGCCCAGATAAAGTGGCCCCAGGCAGTAGCTGCCCACACTGGGAGGGTGGGTGGGTGTGGCCCTGCCAGTCGGGGCTCCCTGGCAAGGAAGACGGCCCGGTGGTGGGTGTGCGTGCAGAGGTCAGCTGAGCCCCACCAATGCGGGGCGTCCTCTGGGAGTGGCTATTTTTAGATCCTAGGCTTTCATGTGGCCAAATGATGTAGAGTTTACAAAGCATTGGTAATGCGTTTCAGATGGCGGCCCAGCGGATCGGGAGGCTGGGCCTCTGCCACCAGAGCCAGGTCAGAGTTAGTCAGAATGCCTTCAGCCTGAACTCCCATCACCTGTCCCTCTGTCCCTCCCAACCTTCTTGCCTGATGGGGAAGCTGGCCCTGGAGCAGTCCTGGCAATGCCGAGCAAGCCCCACCTGATGCCCACCTGAGCAGCAAGTGTCTCCAGCCAACACTTATCTGAATGTCAGCAATCCTTCATGGCCAGGGATCCCCACTCCTGACTGAGAGAAGGAAACTGAGACCTAGAGAGATTAACAGATTTGTTGGAGATCACACAGCAAGGAGAAAAGTTGGGCCTGCCTTCTGGCTTCCCTGCCCATCACAGTTCCCTGCCCTCACGGGCTAACTGGGCTTTCTGGGAGGGGGGAATCTGTCAGCCCCATGTGGGCCAGCCCGGATATGGTGGGCTGGGGCAGCTTAACTACGCCAACCCCCAAAGCTCACTGTACTTGGGGCAGGCCACGTCCTGCCTGTCCACGCCTCAGCCACACACTCGTCATTGAGAAGAAGATAGTGTAGGGCCCAGACAACTTTCCTGTCTCTGGACAGAGAAACAACTGGGAGGGGTGAGGGGTAAGGCAAGCTTACTTGGCAGAACGTCTGCTTCCTCTGCCCTGCAGGGAACTCTGGCTGTGGATCAGCCGTGATGCCCATCTTCCTCAGGGGGGTAAAGCCGTGTGTACTGGCAAAGCCCAGGCAGTCGACCTCCGTGGGACAAACTCCCATGGGCAGCTTCCCCACAGGAGAGGGCCAGACTCACACCCATCTTGGCTCTGCACCTGGCCATGACCCCTACCCAGCAGGGACCATCCCTCACATATGAGGGGACTGTGCTAAGGGGAGCCCAAGGTTCTAGCAGCACCAGGAAACAACGCTATGACCAAGACAAACCCACCCAGGCTGCAGTTCAGAGACTTTGTGTATGCTAAGGCTGGTGTGGGCCACATTTTTTTAGGGAGGGAGGTGATGACAGGTCCAAACCCCAGGCTTCGTGGACCTGTAAACAGGCATCAAATTGCCTGAAGGAAGAAGCTAACAATGTCCTGGATTCTCAGAGACCCTCCCTAGACTGCTGGGGCCTCACAGTCTTGCTAAAGACGATGCTGGTCGGGGCGCCTGGGTGGCGCCCGATTCTGTGTCTCCCTCTCTCTCTGCCCCTCCCCTGTTCATGCTCTGTCTCTCTCTGTCTCAAAAATAAATAAACGTTAAAAAAAAAAATTTTAAAGATGATGCTGGTAAGAGGCGCTCTCTACATTGTGGCTACATCACCAATGTGCTGAGGGACCTGACCTCTGGGGTTCAGTTCCTCTCAGTAAACAGGGGGCCAAGACCCTGGACCTACGACTCTAGAGACTGAAAGACAAATGAAACAACATGAAAATGGAAACTTCCACCCCTGAGTCTCTGTTGCCTTGCATGTGCCAGCATGCTGGGTCTCCCTTGCCCAAAGCCCACCCCCTGCCTTGGCCTTGCTCACACTCCGCCTATCAGCTCTGGGCCTCCCAGCATCCACACTGCCCCAGCTGCTGGCTCTGCCTGCCTCCCCCTCCATGCCCAACTCAAACCATGCGCCAATGGTCACCACCTGGCTCTTCATTCTGCCAACACATGCATGTGCCTACCAGCCACTCCTAGGCTCTGGGACCAGAGCTGCCTGCATATCAAGGTCACCTGCTGGGTCCTCCCTGCTGGCTCTTCTCCAGCCTCACCTTGTAGTCTTCACAGACCCTGGGCTTTGGGCCACCCTTCCAATGACCAAGAACATACTGATTCCTGATCTGCTCTGCTCTGACCCTGCCCCGCAGAGCGTTCTCTCACTTCACCTATGCAGGTCCCGGCCAGCTGCAACCGTGACCTCTCAAAAAGCCTTCCGGGTTGCCCACCACTGGCCTCTCCCTCCTCACTGCCCTTCATCCAACTTGGGCAGAACCTCAAAGCCAGCTGTGAATGCCCTGGAGGGCATCTCTACCTCATTGGGACTGAGATCCTCTGGGAGGGTAGAGACTACCACCCCTCTTGCTAAGCCAAGGCCAAGCATGCAGGGGCCCAGAAACTCCAGTAGGGGTCTGGAACCAGGGTTCTAGATACAGGAGGCACTCTGTCACCAGCCAGCTGAGGCCATGAGGCCAGACAGGCTGGACAGCTGTGCTCCACATTGCTGCAGGGGGGCTGGCTGCTGAGTTGAGGAAGAGCAAACGTGGGGGCTTCAGAAGTGCTCCACCCACCCGGCACGGCACCCTCTGCAAGAGCTGTTCACTCCAGTGCTTGCAATGACAACATCTGCCACATAGCAGGAACCCATATACAGTGAGTGCCTCCTTCCATGCCCCAGGAACCCAAGGAGGTCAGAACCCTCATTCTCCTCATTTCTAGATGGGGAAACTCAGCCTCCCGGTGGTTAAGTAACTTACTCAGGGCCTCTCGGCCAAAGAGTGGCAGATACGGTGTTCGAGGGTGGAACTTCCAGACAATGCCCTCCCTCTCCATGTCTCTAATTGGCCTTGGATAGATCTCTTCCCTGACCTGGCCTTCCTGTCCCCACCAGTAGAAGGAGGGTAGTAACTCAAAGATCTGTGCACTATACTGTTGGGGAAGGGGGAGCCCTGTGACCTGATAAAACACCTGTTTCCTCCACCAGAGTCTTGTTTGTACACAGCGGCAGGAAGCAGCCAGTCACAAGGCATGAGAGAGTGTGACTATGGCTTCAGGATCACAGCTGCCTAAGGAGGCTCACAGGGAGGCGGTGGCATCCCCCTATCCCTTCATGCAGCTGTACCCACCCTAATCCAGCCTGACCTCCGCAGGCATTTGACTTGCAACCAGGGCCCCTGCAGCCCCTTCTCAGAGCTCAGCTAAACCGCTTTTCCTGCACAGACAAGGGGTGGGGTATGGTCTTGTGAGACCAAGAGGCCACGAGCTGCTAGTCTCAGGGAAGGTACCACCAAGCCCTCCCCTCTTCAACCCCACTCACACCTGTCTTGGGGCACGTGGGGAGGTAGGCAGAGCTGGTAGGAACATCCCCATTTGTTGGCTATGGAAACTGGCGTGGTGAGACCCAGGTACAGTGGGATGAAGAATTCCTGGGCCTAGGTTGGTCACCTAGGGTTGGGTCAGTCCCTACGCCCCGCTGAGCTAGAGGAGTGGGCAGGCAGTCTTCTAACTCCAGCCCCTGGGGATAGAGTGGGGCGAGAGTCTCTGGGATGAGCCTCCTTGGTGCTGCTGTCTTGGACCTGAAAGGCAGCAAAAGGGCGCCCTGAAGGTAGTCGCACCTTGGGTGCGACTGCAGGTTTTCCAAACACCACAGCCAATACCACACAGCCTTCCAAGTCAGGAAGGAATGCAAGTCAAAAGAACTCTGAAGTCCCACTGCCCACCATGAACCTATTAAACGAACAACAACAAAGAAGAAACTCCATGTTGGGGTTTGCACACTTAGGCACTGCAAGGAACAAGCTGCAAACTGGGGTCACAGAGGAGCAAAATGCTATGGTTCTTGCTACATTTTTTTTTTTTAAGATTTTATTTTTTTATGTAATCTCTACCCTGAGTTAGATTAGATTCGAGGGTGGGACTCGAACTCACAACCCTGAGATCAAGAGTTGCATGCTTTACCAACTGAGCCAGCCAGGTGCCCCTGATTCCTCCTCCTTTTTGACCCCATAACTCTCTTGAAATGTACTGCTCCAGGAAAAAAATCAAAAAATAACTAAGAAATGATTTGTACACATCATAGTTCCTGCTGTAATGAAGGCAAGCTCTGAGCAAACTAGAAGCTACAGGAGGGATGACACAGATGCTATATGTGGGCACCGTCTGAGGGCCTGCAAACATGCACCCTCACACCAGGGGAAAGGGAAACACTGGGTCAAGACATGAGGGGGTGCATGCAGGGCTGACCGTGTGAGAAAAGGTCTGAGCGAGGCATGGAGGCTAAGAAACAAATGGGCCTTTTCCCTATTTTTCTGACAAAACAGCTTAAGCCCCAGACATCTTACATAAAGGGCTTTCACATGGCTGTGGGAGGGGGGACCTCTTTCAGATAAGTCTCTAGAGGTGGCAGGAGAGGATCTCAGGACAGAGTGAGTAGTGAGAGCTCCCATCCCGGCTCCAAGAATGGTACTTCCCCTCCCAAGAATCCCTAGATGAGGTAGGGCAGCAAGCAATGGGCCTGTATACCTAAGTCCCCACCCCAGAGCCAGCCCCCAGGGTTCAGACTCCTGGAGCTTTGTGGCCCAAAGTAGAGATACGGCCCTCCAGACATGAGTCTATGTCCGGCCTACCAGTGAGCCACCACTAACCCAGAGGAGCCAGGAGAGCAAGAAGGGACCGCTCACAACCAAACCGCTACCTCTCAAGCCCAGGACACACTGGCACCTTCATGGGCACTTCCCTGGCACTGCTGCTTCCAGTCTACACTCCAACTCTGGGAAGAGGACTCGCCACCCCCATTGTGCAAATGAGGAAACTAAGGCTGAGAGATACTTTTGGCAGATGGGCTGCCTTTGGTCTAAGCATAACTAGCGAGTACATCATAAAGCAATGCCAACCACCACGGCCTGAAGACCTGCCAAGGTGGGCAAGGCAGCTGATGCCTGGGAGGATGAGAGAGGTCCCACCTGGATATTCACAGGGGGTGTCTCTGGTAAAGTGATATTTGAATTAGGCCCCAAATGAGGAATGAGAAGGTGGCAGCTACATGAGAGCTAGGGAAGAGAGTTCCAAGCTGAGGAAACAAGTGCAAAGGTCCTGAGGTGGGAAAGAACCTGACGGGTATAAAACAGGCCAGGACACTAAAGCTATCTATGGAGATAGAGTATGGCGATGAGAAGGAGGGGCTGTCAGCAGAGGCCGACCACCCAGGCACTCAGGCTGTGGTGTGAGATTTGGATTTTACTCCAAGAGCAATGGGAAGCCACTACAGGGTCTCATCAGGCAAGAAATGAGATCTGATTGATGCCTGGCTGCTATGTGGAACCTGGACTGGGGGTGAGGGCATGGGTTCAGGTGGGGGCCAAGGTCGAGGCAGAGAGAGGCTGGAAGCAGCCATTACCGCCTTCTGGGTGAGTGACGGCGACAGTGTGGGCTTTAGGGTGGCAACTGAGGTAGAGAAGTGGGAGATCTGGCATGTTTGGAAGGGAGCCCAAGTACCCTGTCCTTATCTGGTGGCCAACTCTGCACCTTCAGAAAGCTGCCCGGCAGATCCTTCTCCACAGCCCACCGCCCACGTCGGAGCCAGGGCCGGCTCCACCCAAGATGCCCCAGCAGGGCCTTCTGAGACAGCACTCCTCTGACCAGGGCCTGGTTCCAGTCTGTTCATCTGTCTCTTCTACTCAGCGAGGCATTCCCAGAGACAGAAAGGCTGGCTGTGACCTATGTGGTGCCCAGCCTGGTGCCAGACTCCTCCTAACAGGCTTCACTCCAATCAGGGCTGGTGATCAACCATCACTAACCCTCCCCAGCAAGGCCCACTGGCTCCCTCTCTCTGAGGCTATAGAGGGCTGGCTGAGTATATCTCCGCAGAGCTTCACTGGACATAGTGGCCATGGGTCAGCAGCACTTCCTTCCCCTGCTCAATTCTTGCTCAAACCTGCACCTCCTAATCCCCCCAGGGCTCATTAGCACAGCTTTCATCTAACCCCAAACCCTGGAGTCCAGAAATGTGAGCTCCACGGTCAGGAGTCCAAGCAAGAGTCCACTGTCTCCACTGGGCTCCCCAACATTGGAACGGATGCCTGACCCCTGGCTTGGGGCATGCACAGACACCAGGATGGCCGTGGAGGTCAGGCACAGGGGAACAGCCCCCAGTCCCTGCAAGAGCCAAAAGGCTCAGCTGTTTTTTTGTTTTTTCAATTGACATCCAATTTGTATATCATAAAATTCAGTGTTTTAAAGTATACAGTTCAGTGGCTTTTAGCATATTCACAAGGTTGTATAACTTGCACCACTATCTAATTCCAGAACACATTCATTACCTCAAAGAGAAACGCTATAGCCATTAGCGGCCACTCCCCATTCCCCCCTTTCCTCAGTCCCTAGCAACCACTCATCTATGTTCCATCTCTATACATTTGCCTATTCTGGACACTTCACCTAAATGGCAAAAGGCTCAGCAATCTTCCAGGCCCAAGACTCCAAGTGGAGCCATGGAAGGGGCCACAAGAACAACGGGGCTTCCTATCCTTTTTGAGAAGAGAATTTACACCAGACTGGCAGTCACGCACATCCAAGAATCTGAGTTTCCCTAGGGAGCGAAGCCTTACTCATCCCAGAATTCCCTTAAAGCCAGGCCCAGAGTTGGCCCTCCCACTTCCCCCTCCCAATCTCAGAGCAGAACAAAGCCAACAAAACAAAAACAAGCCGTGGCTACTGGTCTAGGCCAGGATCTGTCTACAAGCCTACATTAGATGCCTGCCAAACATCAGCCATGAAATAAACTTTGACCAATTCTCCTTTCCCAAAAGGAGAATTCACAAGAATTCACAAGAAGCCATGTACTAAAAAGAAGCACCCTTTTAGGTAAAAGATCCCCCTCTCCCCACTGGCAGTTGGCTGTGAGGTGGTCATTTGGTTCATCGCTCCTGGCAAGGTTTGAGTCTGCATGCTTTGAGGCATCCCACATGGTAGCTACTCACTCATGCGCAGAGGACGACCCCGGCATGGGCTCTTCCCACTGTCTGGGGAGGTTAAGCAACTG
Source organism: Neofelis nebulosa (assembly GCF_028018385.1). Lineage (NCBI taxonomy): Eukaryota > Metazoa > Chordata > Mammalia > Carnivora > Felidae > Neofelis > Neofelis nebulosa. The sequence goes on from NC_080782.1 coordinate 129,384,379, forward strand.
GCCTTAAAAGCTCTTTGGCACAACTGGTGACCACCTGGATTCCCTCAGAGGGGGCAAAGCTGGGAGGGGGCCTAGTTCTAAGGCTCAAGGGCAGGGGCTGGGCAGCGTGTCATCTGTCCCATGGGCTCAGGAAAGCAGAGCTTGGGAAGAAACCTCCCAAGGCAGTTCTTCCTCAGGGCCCCTACAATGGACTCCTGCCCCACTGTAAGGGTATCTTTTCTGATAAATGTGTTCCCAAAACATGGAGTCAATCAATTTTGCTTTTAAAACCAGCCCTAATTTAAATGTCCAACAACTTTTTGGGTAACACCAACAATTACTTCTATTTGCTATTCATTTTTAACTATCAGGTTTGCTTAAAAGAGGCTCCTCCCTTGTATTCATGTACATCTTCCTCACCCAGTGTGACCCCAACTTAGGCCCATGCCTCTGTCCTTGTTCCCAGCCCCATGGAACAGCTGATACCAGCACAAAGAAAGTCATCTCCAGACCTTGTCTTCCTCCTCCCGTGTTCCCGGAAGCCAGGCAGTGGGAGGCTGAGCTGGGTGGGGAGGAGGACAAGGGGACTTACCTCTACACGAGAGGGTATAAGAGACAGAAAAGCATCTGCTATAGCTAGAGAAAGATGCCGAGGTTGAAAAAACAAATGACCCAGGCTAGGGGAAGAGTGATGTGCCTGCTTCAGCAGCCCCCTCTCCCCGCCCCCCCCACCAAGAATCCTGATTGCTGGAGTTGGCCATCCGTCCGCCTACACTCTGACCAGTGTGAGCTAAAGGAGACCAAATGGTCCCATCACCACACCCTTACAGAGAAGGGGGCCCTCCCACTCTGGGCTCTCTTGCACTCACGCAGGCCATGAAAGGAACACAGAAATCCAACCGCCTTCCTGAAGCACTGTGGAATCACAAGAGGCTGGAGGGCAGCCTGCCCTCCTAGGACTGTTCTTGGTCTTAGGTCTTTTGTCTAGTCATGGTTGTCACAGTGACCACAGCGCCCTGTCCAAGCAATTCACCTGCCGGTGGTTTGGCAGTGCTGTGTTATGTCAAGTTGGCCCCAAAACCTAAGAGTTTACCTGTTGTAGGAGACCCAAAAAGAATCTATGTTAAGCATCTGCTGGTGCAGGGTGGAGGTCTCTAGGAAGAGGTGTTGCCTGAGATGGTGAGGTCAAAGGGCAACCACCTCCCTCACAGACGTGAAGGAAGCAAACACCTCAGAGACGGAGCCACCCTAGAGCAGAGAGACCATTCAACCATCACGCTCCTTCTGCATTTGAGAAAATGGGGAGTCCAAGGGCCAAGGAGCTCATTTCTAGAGTCAACAGTTTATCAGGTTTTCCATTCTGAGTTTCTGGGGAGAAGAATCTGTCTTCTCACCTCCCACCGGCTCCGGCATCAAAACAGCTTTCAGAACCAACTCTCCTCACTTCTGATCTGAAATGGCCCAGCAGTCACCCTCCTCCCTCAGGGTGACCCCCACTAGCCATGTGAGCCTCCTACCTGCCGGCCCCTCCTGCACGAGGCCTCCACTTGCAGCCCCAAGCCCCCAAACATTTAGTGTACTGTAGGACCTCTAATCTCACCCCTGATTTAGGCCAGCTGAGAACAGTCTGAAACACTAATCTCAATTTTTTTTTTTTTTTTTTAAGTGCAGCTGTACTGCTCCAATGCACTCAGAATAGGCTCTTCTACCTTTCAGGTCATCTGTACCAATGAGGCAGAAAAGCATGGTTTGTAACGATCATGGAATCTTTCAAAGCGCTTAAATATATTTAATTAGCAAAATCATTCAACAGCTCCCTTACCCACACCACTGATTTGAAACACCTCTGCAGGCCCTTCCTGGTGCATAGGAAAGCAAACCAGCCTCATAAAAACCTACTTTCTACACATTGCATTTGTGGTCTTTCTCTGGCAATAGTGCATTCATGGCAAGAAGGACAGAGTGAGTCGAGTCTGTTTGTCCTGCACAGCCGGGAGCTCTGAAGCACACCAGCATTTCTGCCCATTCCTCCAAACACCCAGGCTTGGGGCTCAGGCTCCGGGAAAAGGCCAACTGCAAAGCTCACAGTTCAGACCACACCAGAACACCAGCACCTCAGGAGGGGAGGGAATGGTGTCAGCTCAAAAATTCTCGGAAAAGACTCTACCCTGGCATTACCTAGCATCAAGACAGGGCCTGCACCTGCTTGTGAGCAAGCTGGGAGGACAAAGGCCAACAGCTGGAGGGAAGGGGGTGCCTAGGGCAGTCTCTCCTTCCTTCAGCAAAGTTCTCCTGCTTCCCATCCCACTGGGTGTATATGGGAAAAGACACCAGAAAAGAGTTCTCACTTATCTATTTTGTTCTAGGCACAAGACACTTGTTGCCCATGCCTCACCTACCTGGTCAAGGAGGTAGCAGGCACAAGGCCTGCGGGATGCCGGGGCCACTTACCAGTGGGGGCTGCGGCGGGGGGTGCTGCCCTGCTCCCGAAGGGGGTGGGTAGTGCATGAGCAGATTGAAGGCCGAGTAGACGGTGTCTTTGTACATGCCGCTGGCGCACTCCGGGGCCTTCAGGCCTGGAAAAACCACAGCTGGGTCAGACGCGCCCGCAGGGGCTGTCAGGGCCGGAGGGGTCTGCTCTCCAGAGTAAGAACTGCCGAGGGGTCCCGTTCAAGTGGGACTTGAGAAAAAAAGCGCCGGGAGTGCCTCGGTACCGAGTTCCGACGAAGGACCCCGCGTCCAGGCCTCCCCTGGGCGGCCCCTAGTTGACCCCCAGCCCGCCCGCCGGCCAAGGAACCTGGGCCAACGCTTTCTCCTCAAGACTGGGGATTAGTCAGTCACCTGGGCAGGAGGGGAGGCGGAGATGGCGGGGGTCTGTTTACTCCTATAAAGGTCAGGGCACCGGAAGTGACTCGAGCCCGGCGGCGCCCGGGAAACCCGCCCCCACCCCACCCCCCGGTTTTGCCGCCTCCTTTAGTTGCCGTGCGGGGTGCACCCCCCCGCCACCCTCGTCCTCCGTGCCACCCCCTTTCCCACCGGGGCCTTAGCGGCTGGAGGGGAACCGAGCGGTAACTCACCGTCTTCCAGAGACTCTGGAAGTTTGTCGGGGAAAAGTCTCTGCGAAGCGTGTTCCCGCCCGAGAGCCTGCGGGGAGATCCAGACGGGGCGTGAGGGGCGTGAGGGGCGCGGGGCTCGCGGCCCGGGGCAGGAGGGGTCTGAGGGATGGGTACCCCAGGGGACCGGGAGGGCGGGGCGGGGCCAGCAGGGCACGGGGGGCGGCTGGCGAGCGGGAGGCGCAGGGCGACGGCCGGCGCTCACCTCGGCCCCGACCTCCGCCTCGCCGCGGGCCCCGGCACCGGCCCCAGGGACCCCCGCGCCGCCCGCCGCGCCCTCGGACTCATTGACCAGCGACGACTTGAGCTCGGCCAGGTCGCGCTCGGGGCCCGCGGCGCTGTCGCGGCTCTTGTCGTCCTGCTCCTCGCCCTCGTCCTGGAAGGCCAGCAGCTCGTCTGGCGCGCCGAGGTCGTCGCCCCCGCCCGCGCCGCCCCCGCCCGAGTCCAACTGCGGCATGGTGCGCTCCGCCCGCGGGGGCGCGGGGCGCGGGAGTGCGGGGCGCGGAGCCGGCCCGGCAGGCGGCGAGCCCGGAGTCCGGACCTCCGAGCCCGAAGCGCGGCGGGCGGAGCGCGGGCTGACTCCGCCTGGGCGGGCTGCGGGCGCGGGGCGCGGGCGCCAGGCTGAGCGGCTCCGGGAGCTGGCGGGTCCGAACATCAAAGGCGCCGCCGGCTCAGTGCGGGGGGCGGGGCGGGGACGCCGGGGGCGGGCCCGGCCGGGGGCGTGGCCAGCCGCCCCGCCCCTCCTCTCCTCGGAGAGGCCGGGACGCGACCGGCGCGCGCAATCTTAAAGGGCTAGCTCTCGCGGGCGTAGCTGTGAGGCGTCCGACAGGCTTCACCCTTCTGAAACGCGGGGACCCTGAACGAGACTCTTGACCTTGCTTCCTCACCTACAATATGGGATTCCCCGCTCTGCGCCCAGGTTTCTCCACCTAGGCCGTGGGAGTGACCTGGAACGCAAGCCAAGGTGTGAATTGCGTCGGCCAGTACGTCAAAGGCTTGAAAATGGGGACTTCTTGGGGCGCCTGGGTGGCGCAGTCGGTTAAGCGTCCGACTTCAGCCAGGTCACGATCTCGCGGTCCGTGAGTTCGAGCCCCGCGTCAGGCTCTGGGCTGATGGCTCGGAGCCTGGAGCCTGTTTCCGATTCTGTGTCTCCCTCTCTCTCTGCCCCTCCCCCGTTCATGCTCTGTCTCTCTCTGTCCCAAAAATAAATAAAAAAAAACGTTGAAAAAAAAAATTAAAAAAAAAAAAGAAAATGGGGACTTCTAGAGGTTGAAGGCTGTTCGAAGCTGTTCTCCAACACCGGCTGGCGGGGTTAAGGTTCCTCAAAGTCCCATTCTCTGCCCTATTCTGCAACCCTAAACCAATCTGGCACTTCCTTCCAGGCTGCCCACATACAGTGCGAACACAAGCATTATGCCCCTCACACGTTTACTGAGCGCCTGTTGCATGCGGTGCTAATGCATTACACCCTGTGACGTGATTCTCAGCCCTGTGGCATCTCTGAGGCGTGGAACAGCCAAGAGGACAAGGAGGAAGGATCCCCCAAACCCGGTGCCGATCTTTCAGCCCCCCACCCCTCCCTCCCTCCCAACTAAGTTCCACGCCTAGAATCTGCAGCGCAGGGATGCGAGGCATTGGGCAGCCACGTGGGCCGCGGGATTCCGACGAGGGGTGGGTCGTCCGAAGCAACTCAACACGGGAAGTCGTATTCCCATGGGGCCAATTGACCCCGAGCCTGACGCAGGCGGACTCTTACAAGATCCAAGCAGCAGGCTCTATTAGAGCCAGAGGAGCGCGGGAACGTGTGCCGGCTTCCATCGCATCTACAAGGCACCCGGGGTCATGTCCACTCGGGCCTCCACAGGACGCTTGGCCTTGGCTCGGCCACTGTATCTGGTTAAAACATAGATCCTTTAGGATCGTTGTGCAGTGAACCGCAGCCCCCAGCAGGTTTCTGAGTTGGATTCAGTGTCGACTTTCCCACCTCTCCCGAGGGCACAGGGGCAGAGAGTATTAGGGAGGGACGGTGTCTTGGACGCCTCTCCCGCTCAGAGCCCCACAAGACCCCTGGCAGCAGCGCAAAGCGGGGCCGGAAGAGGGCCGCCCCGCCCCTCCCGGTCCAGGCCCAGCCTGGCTGGCTGCGGATCAAAGAGCCAGGGCCGTCCTTCTCGGCGTTCAGATTCTATCTGCGCCCGCTCAGCGGGGCGGCTCGGCCTCCTACCTCACGACTGGAGTGCCCACTTTTCCTCCCTTCCGGGAGTTGGGGGCTGGGGGTTCCTAGTGCTCAGTTTGGCGACGGAGATGTGGAGAAGGTCCTGCCCATTATGTTCCCCCAGTCTCCGTTTCTGGATATGAGCTTGCTACTGTCTCACGTTGTCCCCATTGGGCGGTGGGGGTTAGGGGGAGGCTCCAGCAAGTCTTAGCCCAGTAGGGAGGGGAAAGGGTACAGGAGGAGGGGCCCATGCCCCCCCCCCCCACTTCAGCTTCTGAGGTTATAGGATCTGGCTTGGATGAGCCTCCTTTGGGAAAGCTGTATGGGAAGATGAATCTGCCCAACTCAAAGGCTTTGGGGGTCTTCTTGCGTTTGAGAGTGATCCCAGCTTAGCAGGAGCCTCCTCCAGGACAAAAAGGTCCCCAGACCCATGAGTGAACATAGAACAGTGGGGGTTGTTATCTCCAGTCCATGGAGAAAGGAGAGAAGTCAGGGCAACAGTGAGGTGGTTTGTTTTTCTCAATAAGGCTGAATTTTTTCAGCTTAAAGTATTAACTTTTAATCAGAGATTATGGATTTTCTGCTTTCTTGGTGTAAAAAACAGCTTTTCTTTGCTAAAATAATGGTGAAAATTGATTTTTTAAAATGTTCTTATTTGGCAAAAGAAATACTTGGCCGTTCTATTCGCTCCCCCACCCCAGATCTCTTTGGACATTTTATAAAGCTGTGAAATCCCAAAGTCTGGGAACCACTGCTGTACAAGGTCATGGCTTTAACCTCTTGCCCTGTGGTGTGGAACCAGGGGAGGAGGCAGAAGAGCGGGGAGAATAGGGAAATGAGGAGGAGAAGTAAGGCAGGGACAAACCAGCTGAGTATCAGACATCTACAGCTAGGTTGAATGCCTTCTAGGGAGAATTGACTGTGTGTGTACCTAATCCAGACTCAAGCTGTGGAGAGGGGAGAGAGAGTGGAGGGGGTCCTGTTCTCCAGGGGTCACTGCTTGAGAAGCTGAGAAGTTATTAGAGCCAAGCTTGTTGGTGATTCATCTACACAGACCATGGGCAGAAGGAGCTCAGATATGGTGAAATCAATGTGGCTGGGGTGGTGAGGTGGGCTTCCTGGAGGAGGCAGACTTCATCTGGACCTGGAAGGCTCTCTAGGGCTCAGAGCAGTAGAGAGTTAAAGGAGTTCAGGCTTGTCCACAAAGGGAAGAAGGCAGGTGTGGCCCTCAGCAGCCCCTTGTCTGGTTGGCACTGATTGCATCATCATCATCATTATTATCATCTTCTCAATGACTTCATCTTAGTGAGTGATTGCTGTGTGTCAGGCATCATGTCAAGAGCTTCACACACATTATCTCATTTAATCATCATACAAATCCTATGACATAGGAGCTATTATCCTCATTCATGAACAAGGAAAGCAAAGCTCAGACAGGTTGAATAAGCCACCTAGGATCTCAGAGCTTGGAAGTGAGAGTATCAGAATTCCAAACCTTGACAGTGACAGGATCCTGAGCCCACACTCTAACTACCACACTCTAGTGTTCTGTCATGACCTCTAAAGTCCCGGGGGGGCGTGGGGGGTGCGGTTCTTATCTGCTCTGTGGTTTCTGCAAATGCTGATGAATGAGCTGCTACTAATAGAGTCCTGGCTTTCTGGGTGGCTCATGGTGCATGAGGATTGGGGAATCTCCCTGCTTGGTCCATATAAGATGGCTCAAGCCCTTTGCTAGGTAGGAGGGCCCAGAGCATCTCCCTTGAATCACACTTCAGTCTGTACCATCTCTCCTCTGGGCCCACACACAGTGACTATGGGCTTCTTCCACAGAATGGGGGGTGAGCTCTGCTGCGGCTGCCCCTCTGGGGGTGACCAGGGAGTTTCCGGAGGAGGGCCAGAATCTTCTGGAGGGAGGACCCAGACTCTTCTGGACTCATGATGTTCAGGTCAGAGCTGAAGATAGCATGAGTCTTCATCTTCATGCAATCAAACCAGGTGGACGTGTGCTCTCCTCAGAGGCTGGAGATAGGACAAAGTCAGAGCTCACAAGGGTTGAGGGTCTGAGTACAAGAGCGCCAGCTTGGATTTAGGCAGGCCTATCTGAGTTTCCCTGCCCTACTCTTTACCAGCTGGGGGATTTCAGACAAATCACTGACCTTCTCTGGGCCTCAGCTTCCTCTTGGGTAAAATGAGTATCACATCCAAGGCTGCCGCGCACTGAGTGAGATTGAGATGATTTCCGCACCCTGGAAAAGAGCTGAGTACAAGGCCGGGCACATTCCATGCACTCTAATAAATGGGTGCTCTTGAGCTAGACAGTTTTCGGAAGTTGTTAGGCTAATTGGCTCTTCATGTAACGTCATGTAAGTCATCTAAGTGTTCTCATGGCCCGGGCCCACCTCATCACAGCTAAGGCTAAAAATGTACTTTTCCTTTCCTTTTCTTTTAAGTTCCTTAACATGAAAGGCCTGTGTGAACTCTATGACCTTTTCTAACAGGGAGACCCTTGAAATGTGGTGTTTCCAGAAAACAACTCAAAGGAGCCCCAGATGGGTTTGGTCAATTACAACGGGGAGAGGTTCGGAGCAGCGTGTCTTCCTGCCTGCCAGCCCTCCTGGCATCCTGCTGGGGCTTACCGAGTGCAGCCTGGAGGCCTGGCTGCTGGCTCTGGGCGGGAACACTTTCCGCGTGCAAGCCTCCTCTCTCAGGGCAAAGCCTGGCCACACGTCCTAGAGGCAGACTGTGGTTTGTTACTAGAAACACAGTTTGCTCTCTGGAAACTGTGTAGTTTCACTGTATGTTTGTGTTTGTGTGTGTGTTTGTGTGTGTGTGTGTGTGTGTGTGTGTGTTCTTAGGTAGGTGGCTGTGGCCTGCAGAATGGCAAAAACACACAATTCTGTGGTGCGACTGCTCTGGATCAGGTATTAGGCAGCTGCCTTTAAAATGAAGCAAGGGGGTATCTTACTGGCTCAGTTGGTAGAGCCTGCAACTTTGGATCTCAGGGCTGTAAGTGGGAGCCCCACGTTGGGTGCAGAGGTTATGTAAAAATAAAATCTTAAAAAAAAGAGAGAGAAAGAAAAAGAAAAGAAAATTAAGCAAGGGGGCACCCGGCTGCCTTAGTTGGTAGAGCATGCAACTCTTAATCTTGGGATCTTGAGTTCAAGCCCCACGTTGGGTGGAGAGATTACTTAAATAAATAAATTTTTAAAAATAAAATAAAAATCATTTTTAAAAATAAAATAAAATGAAGCAAGAAGGGTTTGGGGTCATTTCTTCCTTCTTTATAACCTTCCCTGGGTTCTCCCCCCACCCCAATCCCTAGACTTTATGCAATAACTGAGAATTGCTCTTAAAATAAAAATTTAATGAAAAAAATTTAATGATAAACCTGGATATTAGCTAATCCTGATGACACCCCAGGGAAGTTTGGTGAAATTGGCTTGAGGGGTGGTGGTGCGATTACAGAGAGCTGCCCCTCAGCTTTAGAGGGCTTGTTACGGCAGTTTCCTGCAGGCTAATGTCCCACAGTGTGCCAGCCACTGTTCCCAGCGAGTGGCGATGGTATTCACTCACCAGGAGGAATAAATCATCCTGGGTTTCCACAGGAAAGGGTCTGGACTCAGAGGCGCCAATGTGTCAGCAGCAAAGGCAAGCCAGGAGTGGCTGTCATATGCCAGGCTCTGTGCCATCAGTGAATGGGTCTTCAAAGAGCTTGGTAGTGGGGCACCTGGGTGGCGCAGTCGGTTAAGCGTCCGACTTTAGCCAGGTCACGATCTCACGGTCTGTGAGTTCGAGCCCCGCGTCAGGCTCTGGGCTGATGGCTCAGAGCCTGGACCCTGTTTCCGATTCTGTGACTCCCTCTCTCTCTGTCCCTCCCCCGTTCATGCTCTGTCTCTCTCTGTCCCAAAAATAAATAAACGTTGAAAAAAAAAAAAAAAAAAAAGAGCTTGGTAGTGGGAGGTCTGTGTCCTGGTCACTGTACCACCCCCTGACCTGCTGGGTGAACTCTGGTAAGTCCTCTGCCTTCTCTGGGCTCAGTGCCCCTTACCTAGTTTCAGGGATGCAGTGAGGAGCCCACAACAATGAGACCAGAGGCGAGAAAAGCAGCCTCACAAATGCAGCAGGAAGTGGGGGACACTGAGGCCCAGTGTCCATGTGGGAGTTGCCTGCAGTTTCACAGAGGAATGTATCCATATTAACTTGTGTTTGGATTGTAGGAACAGCCCTAGCCACAGTGACATAGGAATGTCTTACTAGGAAAATACCATTAGATATCTAGTTTTGAGACAGGGTTGTAAGGGCTTTGTTGCTTATTCCCTGGGCCTGTTACAGAGCTGACAAATTGCAGTGCTTGGGAACTTTTGGACTGGATGGATGGATGGATGGATGGGTAGATGGTTGAATCATTCACAGCAACGATCACTTAAAATCCGGAGAGGAGGCACTAGGCTGAGTACCTGCTTTCAAGGAATTCTTGTGGGAGACATCAAGCCAGATAGAGTTTCTAAGAGCCAGGGGCTCAGAAATATGGCTATTGTGTATATGTCTTGCCATATACCTGGCAGTCAGGGAGGGCTTCCTGGAGGAGGAAGGTCAAGCTAGGAGGCAAGTAGAATTAAAGAGAACAGGGGTAGGGTACCTGGCTGGTTCAGTTGGTGGAGCCTGTGACTCTTGATCTGGGGGTTGTAAATTCAGGCCCCATGTTGGGTGTAGAGCCTACTTAAAAAAAAAATAAAAGAGGACATAGCCTTGATAAAGCAAGGTGGTAGCATATGCTGGGTTATGATGGACTTTGACCCCATAGGGTCTCTGGAGCTTAGGTGAGCCAGGATTCTGGGGGAGAGTTTGGCCATCTATTGGCGCCTTACCCAGAATGTCACATCTTCATGTCCCAGGCCTCATAGTCTCCCCACCCCCGCCACCTGGGACAATTCCTCCCAAGTAGCCCCTCCCCAGACACTAGCTCTCCTTGGTTGTCCTCTCTTGTAGAACACACTCCTGGAAGCATAATCTTCCATCTTCCACTTGGAGAGTACCCCCTTTATTCCTAGAACCTGGGGTGTTGCTAGAAAGACCGAAGGGACACGGTGGGCATGGAGGACTTGAGGAGAGCCTACGCCAGATCCTCAATCACTGCCAGTCCCAATGTGCACAGCCAGTAAAGATTCTGAGAGGCCATGCACCAGCAATGTCCTGCCTAGCCTCCTTTAGCCAAGTGTCTCCCAAACTGATTTAACCATAAAACTATTTTTTGATGTATAATTTTCCCAAGAACTTAATTCCTCTGGAAGTTTTTTCAAAAATGTATATATTTTAAGTTTTTAAATTTATTTTGAGAGTGGGGGGAGGGGCAGAGAGAGAATAGAGAGAATCCCAAGTAGGCTCCATGCTGTCAGCACAGAGCCCAATGTGGGGCTCAATTCCACGAACAGTGAGACCATGACCTGAGCCGAGGTCAAGAGTGGGATGCTTGGGGCGCCTGGGTGGCGCAGTCGGTTAAGCGTCCGACTTCAGCCAGGTCACGATCTCACGGTCTGTGAGTTCAAGCCCCGCGTCAGGCTCTGGGCTGATGGCTCAGAGCCTGGAGCCTGTTTCCGATTCTGTGTCTCCCTCTCTCTCTGTCCCTCCCCCGTTCATGCTCTGTCTCTCTCTGTCCCAAAAAAAAAATAAAATAAACGTTGAAAAAAAAAAAAAAAAAAAGAGTGGGATGCTTAACCAACTGAGGCACCCATGTGCCCCCCTCCTCTGGAAGTCTTTTGGGGAATGCTGGTATCCCTGGTTTCAGAAGGCAGGGAAGAGCACTCCCTATCCAAAACAGACTCCAACTTGTGTCCCCGATATGGAAGAAATTAGCCATAGTGGAGTCCCACACTGGTCATCACACTCTAACCGGGCTTCACTCCTGCCCTACTGGGTTCATTCTCAGCTTCTTGAGATCATGAACCCTTCATCTGTGTCCTTGCTGAGGGCTCACATGGACCAAGCATACTGTGGTGCTTAATAAATGCTTGCTGCTCATGAGGTGGAGCTGTTGTGGAAAGGTCCAACCCAACTTGGTTCCTCAAGCTGGGGGGGCGGGTGGTGGGGAGGGGAGGCGGCTGGCAGGGGGAGGTGGCTATTCCTATTGGTTTGTTCTTTGGGAATTCCAAAGGGGCTGGATGCTTCATTTTTTCAGGGCTCGTTTCTGGTCTCTCCCTCATTTGGCAAACTTTCCCACCTGCTCCTGTCCACAGGGATCTCTATCCCTTCCAGAGTCCCATCATCTTTAGAATTGGAGTCTTTCAACTTCTCTTGAGTTTTTCTCTCTCTGTTTCCTGGGAGTGAGTCTCCTGTTTTTCCACTGCTATCTGTCTTTGTCGTCTGGTAGTCAAGAGCTGGACTTGAGGCTCACAGCCTGTGTGTAAGCTTGGGATCCTCCACCTTCTCATTGTGGTTGGGAACTTGAGCCAGTCACCTCCCTCTTAGAGCCCTTGTTTGCTCATCTGTTCAGTGGGGGCAATAATAATACTTGAGTCAAAGTGCCGGGAAGATGGGATGAGTTCTTGCTTGCAGACTACTCAGCACAGGATCTAGTGAAGAGTAGGTACTTGCTAAGTGGTGTGCAATGTCATTTATTATTATCACTCCCACCCAGAAGTGCTGTGCTCAGGACCAGACCCTTAGAAGGGACTGTCCCTCAACCCTACAGTCTTGCTATGTGTGAGAAAGTGGGGACCAGGGTGGGGGAAGGCACCAGGAACCTTGCCTTCTGAGGCCAGCCTGAAGCTGCCTAGTGTTCAGCTCCAGAGGAGGCTCCTCCTGCCAAAAGATGGCCATCTCCAGATGTCTACAGGCTGGAGGGAGCCGGCTGGCCTGCGCGGCCTGAGGGCAGAGACAGGACTAATGGGAGGAAATTACATGGAGAGATTTCATCTCAGCTTGAGGAAACACGTCTACCAGTCACAGCTGGCCAACTGTGGCCTGCTCAGGCTGCCAACAGAGGCAGTGAGCTCCCTGTCACCAGAGGTGTGTGAGCAGAGACTGGGAGTTCCCAAGGGAGAGAAGCTGCTGAGGAGGGTTTCTACCCTTGAGGCTCCTCCGAGGCTGTGGTCAGTCCCTTATACTTCCATGTAGCTTTGGTCCTCACTTGGCTCAGTGGAGCCCACAGCAGGCATCCAAGCTATGGCAGCCTCTGAGGTGAATGTGAGAGCAGAGCTTGGACATCTCCGGCTCCAAATTGGGGCTGGAGGCTGGAGGCTGGAGGCTGGAGGCTGGAGGCTGCAGGGGAGTGTTGTTGTAGGGGTCTGATCTCAAGGGAGGGTAATAACAACATCACCTTTTGCAGGAGGCAACTTAATGCTAGTGGCTGACAGCACGGAGCCTGAGCCCAATCTGTGCCCAGGCTTCCCCTAGGCCTACTGAGGTCTAGGAAGACAGAGACTGGTGATGAGGAGGGGGTTTGTTCTTAAATAAGTTTTCCCTCACTTGCTTCAACTTCTAAAACCATGGGCTGGAAGGAGAAAGATGGGAAGAAGCAGAGGAGAGGAGAGCCTGGGTTTCAGTTTCCACTCTGCTACTAGCTAGCTCTGTGATTTTGGGCGAGTCACTTAACCTCTCTGTGCTTCAGTTTTCGTGTGTGTGCCTGTGCGCACACTTCAGTTTTCTTATCTGTAAAATGGAACGATAATAATACCTATCTCACTAGGTTCTTGTAAAGATTAAGCGAGTTATTGTTTGTAAAGTACTTGAAATAGTTTGTGGTCCATATTAAGTACCATATAAATATTTGTTAAACGGTAAAAATTAATTGAGCAACTCATGTATGCCTAGCCTAGTTATATGCACGGAGATTTACAGCAATCGTCTTGTTTAGCCTTTACAAAATGCTAATGAAGTTGAAAATACTATTATTAGGGAAAGTAAATCTGAGTAGGTCAAGTTCTTCGCCCAAGGTCACATAGCTAGTGAGAAGCAAAGCTAAGATTTAAAGTCAGGATGGTCTGACTCCTGGACCTGGGCTCTCAACCACTCACTCAGCTCAACTGCACCAAGGGTTTGTAGCCATTCTAAGGTAGGTTTAATGACCTCCGGAGCAGGTCAACATATCGGCTGGCAGGAGGGGGTCAGAGAAGCCCCCTGCCCCTTCTTAGGCGGGAAGTCCCCTCTCCTTGCTACTGCCCAGGAGAGATTTCTCGGACTAATTTGTGGCAACATTGCTGGGTGACTCTAATTACAAATTGCAACCCTGCTTCCTCCAGCTGAGTAATCTCCATCATGGGGTTCTGGAAGCCGCTGGAGCTCCAGACTGGTGGTGTTTGCTTTGGCGATGATCTTGCTGAGGGGGGATGGACCACCCCAGACAGCCTTCAGACACAGGGACAGGAGCTGGGAGGCCTGGGTTCCCTATACAATCTCTCTGGGTGTGGGTGAGGCTATCGTTCTAGGGTATCCTGCTCACTCCCATTCTCTCTGCTGTATTAGTAGGACCCCTCTGTCTTACTCAAGACCACATCCCGTGGGCTGAGCCAGGATCTGGCAGAAAGCAGATGTCCAATAAATATGCGTTAGACCCAAGAATATCTCCATACATTTGCATGGCACTCTACTGTTTACAGAACTCTTTCCTATCTGTTATCTCATCTGATCCTCACAACAGCCCTGAGAGGTAGATCTTTTAACCCCATTTTACAGATGAGGAAACTGCGGCTCCCAGAGAGGAAGTGACTCGCCCAAGGTCACATAGCTCAAACCCTGGTCTCCGTCTCGGGGCTCCAAATTAACTTTAGCTCTGCAACGCACAGAGATGTCTTCCCCTTCCTTGTGTGAGGACAGTGACGGGACAGAAGGAACCCCAAGTTGGTGTTGGCTCCTTCAGAAGACTCTTCAGAAATGGGAAATGGCTACCAAGGGGACAGAGTCACAGCCTCCAGGGCTTCAGGAGGGGGAGGGCGCTCCTCAGGTAGCCCGGGGTCATTTTCTCACGTACCACGGTCTTCCCCAGCCTCTCCTGGGTGCCAGGACAGACAGGTCCATGCCCTCGGGCTTTCTATCAGGGAGGTGGGTCCAAGTCACTGTCCCAAAGGTGGATCACCTGTCTCTCTGGAGACAGAGCACCAGAGAACCTTTTGGGATCCCCCTTCTCTTGCTTCCGGCCGCTGGAGCTGTGCTAGGACCTGGGGGTGGCTCCCGAAGTCAGTCTCCATTCTGCAGGGGTGAAAGTGCCTCTCTTCACCTTTGGGTCACTGGTGGGCCTCTGCTGACTACTGCGGTTTTCTTTGTCAGCTTTGCTGTTTTTACTTTTTGTTTGACGCTCTATTATTACTGACATCTTTTAAAGGGTTTCCCCTTCTGGTCAAGCTTGGTCTTTGTTCTTACCATTTGAGAACTTCTCTCTTCTCCCTCTTTTCTTTCTCTTCTTAACCCATGGTTTTGGAAGATGCTGAAGCAGGAGGTAGGCAGGGGGCTGGGTTATTTTTTTTATTTATTTTTAAAGATTTATTTTATTTTTTGAGAGACAGAGTGCAATGGTGTGGGGGGGGGGGGAGAGAAAGAGAGAGAGAGAGAGAGAGAGAGAGAATTTTAAGCAGGCTCTAAGCTCAGCACAGAGCCCAGCACAGGGCTAGATCCCACAGCCCTAAGATCATGACCCGAGCTAAAATTGAGTTGGATGCTCAACCGACTGAGCCCCCCAGGTACCCCAGGGCGTGCTGGTTCCAAAGCAACTTACTCTTATAGCCCTCATCTCCTTGCCCCTGCTACCAGCAGACCTAACGGGCCCCCAGGATGGACCCTCCTCTTTGATCTGGGGACTCTTTTTCCTTTTCTGAGTGGGAGTTCTGGTGCCTCTAGCCCACATTGTGCCCTGACCCATTCATTCTCTTTCCAACATTCTTCCCTCTCAGGGCTGCCCTCCCTGCTTGGAGAAGTTTCTGGCACAGCTGAGCCCGCTGACCAAAAACAAGTCACCTTGCTTCTTGGGGTCTATAGTGCCCTGGGAAAAAGGGCACATGACAAACTGGGGGATAAGAAAAGGCTTTCACGGGGCTCTTCGCATCCTGATTCAGAGTAGGACTAGGTCTGTGGCCAAAAACTCCCCTTCTGGAATTCACAGCCCCTCTGGTTTGAGTGGGGGTTTCTTCAGTTGCAGCGGGTTGGGCCACAGCAACAGACCTGATGCAATGGATTTCTAGGTATAGGCCCGGGGCTGAGACAGCTTTTCCCTCCTGACTGTGGGGCTAGTGCTTGGCAGTTGGTTTCTGGGAGTCCAGGCCTGCAGACCTGAGAACCACCAGTCTACGTTAGCCTTGGAGTCAAAGAAATGCTCCCTGCCTCCTGCTAAGCCCTGTACCCAGGACCCCAAAGTGTGGTCCCAAAGCTTTTTGATCCTGCTCCTACACAATGGTAGGGGTGGGGCCTGGCTTGTCCCTGAACTACTCCAGCTAGGTTTGCTGGGGGAAAGCTCTTAAAACCCCTTTGGTTGCTGGGACTTGTACACGAGGCAAAGCCACGGCATGCCTGCACCCCGGCATGGAAAATGCTGTCTTGGCCTTTCCTTTGCACCCGTAGAAAGTACCAAACGTACCCTGGGCGCCAGCTCGCAATGCTAGTCAGGGAGCTGGGCTCTGATGCCTGCGCAGGCGAGGCTAGACCTGTCTTGTTCACTTCTGGGGCCAGAACTCCCAGAGAATGAACAGGCATCTGTGGGAAGTTAGAGATTATACCGTATGGACAAGGTGCCCCGAATGGCAGAGTCAAGGTCGTGCAGCCCCTCAGAGGGGAGGAGAACAGCACAGCCCAGAGTGGTCAGGAGGGTCCGCCAAGGAGGGGCCGGAACTGCACAATGAAGAGGAAGTGAGTTGGGAGGCAGATAGTTGGGGGCCCTGTAGAGAAAGGTTGAGGGGTGAGCCTCCCCTGTCCCACCTTCCCCAGACCAGCCCTGAACACTGAGGAAGGCCGGCCTGCTAGAGCTCAGAGAAATGTGAGCCAGCACCCCCAAACGTGCAGACAGGGGAAACTGAGGCCTAGAGGGGCCAGGGATCTGCCTGGGTCTCACAGGCCGCTGGAGCTCCCCTTCCTCTGCTTCATAGCCCAAGAATTTAGGAGCCATCTGCCCTAAGCTCAGGAAATCTTCAAACATGCAGCAACAAAAGACAGAAATTCAAAACCCATTTAGCATGTTAAGCATTAGTTACTTTTATTGGAAACAAAAACAAAAACAAACAAAAAATGCCCAAAATACATAACGTTATTTAAAAATGCTGGTGGAAATTAAAACGTTAGGGGTAGGTTGGGGGCTTGGGACTCGCTCCATCACAAGCAGTTCACTTGCTCACTGCCTCAGCCCAGTGTTACCAGGTGGCTCCTTCCACAGCCTCTAGGGCTCTGGAACCCCGGGAGATTGTGATTCCGCTGGAGAGCACCCCCTGGTGGCTAGCTCTGAAGAGGCTGTGTCTGAACTGCAGGGCAGGAAAGTAAGGAGGCTGACAGTTGAACACGGGGCCCCTGCCTCCCCCACAGCTGTCACCACTGCACAGAGGATGGCACTGGACTGATTGGCAGAATTCATCTTCCTCATGAAGGAGCTGTGACAGGGTTCTCATCTGGGCTCTGGAGGAGGCCTGGTGACCAGATGTTCTGGTTCAAGTGAGTCGCCAAAGGGGGTCTTTATTTATTTTATTTAAAAAATGTTTTTAAGTTTATTTATTTATTTTGAGAGAGAGAGAGAGAAAGAGAACATCCCACGCAGGCTCCATGCCGTTGTCAGTGAAGAGCCCTACTCGGGGCTCGAACTCACGAACTGGGAGACCATGACCTGAGCTAAAATTAAGTCAGATGCTGA
Source organism: Neofelis nebulosa (assembly GCF_028018385.1). NCBI lineage: Eukaryota > Metazoa > Chordata > Mammalia > Carnivora > Felidae > Neofelis > Neofelis nebulosa. The sequence continues at coordinate 129,401,501 of NC_080782.1, forward strand.
AGCAACTGAGTCACCCAGGCTCCCCCTGAAGGGGGTCTTTTAGAACAGAGTTGCTCACACGGGGCATAGGGGGGTAACACCTCATGATTGAGCCCCGCCTTCAGTGTTGGTGACAGAGCCCTGGCACACAGCTGGTGAGGCTTCATAGTGACAGGCAGGGCGAGGTGTCATTGGGAGTGACGGGGTTCAGGAGCACTGACTGTACCCTGGCTCACCTTCTCAGGCTGGCAGGACAGTGACAAGGATAACGGTAGCCACAACGGTAGCTCATGTTCACTAGGTGCTTCCTGGGGCCGGCACCGGGGAGGCCTCACCACAGCTCCATGAGGCAGGCGGTCTTTTTTTGTTGTTAATGAAGAATCTCACAGGCAGAGAGAATAGATCCACATAAATCACATCATCCCAACTGCACAACTGTCAAGATTTTGCCACACATGTTTGGCTCATTTCTTTCTTTCTTTTAAATTAAGTATATTAAAGGGGCACCTGGGTGGCTCGGTCGGTTAAGCATCCAAGTTCAGCTCAGGTCATGATCTCGTAGTACCTGAGTTCAAACTCCGCGTCGGGCTCTGTGCTGAAAGCTCAGAGCCTGGAGCCTACTGTGGATTCTGTGTCTCCCTCTCTCTGCCTCTCCCCTGCTCACTCACACTGTCTCTCAAAAATGAATGAACATTAAAAAAAAATTTTTTTAGTTAAATACATCAAAGCAAATCCCAGACATCATGTCATTTCACCCTTGTGTGCTTCAGTATATATTTCTAAAAATAAGAATACTTTCTTACATAACCACAAAGCCATCATCACTTCCTCAAAAAGTGAATGATAATTCCTTGGTGTTATTCTAATACGTGGCCCGTGATGTGGGCAGCCTTATTGCCCCATTTCTTGGAGGAGGAAACAGAGACTCTGGGGGGACAAGTACCTTGATCCAAGGTTACACAGCTTCATGGTGATGGGGATGAGATTTGAACCCAGGGAGCCTGACTTGGGAGCCCACCACTAACCCACTCTCTCTGGATCTTAGTTTCCCTCCCTGTGAAGTGGGGAATAATAAGGGCTGCTTTGCTACTTCACAGGATAATGCTTGAGAACACCATGTTGTTCTTGCTTCTAACGATAACAATGAAAATAATAATGAGAGGACACTATCAGAAAAATCACTAGTGGGGCACCTGGGTGGCTCAGTTGGTTGAGCGCCCAACTTTGGCTCAGGTCATGCTCTCACGGTTCGTGAGTTTGGGCCATGTGTCGGGCTCTGTGCTGACAGCTCAGAGCCTGGAACCTGCTTCGGGTTCTGTGTCTCCCTCTGTCTCTCTGCCCCTCCCCTGCTCCTACTCTGCCTCTCTCTCTCTCTATCTCTCTCTCAAAAAGAAACATTACAAATTTTTTTAATAAAAAAAAAGAGATATGACATTTAAAGGAAATCAAATGCTGCGTTCCCACTGATATGTCAGCTGTCTATCATCTCATTTAATCTTTACAGTTTCTGCATGACCAGCTTCCTTACAGGTGAGGGAACCAGGGACTTAGAGGGGGAGGAAGGGCCTCCCCAAGGTCCGGCCACTGTCCGCTGACAGGAGCAAGGTTTGGGCCAGGCTGGTCTACTGAGGGTGGCAGAAAAGCCTCAGGCATGTCAGGAGCTGAAGGTGGCCTTTGCTAACGGCTTTGGAGCATCCTGCATTCATGGGCCATGAGATGACTGCGCACAAGCAACAGAAATCCCCTTCAGGGGTCTTAGCAGAAGTGCAGTTTACTGCAAGGATAAGGGGTGGCTCACAGAATGGATCATGAGGAGGAAGTCAGGCTGGGAACATGATGGAGCAGCCCTGCCTGGGACTTGCAAGGCACAACTGCTCAGGAGGGCCCATCTGGGCTCCCCCCTGGGGACCCATCCACTTCCCACTATTTCTCTGTTTCCACGTATTTCCCAAGACCTTAGAACCCTGGGGGAGAACATCGAGGAAGCCAGCCTGGATGGCATGGCCCCTGCCCAGTATGGCTGGGAGAATGTGGCACTTTCCTGGAGGGTTCGAGTGCTGGGCCATGCCAGGGTTTTTTTAAAGGAGTGAAATGGGGAGGAAACTTGAGGGGATTCCCCTGAGAAGACTCAGGCGGCTCTGGTTTTCACACGTCATTTTGCTTCTGGTCCTAGGGAGTGTGAGTCACATGTGAAAGTCTCTTGTTTTGCGAAGCCTGTGTCTGCTGCTGCCACCACCTTCACAGCAGCTGCCACCTCAAGGCAGGAGGCCCAGAGAACGGGCAGGACTCCCCATCTGCCAGCCAGTGCTGCAGCTATGGGAGGAAGGCATTAGGGACGATAATTTTCGGGCCCAGTGCTGAGGGGGATTTTCCATCCTATGCATTACATGAAAGCAGAATGCAAATGACATAGCAATGAGCCTATGCCCTAGAAGCCCTTCTGCTGGGTCAAATGTGAAGGGGATGTGAGTCTGGTTAGCCTGTGCCTTCCAGAAAACGCTCCGTCCACTCCACTTGGCTGCAGGGAGAGCCACAGCCTCTGGCCTATCCACTGCCACCTACTCCTCCTCCTGCAGGAAGCCTGCCTGGGTCTGTACCCCTGGGCACTCAGTACTCTCCAGGGGCCTCAAATCTTTATGAGAAGTAGGTAGGGCTTAAAGTCTAAATGACCAAATAAAAAGGATCCTGATGCTTCTGTTTTCTCCACTTGTGGCCTATGCACAGGGCTGGGCACACAGGGCCTACTGGATGGACAGGGCCAGCCAAAGGGCCAGGATGTCCCAGCAAAGCTTGGGAGATGTGGGATGGCCCTCTTCCCATGCAGCCTCAAACCCTGGACCGGACCCACAGATTCTGGTGAGACAAGGAAGGAGGGTGGGAAAAGCTGACTCCAGGGAGGGGGTATGGGGGCTGTCTAGCAACTGGCAGAGACCCAGCAAACTCCCCGCACATGATATCCTGCTCTACCAAGGCTGTCCCAGGCTGTTCAGACAGGGGTGGTGGGGTGGGCAGTGCAGGGAAGATAAGCCAATAGGGAATGTGGAGAAGAAGGGGGTGAAAAAGACCCCTGGGCCCTGGCCTCCTCACCATATATCTGAAGGGGACCTTCGGGGCCTAGAGAACCAGACAAGCTTTAACTTCTGGGAAGTTAAGGAGCAGGTCTCATCAAAGGGTAATTCTGTGGCAACCAAAGGGCAGGTCAAAATATAGTCTGTCCCACAAACCAGGCCCAGCCAGATATTGGCTTTTTCTAGTGGCCCAAATTTTATTCCTCCAAACAGCTTTCCTTCTCAGAGTCTGGGCTCTACTTGAAGCACACTCAGCCCTGAGCTGGTGAGTTTCAAGGAGTTCTGTCTTTCCTGCCTGTCTGCTTCTCCCCTCCTCCTTTCTCTTCTTTCCCGCCATCTTCTCTCCACGAGGGTCTGTTTCTCCTGCCTCAGAGTTCCCCACCCTACCCCCCACCCCCACCGCCACCCTGCCTTCCTGCTCCAGCTCAGGCAGGCCCAGAGCACCTGACCTTGTTTATTTATCAGGCTGCAGGATCAGAGCCTATGGTCCGGCCTGGCCTGCTCACTCCTGCTGCATAGACACCAACATCACAACTTTAAATCCAGGGCAGTTTTTACTTCCAACCTGGCTGGATTATTCTCCTGCCCCTTATGGACTAAAACATGCCCCGTTTGGACTTTGCCCCCTCCCCAGTGCCCCAGTCTTTCTATTTGAACTTCCAGGGGTTAGGGTGGGCACCGGGCTGGGCTGGTGCTGGTTATCATGACCTTAACCCGCTACTCGTGCTGGCTGCAGACAGCTCGGATGACACAGTCAGGCCAAGCTCATGCAGAAAGCTTCAGGAGCCTGGAGCCAAGGATCATTTTGTGACAAGGATGGGGCTCGTGGTCAGGCCCACACAGGGCATCACCATCTGTCCAGGCACAGAGGGCTGGAGGGTGAAAGGGGAGTGCTGGCAGAAGCTGGCAAAGGATTGGTCTAAGAGAAAAGAATGCTGGGGTTGGCCAGACCTGTCCTGTTCGGGTCCCCATGGGAAAGTCCCTAGGACCCTGGACCACAGTTGCAGGGAAAATGCAGCCATCGTCTCCAGAGGCTGTTGGCCTCATTCTGGACAAACACACTATTGCTCCTGTCCTCTCCCTCAGCCCTGAGGAGCGCCTTGAGGTCCAATCACTGTCAGCCTCTCCACCATAGATGGGCGTGTAAAGAGCAGCCACTGGACTGACCTCTCCAGGGTTCACCTAGAGGGCTTCTAGGAAGAGGCGGCTTCCCTATGCCTGTGCCCAGCTGCAACTGGAAACACACCCTCACCATTTCATCATTTGAAGATTTATTTAAAAGAGTTTTGTGTTGTGGCTGCTCTGGGTGAAGTTCTTGGTGATCTGATTTTAAAAGCCTTCCTCTCCCCCCCACCCCCCCCCACCCCACCCCCACCCCCACCCTCTGTGAGTTACCATAGAGATACTTTAGAGGCAAAGCAAAGTTAATGAGCTCGATTGGGCCTTTTTGTGTTCCTGAATGTTTTCCATTTCTGAACCCTTAACATATAATTAAAGAGATTATTTAGCATGGACGTTTTCTTTTATTGTAAATTAATTTCAAAACCAAGTTCTGAGGTTAAATAATGATTGTATTTGTTAATCAATCCAACCTGGGTTTCCTTCCCAAAGAAAACAGGATGTCATTGTCATAATGTTGGGAACAGGATGTTTGAGAACTTGGGGGTTTCATTGATTGCGATGATGTTAAGGGTCCTGGCAGTCAGTACTAATGTGTGGTGACATCTTTTTATTAGACAGGGATGAGCTCTGGGAGGAGGTGAAACTCGAGAGGCTTTGGGGAAGGGGTGCTGGGGGGCTGTGACCTTCCAGCTATGGGCAAGGCCCCAGGAGATTCACAGCTTCCTGACTGGGGGCTGCCAGCCCCTTTGCCAGGCCTCGGTTTGCCTGCTGGAGAGCCCATGAAACGTCTAACTAAACAAGGTGAGGTGGATGAGAAGCTGGCCGCTTAGGCAGTCGGATGGGCTAAATCACTTGAAGGCTTCTTGCCTCTCCAGCTCTGTTTGTCCGTCAGGGTAAGTTCTGCTGTTTTTCTCAGGGTTTCTCAATCTTGGCACTATTGACATTTTTGGCCAGATAATCCTTTGTTGTGGGGACAGGCCTGTGTGTTGTAGGATGTTTAGCAACATTACTGACCTCTACCCACTAGATGCCAGTAGCACACATGTACCCCTTCCCTCACTGTTGTGATACCCAAACTATCTCCACATGTTGTCAAATGTCCCTTTGGGGACAGATGTACCCCCCAGTTAAGAACCACTGAGTTAAAAAATGATACATATTTAGGGGCACCTGGGTGGATCAGTCGGTGAAACATCCGACTTCAGCTCAGGTCATGAGCTCACGGTCCGTAGGTTTGAGCGCCGTGTTGGGCTCTGTGCCGACAGCTCACAGCCTAGAGCCTGCTCCCTCCCTCTCTCTGCTCCTCCCCTGCTCACACTCTGCCTCTCTCTCTCTCAAAAATAAATAAGCTTAAAAAATAATAATAATATGTATTTATTGTCGAAACTAAGACGTAATCTGTAATTCCAGTATCCAGAGTTGACCCCTGTTAAGATTTTGACGTACTTCTTTCCAGACTTTCTCTTCCACACATGTATGTGTTTTTGCCTTTTTGTGAAACTGAGGCCACAGAGTGTGCTGTTTTCTAACTTGCCAAGGCACAGGCTACGCGGTGGATAGCTCCCCTCATTGCCAGAGCTTCCTTGCTGCACCTTCTTTTCAAGCTCTGTTGGAAGCTCCCCTCTTCAGGGGAGCGTCAGTGGGATCTCATCGTAAGCTTTAAGGGTGCAAGGACCGGTGTGATCACCCAGAGCTGATCTGCGGGGAGTGACACATATACACACTAGTGCGCTGCTTACAATCATATCACCCCAGCTCCGTTTCCACCTGGCCCAGAGCCCTGGCTGTGCTCTGCATGGCCTTGGGTTTTGCTGGTCAGGCCTGGCAGAGAGCCCACATCACAAGGAGGGGGTGCAGGGTGGGCCAAGGCAGCCAGGAGCTCTCAGGTGCCAGGTAGCAGGGGAAGGAGGGCTCTGACCATGCGATGGGTTGCGGGCCCTCCGAGTGTCTCAGGGAGGCAGGAGCCTTTCTCAGGGAAAACACCCACATCTGCCCAGCTGTGCGTTCAATTCCACAGACCCCAAGTTAGGAACTTCAGAGGGCAGGGATTTTTCTGGGGACTTGTGGTGACCTAGAGTCTTACCCTCTCTCTTCCAGGAATATCTGTCAAGACCCTGGGAAGGCTCTGACCTCACATAGGACAGTGCCTCCCTCACAATACAGCAACGTCAGTAGAGGATGGGTGCCAGATGTCTGCATCCTGAGAAGCGGGACTGAGAGCTGAGCTTCTAGCATGAGAATGCTGAACAAAGCCCGCCCTGGCTGGTCCTGTACTATGGGCTGGGCTACTCACCTACTGTGCTCTGCATCACCCAACCCGATGGAGAGAAAGGTACCATTATCTGAGCGAGTTGCCATTTTACTGGGCTGGAAACAGGCTGAGACTTGCCCAAGGACATACAGCCTTGTGAGTGGAAAGCCGGAATGTGCACACTCTCAACCCTGAAGCTATGCTGTCTCTAAAGGAGGGCAGGGTGGGTTTGCCTGTGTGTGAAGGACGGGTGCATACTCTGCGAGGACCCCCTGGGACCTTTGGTTCTGGGCCCATCTTCCCAGCTGGGATCGAGAGTGCTTCTGGCACAGAAGCCCAATGGAAGAAGGTGGATGCTAAGGGCTAGAGGAATGAGGAGGGGAATCAGTGTTTTGTGGGCATAGAGTTTCAGTGTGGAAAGATGAAAAAGCCTTAGAGATCTGTTGCACAATGATGTGAATATACCGAACACTTCTGACCTGTACAATTAAAATGCTTAATATAGTCAATTTTGTGTTATGTGGGGTTTTTTAAAGTTGTTTTTTTGTTTTATGTGTTTTTTGTTTTTGTTTTTTGTTTTTTTTTTGAGAGAGAGTGCACAAGCGAGGGAGGGGCAGAGAGAGGGGGTCAGAAGATCTGAAGCAGGCTCCATGCTGACAGCAGTGAGCCTGATGTGGGGTTCGAACTCATAGAACTCACGGACTGTGAGATCATGACCTGAACCAAAGTCAGACGTTCAACCGACTGAGCCACCTAAGCACCCCAGTATGCTATGCTTTTTTTTTTTAACCACAATAAAAAATAATGTGAAGAGAAAACAGTCAATTATGGAGGTCTGAAAGGTGCAAGAGAAGAAAAAAGGATGCTTTTGGCTCTGGCCTGGCCTCTTTTTCCTGAAGTTGGGTAACACCACACACACTCCTCCACCTGACCCCCCACCCAGTGCCTTGCGGGGTGTCCAGGTGCTGTGGAAAGACCGATGTTCCAAGTCACTGGCAAGGGTCTTCCAGGGACCAGACAGAAACAGACAGCCTGGGGGGCACCTGGGTGGCTCAGTTGGTTAAGCATCTGGCTTTGGCCCAGGTCATGATCTCATGGTTCCCGAGTTCGGGTCCCACGTCGGGCTCTGTGCTGACAACTCGGAGCCTGGAGTCTGCATCAGTCAGATTCTATGTCTCCCTCTCTCTCTGACCCTCCCTGCTCTCTCTCTTTCTCTCTCTCTCAAAAATAAATAAACATTAAAAAAAAAACAAAAAATAAAATGAAAAGAAACAGTCTGGGGGAAATCTATGAGAGGGTGGAGCTTGGACCAGCCTGGGGGCTGGAAAATGGGAAATGTGTGCCTCAAAGGAGTTTTTCTTGCATTTTATTTCATTTATCTTACAAGAAGGCGACATAGGTAAGGGACAAACTTCAAAAGGTACAAAAAAGAAGGTACAAACAATTATGCAGTGAAAATTATTTCCTTTCTACCCCTTACCCCCGCCCCACCTCTTCCCTGAGGCTGCCGCTCTTTCTGCTTTCCTGTATATCTTTTCAGAGATAGTTCATGCACCTACAAGCATATGCGTTTGCATTGTGTGCAATCTTCTTTTCCTGCCACAAATAGCGTATTAAACATACTGTCCTGCACTTTGGTTTTTTTTCACTTAACAACACATTGTGGAGATCATGCCCTTATCAGTCTGCAGAGCGACAGTCGATCTGCTCCAGGAGTGGCGGATCATTCCATTGTGTCCGTGAACTTTCCGTTAATGACTCAGGACTCTTTGGATCATCATGTAGGTTGTTTCCATATTTGTGGTGACAAGCAGTGCTGGCCGTGGATCGTGTTGTCCACTCAGCACTTCCCACACATGCAAGTATATCTGGAGATGAATTCCCAGCTGTGGAAATGCCAGGTCACAGAGACTGTGTGCTTCGCCTCCTCCTCCTCCTCCTTCTTCCTTTAAAAAAAAAAAAATTTTTTTTAATGTTTATTTTTTTTGAGAGGGAGACAGAGCACAAGCACAGGAGGGGCGGAGAGACGGAGACAATGTGAAGGAGGCTCCAGGCTCCATGCTGTCAGCCCAGAGCCCGACACGGGGCTCAAACCCACAAACCCTGAGATCATGACCTGAGCCGAAGTCGGACGCTTAACTGACTGAGCCACGCTGGCACCCCAGCAGTTGAGTGCTTCTGACTGTAATGGCAATGGTCAAGTTGCCTCCAGATGGGCAGTTCCCCCTTAGGATGGTCCCGGCTCCCCACTGCCTCACCAACGCTTACTTTTATAACATGTTTTGGTCATTTCGGTTCTGACAGTGGAAAGACAGCGTTGTGCTATATTTACATTTCTCTCATGTACCGAAGGTAAGAATCTTCTCGTATGTTTAAGAACCATTTTTTAATTCCTTATCTGTGAATCACCACCCCCCCCCCATATCCTTTGCCCATTTTTGGGGCGGTTGGCAGACTTCTTATGAGTTCATAAGAGTGCTTATTGAAATACAGGAATATGCCTATGATTAAAATGCTTTTTTAGAGAAAGAGCCACAGGGCATGAGTTTCCAGGCCTGTGCCCTGCCCCTCATCCTCTACTGAAGGCCTCTGCTAAGGGCCCAATGAGGAACTGGGTGAGGCCCTGAGAGGAGGCCCTGGGACTGCCTGCTCTAGGGCTGGACTCTGGGTTGAAACAGCCACTCCTAGGGAGAAAAGTCAAACTAGCCATCGTGCAATACAGACAGCAAGCCTGGTTCCAAGCTGCTGTAAGAGGCACAATTCCAGGAGTGTCATTTACATAGACTGTAATGTGAATGGTGCCCCCTGGAGTTATGTGACACAGTGGCCCTATTGGGCCCAAGTGGAGCAAGCTATGGGCAGCTAGAACTGGTCTCTGCTTTCTTGTGACTGGGCAGGACATGTCACTTCCTGAGGACCTACTTCCAGCCAGGGTAAGTTCATATTCATGGGTGCCTTGACCTACATCTTGGCAGGACAAGACAGACACATGGGGTGTCTATGTTGTTGTGGGCTTGGCTTCCTGCAGAGATTAGCTTCCCAGCCTTGCCAGTTCACCTGGAAGGGAGTGCCCACGATCCTTTTTCCTGAGGCAGGACAGACGCCTTAGGGAAGCCTTGAGATCTGAGAACTGGCAGAAAGGGCGGGGGGGGGGGGGGGGGGGTTTGGTGGGCGGTAGGGGAGACCTCAGTAGATCTGATGGTTGCTCTGGGCCTTGTGTGTGTCCCAAGTCCACAGAGAGCTGACAAGTAGGGGCAGCTTGTCCAGTCCTGGAGTCCAGAGTATCCCTCAGCAGAAGCCCAGTTGTGCCTGGACCTGCCAGATGCGCAGAGAGAACAATGGGCAGGGGGTCTTTCGCTGCCTTGCTAGAGGCTAACCCCCAGACCGGCTCCCCATCCACCTGGCCTGCCAGTCTCAGAGCAGCACTGCCCTGGGCAGCAAAGGGTGTGGAACTCCCTAGGGAAGCCAAAACCCCTTTTCTATGTTCCCGAAAAAGCCAGCATGGGAGGGTGGGGTGGAAAGCCTGTGGCAATGAAAACAGAGTATCCTTGATTGCATGAATGGGAGACAAATGGCCCACAAACCCCTCCCACACTCCTTCCACACCCCTGCCCAGCCCCCAGACTAGGGATTTCATAATGCTGAGAGCCTTGGCAGAGATGGCTTCTGGAACCTGCCTCAAATCCCAAAGCTAATGCTGCTCAGTCAAGCTGTAGACCTGGGGCCTGGGCTGGAGGCAGAGGCAACATTTTAGGTGCCTTGTCACCTGGCATGAAGAGTGAGGGCACCCTGGGCCTGGCAGGGAAGGCCCTGAGAAGGAACCAGAGTCAGTGTGGGAGTCAGGCCCTCTCCAGAGAAAGCGTGCCCCTCACTGAAGTTCCAGTGACAAGCCTCTGTTCCATTTGGGTAGAGTCTGACTCGGTAACTAGTGTCCGATGGCTGCTTAGGGCTCAAGGGAGGGTGGTGGTCAGATTCCCTGGTCAGGGCAGAAGGCCAGAGCTGCTCTGGCTCTTTCTTGGAATTACTGTGTGGCTCTGGGCTTATATCTTGGGCTCTCTGAGACTCTCATCAGCATTGTCCGATAGAAATTTCTGCAGCGATGGAAATGTTCTCTGTGCCATCCAGTATGGTAGCCACCAGCCACATGTGCCTTCTGATCACTTAGAATGGGGCTGGTGTGACTGAGGGAGTGCATTTTAAATTAGGTTTAATTTTAATGAATTGAAGTGAAAAGAGCTGCACATGGCTAGTGGCTACTACTCAGAGAAGCACAGCTCTGGTCCCTGTGCCTCATCAGCCTCTCCCAGCACACTGGGGCCCTGGGAGAATGGGAGGGGATGGCCGCATTAGGTATAGAAGCAGGTCCCCTGGTGATTTCAATAAACCCCAGTCTTGTGAAAAACTCCATGAGATAAAGGTCAGAAGCAATCCAGGAAACACCTACTCCGACCTCTTAGATTTTTGAGATGCATATTAGCACATTAAATAAAAGCTCTGAGATATTCTGTTCAGAAGAAGCTCATTTGGTTTTATTTAAGCTCCAATTTTCCAAATGTATTTGACTATAGTATATATATATATATATATATATTTTTTTTTTTTTTTTTTTTTTTTTTTTTCAACTGCACTACATTGTTATAAGGCACGTCTGTTGAATACTTTTGAAATGCTGGGGAAGGGGTTAGACTCCAAGAGAAACTAGTGCTCCCAAATGGGGCTACCCCTGGTTCCTGCACCTGTGTGTAGGAAATGCCAGAGGTCTTGGTTAAAATTGAAAACATTTCTCTGGGTTGTCACAGCCCTTCCCAGTCTGGCCAGAAACCCAGCAGTGGCCTTGAGAGGCCCCATCACTGTGCGCTCTGCCCTGGACATGGCAGCTATGGGGCCAGGGGCAGCTCCTTCCCACTCTGTTCACCTGCCTTAGAGTGTGGGGACATGGGTCTCTCTTGTGGGAAGCACAGAGGCAACCACCCCATCCCATGTCTTTTCAATCCTACGGCTTTGACCAAGGAGGTTGGACTAGGAGAAGCTCTATCGTTGTCCCAGTGTCTGCGCTGTTTGGACCATGATGAGAAAAGAGGAGAAGCAGGCAAGGCGTATGTCAAGTGCTCACGCCTTTTGCCCAGGTAGGCAGTTTGGAGGTCGAGGCCCAGAACAGACTGGGACTTAAATCCGTGTGTCCCTGCAAGGAGGGTCCACGAGCTCCTGCTGGAGATGATTCGTTCTTGTTGGGACGAGGTGGTGCCCAGCCCTGTTGATTGTGCTTTAAACCAAGCAGCACGTCTCCGCTGGCCCCCGTGGTCTGGGATCACACAGCCCTCATCTATGGGACACCTCAGTGGGCCTGGAGCTTGGGACTACGGGAAAGTAACAGTTACTCTCAAATGATGCAGGGGATTCCAGCTGGGGCACGATCAAAGGTTTCCCACAGTGTTTCCCAAAATAGGGAATGGCCAACAGGAGAGGGGCTGCTGTGGCCACTTTCTATCCCTCTCTGGAGGTTTCTATCCCCCTCTTGGCAGAGGTGAGAGTGCCGTCACCCCTACTCCACCTAGAACTGTGTGCGTGCAGGTCTCTGCCTTGCACGGAGACCTATTCTCTCCTGCCCACCCTACTACTCTGAGCCTGATATGAAGGACATTAGTGGGAACTCTGGAACGCTTCCTGTGGCTGACTTTGGAAAGTCTAAAGTCACATCCAGGAGACCTGGTCAGGCCCTCTGGGCAATTACAGGTCTGTAGGGCTTGGGACTAGATGGGATTCTCAGCTCTGCCTTGTGTAGCACCAACCTGGCCCAGCCTGGAGTCCCTCGGCCTGGCCTGTTTTCCTGTGGACACACTGTGCATACACGCAGGGCGATCGTGGCAGTTCTGTGGGTACTGCTCACAGGGGACACATGTGACCATGTAGGGGACACACACCCGTGCACATGTGTCAGTCTCGTCACGGTGTACAACTTCCTCAATCTACTTCAGTACTCCCGATATGTGGTAGTCCAGCCTGATGAAGACTAGGCAGTGATCTTACCCACAGGAGAAGTAAATGGCTTCCCTCAGGGCAGTTGAAGCAGATTCCATTTACATCTAACTTTGCAGCTCGATCCAGTGAGGTGCACCTGTGCTCTGATGACTCACGTGCCTTCAGGTTTGCCAGGGGCCAGGGCAACTGCCATTCCCAAATACAGCAGTTCGCTAGCAGATTTATGACTCAGGACGGGGAATCCATAAATCACCTTTATCCCCTGGAAGGATGACTGCGCGGGAGCTAGAAAGAGGCCTTTGCTGCAGGTGTCTTTGGCAAACCCTGGTCAAATCTGTGAACCGTCCGACAGGGAAATTCCAGCAGTTCTGCTGGTCTCTGAGAAGAGGCAAAGGCTGCAACCAGGAAAGAAGGTTCAAATGAAAATCCCTGATAACCTGAGGCACGGGAATGAATGTACTGAAGCGTACGTCCATGCTATAGGTACAGCACCTCTGTTCTGTGGCAGGGGAGCAGTGGAGATGAGTGAGGGGAACAGGCATGAGCTGTGAGGTCTAGAGTCAGTGCCGGAGATCACCCCGAGAGACCTGCGCATCTTCTAGATGAGGACACGGAGCCGGAAAGCTCAAGACATTACCCCAGGACTGAACGGCATTTGAAGGGCAAATCCCAACGTTGGTTTTCTGAGCCTGGCCCCCCTGCTGGAGCTTCTACACACAGCTCCCTCTCCAAAACAGAGAGAAGCCCAAGACAGTGACTCAGAGGCCTCCGTGGCAGTTTTGCTGATAAATTCTTTGTTTTGAAGTGAGATGTTCGGCCTCCATTAAAGTCTTTAGGAAATTATAGTGATTTTGACTTTTTCAGACATGTTTGAATTACTCACAGTCTGGAACTCCCAGGCAGGGGGTGAAACCCAGAGAGGCTGCAGAGAAGTTGGGGGACACAGATTTTGGAGTCAGATGGATCTGAGTTCAAGGCTCCACTCTGTCTCTTGCTAACTGTGTGAGTAAACTTGTCTGAACCTCAGTTTCCTCACCTGGTTTTAGTAACTAACAGCTGCACTTAGTTCAAAGGTGGGTGGGGACAAAATAAAGTCAGAAGCAGAGAGCCAGTGGCCTCTAGGAGGCGTGAGTAAATGGGCACTGGGGTCATTCGCTGGCCACTTGATTGAGCAGGAAGGCTAGGGTCTTGCTCAGTAAGCAGAGAACCAGCCAGAATCACTGAGGCCTCAGGCAGAGTCTGCTTGCCCTTATCAGTCAGGAGCTGGGCTGCCTGGCTTCAAATCCACCTTTGTTGCTGACCTGGGGCCAAAGGACTTTTCCTCCCTGGGGCTGTTTCCCTGAAGGAAAACTAAATGGGGATAATGACAGTACAGGTCTATTGCAGAGACCTCCGTGTTCAGGGCTCAGAACGGTGCCTGGCTTACAGTTGGTGCTCATAGATGACCCTTTTTGCCACTGTTCTTTGCTTTTATTCTCTTCTTTCTGCCTGTACCTCTGTTTTCTGCAGGGTGGCAACTGCTCATGTGACTACAGAGCTAGTGGAAGAGTTTGCATAACTCTGTTTCAGCCAAATATGGTGTGAATTTGCACTTTGCTTGTTCAACAGGTGGCCGAGCCTTTGCCCAGGCTGTTCTTAGCCAGGAAATCCTTACTTTTCCGTCTCCACCTATCAGCATCCTTCCAAGCCGCAGGGTGTAAGATTGGGAGAAGAGCTTTCCTGATCTCACCAGTCAGAAACATTCACTGGAAGTCTGACAAATATTTATTGAGTGCCTACTTCTTTCCGAGCACGGCGCTAGCATCAACCCCTCCATTCTTTTTTTCTATCCCATGTCTGTACTTGAGCCCTTATTTATTCCACCCTGTCCTAGCATTAATTTTCTCTCCAGATTTTAGACAGTAAAGGGCCTTGTAAACTTGCATAAGTTTCCATGGCCAGTTTGTGCCCCGGCAACCTCTCTGTCCTGGACTTTTCTCCCTGAGCACAGACCCACCTAGGGGAACAGATGTGTTAGTCTCCCATCCCCCAGCCAAGGGCAGATGCATCTGAGCATGCTCAGAAGGGCCACGGGGTACCACCATGCAGTTGGGGGTTCAAAGCCCTTGAGAGGTAGCCCCCGAAGGAAGATGAAAGCTGGAAACTGTTATTGTAAGTGTGTCTTCTCCTCTGTGGGTTGCATGGGGATCAAAGTCTGAAGGAAGTGGAAGGTTGCTCTCTGACAAAAACACCGTATTTTTAGAAGTACTCAGTGGTTTAGGATGTTTGCCCCAGCGCTGCCTTTCAGTGGCAGGGGGTGTGGCTGGGAGTGGAGGCCCAGGGCTCCCACCTTGAGCTCCCACCTTGAGCTGAGGCTCGGTGGGAATGGGTCTCCTGGCGGAGGACCCGAGGATGGAGGCTGAGGGTGGCAGGCGTAGCTGTCCTGAAGACCAGAGCCCCCAGGCCATATAGTTGCAGGGGGTGGGGGGGAGAGGGGTGTGCCGGCTGGGGGCTGTGAGACCTCTGGTTCCATCTCTTCCCTTCAGAGTCTGGAACGCTGAGGCCCAGAGAGGAGCAGGGGCTTGGCCAATGTCCACCCCACCCCCACTCCCATCTGGGGGTTTAGGACGTGCACACACGGAACCGTTAGAGAACAATGCATGTATTCTGCAATCAGAGCTAATTGGTGCGGTTCGGGGAAGGGGGAGGAGTGATGCCAGGCATTTGGGAGTAGGACATCAGTGGCTCTCTGCACCAAGTGTCCAGGAATAGTCTGTGGAGAATGAGAATAGCTCCCGGGGCATGGGAAGGGTTAAACTTGGGTAGGTGGGAGGACTGCGTGGGCCAAGGCCGAGAGGTAGAAACCAGCTGGGCCTGAATGAGGGGTATTTGGGGAGGCAGGGCAGGAGACAGGAGGCGACCTGCCCATGCTCCCAGCACTTCAGAGCCGGCCTCACCAACTCCTACTGAACCTCATTTTCAAAGGCGCCTGGGAGAGGTGAACTGGCTAAGCCCTGCACTGAGAGGGGAACAGAGAAATGCACGCTGGGGGGCTGCCCGGCCCTCCCCACCCTCCCCAGTGCCTCTACCTTATAATCAGGGTGGCCCTTTCCTTAATGTTTATGCCAAACTCCCAAACAGCCAGGCTGGGATGGTGAGCTATAATTTATATCATTTTTCATATGGGTTCTGGGCTCCAAAGGCTCAGACTCCTTCAAATGGGAACCACATTGGAGAAGGGGTAAACCAAGAGGATGGAATGTTAAGCAATCTGGTCCCAGGAAGCCACCTGCTTCTCATTTGGGATGTGCTTTGGTTTATTGTTGGTTTCCCGTGCCCAGCTGGGTTTCAGAGGTGGCAGGCCAGCCGTGGATCACTGCCCTTGCCAGGCGTCTGTGCCGAGGCCGGGGCGGACCTCTGTTGTGAGTCTTCACAGCCTCCGGTGTGCCTCCATGTGAAGCTCTGCGGAGGAAGTGGGGAGCACACTGCTCTTTGTCCTTGCCTGTCCCCACAGAGCGAAGCCAGCTGGAGACGACCGAATCTGGGCAAACTCCCAATAGGCTGGCGCCACAGGCTAGTTCAAGGGAGCAATGACTCTGGGCTCCCCCATGCATTGCTTCTTGCAAATCGGGAGGCAGTGCACCAGAGCAGGCCAGGAGGCAGGCTGCAGCGATGATGAACCCAAGCTGCGTGCAACAATATGGATGGGTCTCAAACACGTGGTGTCGATCGAGACAAACTGAAAGAATACGTATGATTGATTCCATTCACATAAAGTTCAAAACCAGGCAAAATGAACTCTTCTCCAATGTTACAGGAGGTAAGCTCAGGGGATAAAAGTAAAGTTGGAAGGGTTTGCCCTAAAATCTGGGATAGAGTGGTGAGCTTTGCTGAGGAGAGAGGGGACGGGGTCGGGCGGGGCAAGGGGCATGATTCCCAGGGCAGGCCACCTGCTAGTTCTTGATCCTAGAGGGGCTACTGGAGTGTTCACCCAAACTCCGTATGCTGTACATTTATGCTTTGTGTCCTTTTCTGAATGTGTTATCACAATAAAAAAGGTCAAGACAACAAAAGCAGAGCTAATGAAATGACGGAGCATAGCCCTCACTGCCTTCCCCAGGTTGCCTCTTCTCTCCAACACACTTTTCTCCAAGGGTCCCTGTGCCTCTGGTCAGCCCCCTCCGCAGTGTCCCACCCAGACTGGCTCAGGCCCAGACCTTCCTTGGCACCCCTGGGGTCTCAGGCCAGGGCGGCTCCCTGACCCTCAGAGAGCCCGGAAGCTCAGGAGTTGTGGGGCCCCTTCTGTGGGGTCCCCGGGCCACTCTGGAAGTGCCTGCAGGCTGAGTAAATGGACCAGAGGACCTCTGGGGATGGCCATCCAGTAGCTTCTGGCAGCAATCCGCCCTGACAGTATCAGCTGTCTCTGAGGGACACCCTGGAGTACCTTCACTGTTAATGAAGGGCAGATCTATAGAGCATGCATGCTTGTTGAAAAACAAATCTCTGATCTTCAAAGTTCTGTTCACTCTGTTTATTTTCTTCAAGGAGAACTATTGATAGATGAAGGCAGGTATTGCCTTTCAAAGGTAAAAGGAATCCCTCAATGTTGGTGTTGAAGAAACCATATAAGAAAATAAATTCTGTGTGTGGGGGGTGGTTCCTGGGAGGGAGGGGGCTGGGCTCTGGGAGCTGGCTTCCTCCTCTTCCTTGTTTCTGGGGGCAGATGATTCTCCCCAAAGCACCCAGGCCTCCGGGCTCTTCCTCGGACCTTTCAGGTGAGAAACTTTCCATTGTTGCCTTATCTAGCGGCAGTCCGCCTCGCCTTCTTGCAGCGACCACAGGTGCGCACAGATCTGAGGCCCTGATCTGTTCCACTCTCTTTGTGCCAAGCAGAGCTGGGGACGCGAACCCCAGCATGAAACGGCGCCCACAACCGCAAGGCCGGGTGTGCGCCCTCTGAAACTGTAGGTAAAGACAATTACCGGCAATTTCCATAGCATGGTTTGTTTTCTGTTCAAAGCCCATGGAGGTATTCTCAGCAGCAGGCCCAAAATATATAGTATTCCCACCGCATGCCGCCCTCGTAAATGTGCGATAAAAGCTGTGGTCGCTTTGTCCCGGCTCTTCCTTTTAACAGTCAAACCTTCAAGTTTGATGGTGAAACTGCTTTTTTTCTTAAAGTGTACTTTGATGGCTCAGATAACGCTCCACGATAAGGAGCTGCCTTCAAAACCACTCACTGTACCTCGTGCTCACCATTAGGATGCGCGTCACAAGGGAAAATCAGGTGCCTGAACTTATGAGAAGTGGGATAGGAATGTGCTGAGTATGAATTCTTCTCTCTGCTGCATGTATTGGAGATTATGCAGAAAGAAAGAAAGGAAAGAAAGAAAGAAGGAAAGATGGAAGGAGGGAAGAGAGGAAAGAAAAAAGAATCAGGCACTGATCAGAAGGGGGTTTTATGAGAGGAGAAATGGCGGGGGGCAAGTCCTAGAAAGAGCTATTTCCCTCTACAAAAGTTGCCAAGAATCTGGACATTCATGCCCATCAATTTTCCTTAATTGCAAAGATTCCGTGAGGCTGTGTTAAGTGGCCCAGAGGGTTTGGGAATGTCTGCATGCTCCTGGGGAGGTCCTGAGGTTCTGGATTCATCAGCCACGGCATCTCCTGCCATTCAATTTGACTTCTTCTGTTAGTTTATCAATATTTGGCATCTACCAAGGACTGCCCACACCTGGAGTCATTACATCACGATAGAAACAGACCCTTGTGTTGTGTAAGCCTTGGTTGGTTTTTCAAAGCAACTTCATATCCCTTATCTCCTCTCCCGGTGAAGAAGGTTGATATCAACATGGCGGCCAGCACAAACCACAATAAGTGTCATACTGTGCCCATTTTACAGATGAAGTAAGAGTGACTAGGGAGGCAAATGCAGAAAATACCCCAAGGCCAAAGGAGGGGCTTTTCAGTGGAGGTCTCATAATTGTGTCTGCAAAGAACAGGCATTTTCAAGACCTCTAAACTTTGTGAGGAATCAGTGGCTTCCCAAGTCTCTTAGGAGAGACCATCTTGGCTCTCAACTTCATTTTTGTTTTTATTTTTTTATGTTTATTTTTATTTGAGAAACAGAGAGAGAGAGAGCAGGGAAGGTGCAGAGAGAGGGTGACGGAGGATCCGAAGTGGGCCCAGTGCTAACAGCAGAGAGCCTGATGCCGGGCTTGAACTCACAAACTATAAGACCACGACCTGAGCTATAGTTGGACACTTAACCGACTGAGCCACCCAGGTGCCCTGTCTCGATTTCATTTTTAGCTTTGCCTTGTGCCCAGGGATCCCAGAGATCACAGAGACACCTGGCTCGGGAGCCAGAGGGATTCAGCCTGGCTAGGATCAAACTGAGGCTCGAATCTGGCTTACCAGCTATGTGACTTTAGGTGAGTTACTTTACTTCTCTGGGCCTCACTTTCCTGGTCAGGAAAGCACGGGTGTCCTAGGAAAAGCTCTCTAGGGTCCCTGCCCCACGGCATGGCAGTTGGCGTTGTGATTCTGTGACTTGCCCTGGATTTGCATAAGCACAGCATCTTCCCGGCTTCGAGGCACTTTCACATGTCTTTCAGCAACTCATTTGATCTCAGCCACAGCCCTGTGTGGTGGGCAGGTGGGCATGCCATATTTTTATATCACTGTTTGAGAGATGGAGAAATTGAGGTGCAGCACTTTGGTAAGGGATCCCTGGAGGAACTAAGAGGCAGGCCAGTGTGCTTCTGGATCTGCCTTTGAGTGCCTGGCCCTCTGTGCATCCTTGCAATGTGCGTCTCTACTGCCAGACCCTCAGCCACCCACTGAACACCTGACAGCATTTCAGGCGATTCTCTCTGAGGCAGCTGGTAGGGTCTTTCCAAGGCAGAGGCAGAGGAATCCCTGCTCCAGCTGACTCTTCCCACCTCAGTCCTTTTCTTATGTGTCCACGTGCCCTGCCTTGGATCAAACAGGTTTCCCATCCGGGGATTGATTCCCTCATTTCTCTTTGTTCTTGAATTCCTAGCTATCCTTAAAGCCTAGACCAAAGAGCCCTCCTTTGAGCCAAACGCTCTACATACACTTACTTATTTAATCCTGTTTATTTATTTGTAAAAGGAATAGAAAGACCCATGGTCATATCATTTATCCCTCATTTTGCAGAGGAGGAAACTGAGGCACAGAAGGTTAAGCCACATGCCTGAGGTCCACAGCTAGTAAGGGCTGGAGCCAGGAATTGAACCTTATGACTTAAAAGACCCATTCTGGACCCTAAGGTACCATACAACAATGATTTTATCCCATTCACAAGGCAGCTGGGGACCACCCCTCTATCTTAGCACTTTGAGCATCTGCACAGTGTGTGTTCCGTGAATCTCTCTTGACTCCCTCTCTGGGCCCTGAGGCCTGCAGGTGCCATCTACTCTACACAGCTGCCTGGCACATGGTGAGTCTTGGTAACCCCTTGTCAGTTGAAGGCTCAGATGGTGAGGAATTGTGGTGCAGAGAGGCACCAAGGCCAGCCGGGGCCTACACCTGGGGGCTGCTTCTCTTTCCAGTGGGTCCCACGAGGCCAGGCCACTGACTGTCCCAGGGCTCTGGGGCCTAGCACTTACAGCATAGTAGTGCAGGGCATAACCCATTTTGCTTTTCTCACGTTGACCACTCACTTGGTCCTGATTCTTCTAACTGGGTAGAATAATGTGCTGTTTTAAAGCACAGGGTCAGGGTTAGATATTCTGTCCTACATCCACTGTGTGACCCAGGGCAAGTGACTTCACATATTTTATCAATCTAAGGCTCCATCTATCATAAGGTGCACCGTATTTTATGTCCTAACAATTAAGAAAAAATGTTCACCGCCAGTTAAAGGATAGTAAGCCATCAACTGTAAGATGCATCTCAGTTTCAAAGATGTTAAGATTTATAAAGGCCCTTCACAAAAGAAAATATACAAACGGCTGGTAAGCACATGAAAAAGTGCTCAGCATCATTAGTCACTAGGGAAATGCAAATTATAACCACAGTGAGATACCACTACCATATCCATCAGAATGGTTGAAAAAAAAACACACACCCCAA
The DNA here is from genome assembly GCF_028018385.1 of Neofelis nebulosa. Classification (NCBI taxonomy): domain Eukaryota; kingdom Metazoa; phylum Chordata; class Mammalia; order Carnivora; family Felidae; genus Neofelis; species Neofelis nebulosa. The sequence goes on from NC_080782.1 coordinate 129,421,979, forward strand.
CACTAACCATGTCGGGTGTTGCTGGGGATGTGAATCAACTGTACTGTTGATGGGACTGTAAAACCACTTTTACAAGAGAAATGAAAGAGAAGTGAAAACGTATGCACACAATAACGTATACTCAAATGCTTATAGTGATTTATTTTGTAACAAATAGAAACTGGAAACAACCCGAATGTCCACCAATAAGTGAGTGGATAAACAAATTGTGGTACATCCATACAACGGAATCCTACTCAGCAAGTAAAATGTGTTAAGTAGGGCACCTGCGTGGCTCAGTCGTTAAGCGTCCGACTGCAGCTCAAGTCATGATCTCACAGTTTCGTCCATGAGCCTACCATCGGGCTCTGTGCTGACAGCTCAGAGCCTGGAGCTTGCTTTAAATTCTGTGTCTCTCTTTCTCTGTTCCTCCCCGAATCATGTTCTGCCTCTGTCTCTCTCAAAAATAAATTAACATTAAAAAAAAGGAGTTAAATGTTGATACAGGTAACAATGTGGCTAAATCTCACAACCTTTCTGTTGAATGAGAAAATGCAGACAAGAGAGTACATGCTCTATGACTGGATTTATAGAAAACTGTAGGAAATGTAAAGGAATCTATATTGTCAGCAAGCAGGACAGGTTGCCTGGGACTGGGTTGGAAGGAAGGAGGAATAGATTACAGACAGGCACGGGAAACTTGGAGGGAGATGGGACCGTTTGTTACGATGATTGTGGTAACGATTGCATGGGTGTAAACATGTCAGAACTTAATTGTATACTTTAAATATCTACAGTTTCGTATACTTCAGCTATACCTCATCAACACTGAAAAATATGTACATTTTAGAATAGAAAGATTTGCTTGTCTGTGACCCAGGAATGCTGTTGTGAGGCTCACATGAGATAAGGCATTAGCCCAGCATCTGGTATTTTACCTCTGTAGATGGCTTGCACATTTTACTTCCATATGAGGTCCCTGTACAGACAGGGGCCGGGGGTGGAAGAGGCCAAGGACTCTGCCCTAGGTCCCACGGTGAGTTTGTGCAGTGGAGGCCAGCTTTCCTGGTCCAGAGTGAACCCCAGGCCCCATGGCATCTTGCACTGGTCTAACCTCAGGTGGGGCAAAGGGGCCCATCCCAGCCTCTAAGGACCTGGGAATGGTGTGTGGCTGGCAGGAACCAAGGCCACTGGGGACCGAGATGTGAGAAGCCCTCAGCATTTGGTGTTGGATCCTTATGGAGGACAACTGACCGTAGCAAGCAGTGCAAGTTGATGTTGCCTCCCTTGCGGCCTGCCCGTGTGGATGCAGCAGTCCTGACACACCGCCTGCCTCGGCCGGGCCCCAGGTCTCCTGCAAGTGGGTGATTCAAAGCCACTCTACAGCAAGTGTGAGAAGCCCCCACCGCAGACCGCCTTCGGAGCAGGCCAAGATTCGACATTACTCACAGCTTCCAGTACCTGCCTGAGTTCAAACAGGAAGCCTGGTTTTTCCTCTCATGTCAACAACAGCCTTTATTTCTCTCTTTCTTTTCTGGCCTCTGGGCTCTCTTGTGGAGGTTTCTTGGGGTGAAAATCTGGGGTGTCAGTGGCTCTTGGGGCCCCAGCAGCAGATTCCTTGGCCAGGAGCTCCTCACCTGGGAAAGTCTGGGATAAAATGACCTAGTTCATGTATGGCTTTGTAAACAAAGGGAACGTCTGGTCAGGCACACAGTGGGCCTTCAGCTGATCTAGGTCCCCAAACAAATGCAGCTCCTTCTAGGTCCCTGACCCAGCAAATGCAACATCTCCCTGCTCACCTGGGCCAGACACACTGCAGGCAGCTTTCTGGCTTTCTGCCCCCTCGTTCCCCACCTCAGGTGGACACTAAGTCTGTCCTCCTTGGTGTTTCCAAACTCCGTCCCCTCCTCCCCATCTTTTCCGTGATGGTTTGAATCCAGATTCCTGGCCTCCTTTGCCTGTTGCTGTCACTCTCTTCTCACCTGGCCCCATTCCACCCACAGACCACACAGTGGCCAGAGCCATCCTTCCTAGATGCTTGACGGACCACATCACAAATGGACTTTCTTTGCTTACTATCCTTGCACACCCTGTGTGGTAAATCGCAAGTCCCTACTGTGGCCTGCAAGGCCCAAGGTGGCCTCCCATCTCTCAGGACTCATTTTTGCCCCCAGAGTGATCTCCGTGTGCTGAGGCTACCCTGCCACTTCATGTGGGGTTCCCTAAGCAAGCCTCAGTCTGCCTGGCTCCCCAGGCTTTGCATCATGCTCTGAGTAGGTCCCTGCCTGTCCTGGACGTTCCACTGTAAAAGCTGTCACCCCAGAGCCCTGCTCCACTCCCCTAGTCCTTTGCCTTTCCTGAGGGAGAGCGAGAGTTGATTTCCCTCTTGTACATGTGCATATGGCTCAGTTTTGCATGTGCTACCCATGTATATCTCCAGCCTCTGAGGGCAGGGCTCTGATTTAGCCCTGTGTCTGCAGGCCACCCAGCCCTGTCTCATCAAGGAGGGTGTAGCACAGACTGAGGGCTTGGCAGCTATGTGCTGGACTGCCACTTCTGTGCCTTTCATAACCTCAGGGGATCTGACAGGTCTGGAAACAGCTGGCATGTGACAGCAGCTCCCTACCTCTCCCTTGTTCCCCAGACTCCCTGCTGCAGCTCGCTTTATAAGGAACACATCCTGTGGCATTGATAATTAGGGGCCAGGGCCAAAGGGGAAGGGTCTCTTTCCAGGGGACTTTCTGCAGACACTGAATGCCTTTTATGTCCTTCTCCAGCTTTAGCTGCACATCTGACCTGTGGCCAATGCTGGAACACTCAGACAACCCAAATTCCATTTTTGCCAAACTCCAAAGAAAGTATTTCTAGAGAAACCTGGAGAAACAGGTGCCCCCATCCTCAGCTGTACGGGACCTGGGAAGGCAAAGGGGAGGCTTCTCTCTCCTCAGTTTTCTCATCTGTGCAATGGGGAGTATCTGCCTCACAAATGAGGGAATACGTGTAAGCTCTTAAGCAGAGGTGCACACACAGTAAATGCTTTTTGTTAGTGCTAGTTAGCATTAGTTAGTGCTAGTTAGCGTTAGTTAGTTGGTTACTGCTGTATGTTGGTCTTGATGATGATGATGACGACGATGAAGGCAAAGGCCTGTGGGCATTCCAGCACGGTAGGAGATGTACAGTCATGATGCGGGGAGGGCAGGACAGGGGGCTGAGCCGTAGATCCCTGTCTCATGAGGAATCAGCTCTGTGAGGGGGGTAAAGGCTGCATCTGGCATGTGGTAGATACTCAGTAAGAGTGTATTGAAAGAATTTAGAGTTTTTGATTTTTCAGACCAAGCTGAGGTTTTCCTCCTATGCCAGAGAAGGGAGGCTTTCCTGGGCAAATGGGAGACTAAGGAGGTTTAATCTCTTGAAAGAAGAAACACTTCAAGTGCTTATTTATATGGGGAGTGCTAATCAGTAATAATTATTATCTGGCCATCAAGTCAGACCTCCCCCCAGAACAGTTAGGTAAACCCATAGGCCCCGATTGGGCTAAGAGTGGGCAGATTGCCATTTCTTTAAGACAACCTGATTCTCTTGTTGTCTCTCCTGCTTCTTCTTTAGCCTCCGGTACCTAATGGCCTTGTGTCCTTAGATGAGATGACGCCCCTAGAGGCTATTTGGTCCAGCCCTCTGCCACACAACTAGAGGCACACAGCCAACATGGAAGGAAGGGCATGTCGTGAGTCCTGCGAAGGCTGCCATAGTGTAAGAATTCTCACCCTGGGCATGGAGTCCCTCCCATATACCATGGATCTTCCCTGGAGTGGAATCCACCAGGTAGCAGTCTGTTCTGGGTGTTGGGGAGAGAGCGATGAGCAAAGCTGATTCAGCCTTGCCTGCCCAAGGCTCAGGACCAAGTAGGGAAAATGGGGAAATGCACATAGAACAAATATGAGGCACACATAAACGTATCATTGCAACATGTGCTACAAACAAAAGAGATTTCCAAGACTAAAATGAAGGCTGGGTGCCTGGCTGGCTTAGTCAGTAGAACATGAGGCTCTTGAGCTCGGGATCATGAGTTTGAGCCCCACATTGGGCTTAGAGGTCACACACACACACACACACACACAAAAAGACTAAAGTAAGTGCTGACTTCAGCAGGAAATGAAATGACCTCGTCTTGGGGACTCAAGAAGGACTTCGCAAGAAGTGACTGTTCAGCAGAGATCTAAAGCCTGCAAAGGAGTTATCTTGGTGAATGGGAGTTTGGGGAGAAAGCATTGCAGGCCAAGGACACAGTGTGTGTAAAGGTTCTGAGGTCTGTTGAAAGGAAGGAAAGCTGGAGGAGTTGCACTGTCAATAGTGCAAGGTGACAGGTGACCTGGGGAAGAGGGCAAGGGCTTGGTCTGGCCTCTGGGGACAGTCACCACGACACCCATGACTGTTCTGTTTGCTCCATCTAGGTTTGCATGGAAAACAAGGCTTCCTGGTGGATGTTTTCACAGCTTATGTGAGAATGATCAAATACCAGATCTCCGCTTACCTGCTTGGAGTTCCCTCCATCAGCACATGATTCTTTGCAGGGTGGGGTAAGCATCCTTCTTCCCTAATTTCTTTTTTAGACTCCAAGTGCTCTTCAGAAAAGGGAACTAACAGTTTTCCCACCACGGAGTGATGGAGGTGGGTTTGGGGGAACGAGGAGCTGAAGGGGTAAGGCTGCTACAATCACCTTCTAGGTGAAACTGACTCGGCCTGACCAGCAGCCCCTCAGGCAACAAAACGTCCTGCCTTCCATTCACACTACTCAGCACTTCTCTCTTCTCAGAATGACCTGGCGTTCCTGAGCTGGCGTCAGAACTCTGGCACCTGACTCCCACCCAGGTTCTCTGCCTGACATCAGGTTGCAGGACACCCCCACCCCTGCATGCTTGCTTCTCGGTTTGACTTCCTTTTTCAAATCGGATTTAATTTCAAAGTTAAAAAAAATTTTTGTTTAAAGTAGCTCTATGCCCCAACATGGGGCTTGAACTCACAACCCCGAGATCAAGAGTCACATGCTATACCGATGGAGCCAGCCAGGTGCCCCTCAAAGTTTTCATTCATTCTTTAAAATTGACTTTTACTGATTTAAGTAATACAGACATTGAGGGCTGGGGGAAACATGGTTAAAGTGAAGGTTCTCCCATTCCAGTACCCGGCCTGCCAGTTACCCGCTGGGTGGGTCTTCTTCCAGTCTTTTCAACGCATTTTTCATTTATATGTATACAGATAATGAGGATAGATAGTTTGTTTGGTATACTGTTTTTTTTAAACATGAATCTGAGTTCTGTGTATTATTTAGCAACTTCTTTTTCCACTTAACAGTACATCTTGAAGATCTTTCTAACAGCATCATTGCACATCATTGTATGTAAACCCACCTCATTCTTTTTTTCAAATGATTTTTTTGATGTTTATTTTATTTTTGAGAGAGAGAGAGAAAGAGAGAGAGACAGAGAGAGAGGGAGACACAGTATTGGAAGCAGGCTCCAAGCTCTGAGCTGTCAGCACAGAGCCTAACACAGAGCTGGAACTCACAAACCACGAGATCATGACCTGAGCTGAAGTCAGACCCTCAACCGACTGAGCCACCCAGGTGCCCCCCACCTCATTCTTTTATAATGACAGCACAGTCTTCCCAAGTGTGTACTCCCATAGGTTAATTAACTATTCTCTCACTGATGAATATTCATTTATACTGTTTCTGGATTGTCACCATCACAAGCAACACTGTGACAAACATACTTGTATATGACTCTCAGCCTAGCTCAACTCGAGGATAGCTGTCTTGTTTGGTGATGAGATGTCTGTTAGGGGAGGTATTCAAGTAAAAGGTGAAATGACATGCCTTCTCCACTGCTGAACAGTGATGCTCAAAATTTATTGTACATGAGAATTACCTGGAAAGCTTTCTGAGCTACCAATTGCTGAGCCAGACCTCTGGAGTTTCTGGGTTAGGAGGTCTGGGCTGGCCTGCGAATATGCATTTCTAACTAGTTCCCAGGTGAGGCTGCTGGGTGAGGGAACTTATTTTGAGAATCACTGTCTTCAAGGTGTTGGCTGCTTGGCTTCCACTTGCTTAAAGTGTCATATTACCCTAGGGAGACAATGTTCAGGGAGAATTCACTCTGGGCTTCTCACTCTACTGAGAAGTGAGTGTTCCAACTGGCTTCCCTCTGGGTGGCAGGGCCCTTCAGGGTACTGGTAGTAGGTCCAGAGATCTGTCTAGCAAGGCTGTCCCCGCAGATGTTCTGGCTGGTTCTGGAAGCCTAGAGCCTCTTATCTCTAGATACAGCCTTCGAGGCCAGCCCTTTCTGGGCACCACCCCCCACCCCTGCACCTCACCCCATTCTCCCCTCTGGAGCCTAAGGAAAGGCTGAGGCTGGTGAGGAAGTGCTCTGAAAGGACAGGAGACCTGAAAGGACAGGAGACCACATCTCCAGAGAGGGTCTTCTAAAGGCATTGAGGTTTCAGGACATCCAGGCACTCTTTGTTCCCTGCTGCACTGCATGAGGTCACTCTGGGGTTTGGGAGGAAGCATCACTGGGTGGGGGTGTGGGAACCTGGAACCCTGACCCTTGGAACTAACAACATCCTTTTTTCCTGGGCCTTCATGGTGACTTTGAGAGGGACACAACTGCACTTGAGGATGGTCAAGTTGTAGGCTGAAGGTCAGACCTCAGAGGCATTTGGCCAGTGCCTCTGGCTAGAGCTGAGTTTGGACACCCTGCAGCCCACCAGTCTCCTTACCCTTTGACCCCTGGGATATTGTTCATGAACATCAGCAACCTTGATCGTCAGAAAGAAGCTTCCTCTAGACTTCTGGCTTCTTTGTCTGTTGCAGTTACCAGAAGGCAGGAGAGAAGAAGCCCTAGCCACTGTGCCACACATCTGGTGGGAGGGATGGGAGCTCCTTTGGAGCTCAGGAGAGCTGCTCCGGGCCCCTCTCTGGTGGGGGCAAAGTTTGGATCCAACTCTAATCCAGTGCAGAAATGTTGTTTGAGGCAGGCTGGTATGCCTTTGTGCCTCTCTCTTGGGGGGAAAGAGAGACAGACAAAATGTGAGAGGGAGAGAGAGAGAGAGAGAGAGAGAGAGAGAGAGAGAATGAGTGGGTAAGGAGTAGAGACAGAGGGGGAGAGAGAGAATCCCAAGCAGGCTCCACACAGTCAACACACAGCCTGACATGGCGCTTGATCTCACGACCCTGAGATCATGACCCTGAGATCATGACCTGAGCTGAAATCAAGAGTCAGATACTTAACCCTCTGAGCCACCCAGGTGTCCGCGGGGGTGATGTCTAAAATCTTGAATACCTTCTCTGATGGGTTCATGGTTGTCTTCCCAGCACTTGGCACATAGTAAGTGCCTAACACAGTCTGTTGAATGCGTGAATAATGAACGTAAAATAATACTTAGAAGGTGTCTGCAGGATGGGCTCAGGCTGCTCAATCCCTGGATATGGGGGCTAGATGGTAGGGCCAGCTAGGAAGCTGTTTGAGGCCCTCTCTGCACCCCTGCAGCTGTTGGGGGTCTGAGTCCCACAGCAGGAACAACCACTGCACAACCTCAGATGTGAAAGGAGCCCTGGGCAAGCTCTGTGGCCTGTGCAGGGGTTACCCTGGAACAGGCCTAACCACAGGGGGAGTGGGAGAGGGGACACCACGGAGGGGGTAGAGTGGCTCTCAGCGGGAGCCCTATTCTGGCGGCGTGAGCTCCGGTCATGGCCATGCTCTGTCCAGTATCCCATCAGCCACCGGCCTTAACTTGCTAACTCTGCAGTAATACTGGAACTGGGGGGTTGGGAGGGAGAGAATTTTAATCCTTTCAGACTCAAATCTTAACTTCTGATTTCTTTCAAGACACCCGCTCCTAACCCAAAAAGCGAAAGCCGAGGCTGGGGGAATTCTGCACAGTGGAAAAGCTCAGAGTGTTACTTTTGTTCTGGGTCTGGCTGGTCCTGTGCAGCTCGGATCTCAGATCCGAGGCGCCCCGGGCGAACGGCGTTGAGAGTCTGCAGGTCGGGGTCCCGAGTGGGACTGGGTCGAGGACTTGGAGGGTGTCCCCCGAGGCTGGGAGAGCAGGATGTCCCCAACTGCGCGGAGCCTGCACGCCTGGCGGCCACGCGCGCCCCTCGCCTGCTCGGTGGGGAAGGGGCAGCCCTAGGAGGCTTCCCTTTGTGGGCCTCCGAGTCCGGCCCCTTCCTCCGCCCGCCCCAAACGGAGCGCTTTGAAGTGGCCGCGCTCTCAGCCCCCTTCCCCCTCGCGGCGCCGCCCCCGCTGTGCCCGCACCTTGGCAGTGGCCGAGTGCTTTGCATGGAAATGCGCCCTTGGCACCCGCTGGGCACTCTTTGTAAATTCATCCCCGGGGAGGCCCAGCCCTGGGGCCGCTCCGGGGGGGGGGGGGAGGGGGGATCGCCTGCGGGGTGCCGAGGTCGAGGTGTGTACAGTTAGCCCCCTCATGCTTCTTTCATGATTAAATACCTCCTCCCGACTTAGGGCGGGACTTTCGGAGTCCCTCAGTGGCTCCTCTGGAGGAAATGGGGCGGGCTGTGGGGTATGCGGGAACTAGTTTTCAACGGAAAATCCAACAGGCCCTTTTGGCAACATAGTTGTACCAGTGCAGACCTTTGATCTAGCAAGTCCTTTGCTATGAAAACAACCATAGATGTGTGCGAAGAAGTTAGAACTGGGAAACCGTGGAAATATCTAGCAGTAGAGATTGGTTATATTCTCTAATTAGTTTACCACTGGTCATACACGGTTGGAAAAATCCACTTCAAATCATTAGCAGTGATGATATATTTACTACCCCAAAAATGCTCTTGATATTAAATAAAAGCAATAACACTATATCCCTGTATGGAAAAAAGACTGGAGAATATAGGATACCAGCTTATTAGTTTTCTCTGGATGCTGAGATACAGGATGACTATTACTGTTGTAGGCTTTCCTGAGATTCTTTATGCTTCATGCCATAATCATGTATTTTAAGATAATTTTTATTTAAATAAAACTACTGTTTTAAGATTATAAAACAAAAATTTACCAGGCTTCTCAGTAATTTCTTTTCTCTTTAAAAATTTTTTTTAATGTTTATTTATTTCTGAGACAGAGACTGAGCATGAGTGGGGGAGGGGCAGAGAGACAGGAAGACACAGAATCAGAAGCAGGCTCCAGGCTCAGGGCTGTCAGCACAGAGCCTGCCACCGGGCTCGAACTCACCAACCGTGAGATCATGACCTGAGCTGAAGTCAGTTGCTCACCAACTGAGCCACCCAGGCACCCCATCTTTTCTTCTTCTTCTTCTTTTTTAATGTTTATTTACTTTTGAGAGAGAGAACATGAACAGGAGAAGGGCAGAGAGAGAGGGAACAGAGGATCCGAAGCAAGCTCTTTGTAGACAGCAGGCAGAGGGCCTGACATGGGGCTCAAACCCATAAACCGTGAGATCATGGCCTGAGCTGAAGTCAGATGCTTAACCAACTGAGCCACCTAGGCACCCCTATTTTTCTCTTTTCAAAACAGGCATTCAGTCTGTGGGATGGGTGGGCGATTATTATTCCCATTTCAAGGAAGGAAAGACTGGTGCCTTGGGAGGTAATGGGTAGCTTATAGGTATAGGGCAGCGCAGGGCCAGACCTGGTGTTCTTCCACAGCACAAAACTCCTTCCAGCTGGCAGAGCACACGTGGAGTCATGGAGTGGAAATGGGGAGGGGTGGGGTGCAGACCAGAGCCACAGGCCAGGTGCCCCATCAGGGTGTGGCCAGGACCCAAGCATTCTTGGCTTCCCTACCACCTTCAGCATGCAAACCACCCCACTGCAACCGAATCTGCAACAATGGTGAAATGAAGAGAATTATTAGATAGTGTTAAAGCAAAGGAACTTGAGTCCCAGACCACGGTCCAGTCTCTCAGATGTCCTGGGTCTGGTCCGACGCTACTCAGGGGACCTTAGGGTGATGGAGGGAGCTTCCACCAGACTGGGACTTGTCAAACATTCAGCTTTCTTCCTTTCCCCCCTCCCCTCTTTTTTTTTTTTTTTTTTTAGTCAGCTTTCTTCCTAAAAAATTAGCTAGCTATTGGGGTGCCTGGCTGGCTCAGTCCGTAGAGCATATGACTCTTGATCTCTGGTCATGAGTTCAAGCTCCACGTTGGATATGGAGCTTGCTTAAAAAAAAAATTAGTTAGCTGTGGGAGAGTCCCTCCACTTCAGTGAGGTCATCATCCCCTCCCCCTCCCCCCATCCATTATGGCTGGTCTCTCTCATCCACTTTAAGAACAGGGGACGGCTGGTGGGGGGACAAGTGTGGAGGAGAGGTCTGTTGTCTTGGGATGTATTCAGAGGGTTTGAGCCCCAGTGAAATGGCTACAGGCATTGAAATGGGCCCCTCAGTCTTCATCATAAGGTTTAGAGAACACTAAAAAAAATTTCCCTTTTCTCTAGTTAGCTTTGGTGATCTTTTGATGTTCTTGTTTCTAACTTGGCAGTTTATAAGTCATTCTATGCCTCTGAGTTCTTTAACATTCATCTTTGCGTTCCTCTGAAAGCACAGTAAAACCTGGGGGGTGTCTGTGTGGGAGGGAGTTTTGCTGGGGCCCCCAGAGGGTACTGCTACTAAGTAAAATTCGCTTTTACTCAAACACACAAAATCACCTCCCGGAGAACTTTTCTGTGTTCTAAGTTCGCTTATATCTCAATCCTTAGATGGAAGAGGCACAAGGATTTCTGAGCAGAAAAAATGGAATCTCTCTATACTCAGCCACATTGTAGTGAAAGGTCATGACACCAGAGACCATGAGAAGATCCATAAAGAAGACCACAGAAAGAAGAAACATTCCCTACAAAGAGATGACCGTGAAACAGACTTCTTATCAGCAATGAGAGACAAGAATACCATTTTCAAAGTGCTGAGGGAAATAAGTGCCCTTTTATGCTAAAATTTTATGCTAAACTACCTGTTATTCAAGAATGAGGGCAGGGGCTCGCCTTGGGTGGCTCAGCCGGCTAAGCATCTGACTCTCAATTTCAGTTCAGGTTATGATTTTGCAGGTTTGTGAGTTCGAGCCCTGCATCTGGGTCTGAGATGATGGCACGGAGCCTGCTTGAGATTTAATCTCTCCCTCTCTCTCTCTCTGCCTCTTCCCCACTCAAACTCTCTCTCAAAACTTAATAAATAAACATTTATAGAAAAAAAATAGAATGAGGGTAGTGGAGGAGGGTAGGAGGTGGGCTAGATGGGTATTAAGGAAGGCACTTGTTGGGACGAGCAACAGGTGTTGTACGTAAGTGATGAATCACTAAATTCTACTCTTGAAACCAACACTATGCTGTATGTTAAACTAACTTGAATTTGAATAAAATCTTGGATGGAAAAAAAAAGAATGAGGGCAAAATAAAGATATTTCAGACCAAAAAACCCCCCCCAAAAACCAGTGATCTCTTACATGCCCTCATGGAAAGATCTGCTAAAGGATATTCCTCAGAAACAAATGAATTAATCCTTGAAGGAAGGAATTGAAGGGGAAAAGCAACATGGAGAAAAAGCATGCATGTGGATAAATTGAAGTAAGCCTGTATCTAAAAAGCAGCAATAATAAAACTGGCAACTAACTGTGGAGCATTTAAAAACAAGAAAGGATCAAGTACAAGGCAACAATAATGACGAGATGCAACAGGGCAGGTGCCTGTCCGGCTCCATCGGTGGAACCCGTGACTCTTATTTTTGAGTTCGAGCCTCACGTTGGGTATAGAGATTACTTGAAAATAAAATCTTCAAAAAAACCAAAAAGGATGGGACAGGGTCATTGGTGTAAAGCATTCTAAGATTCTTTGGTTGTTTTTGAAGAGGGTAGAATAGAAAGTGAATTTATCATGATGCTAAGAGAGCGTAAGCTGCAGGCCAATTCTTTGTACTCTTTTCTCTCTCTCTTTTTTTTTTTAAAATTTTTAATGTTTATTTTATTACTTTTGAGAGACAGAGAGAGACAGTGTAAGCAGGAGAGGGCAGAGAGAGAGAGAGAGGGAGACCCAGAATCTGAAGCAGGCTCCAGGCTCCGAGCTGTCAGCACAGAGTCTGACGCGGGGCTTGAACTCACGAGCTGTGATGAGATCGTGACCTGAGCCGAAGTCGGCCGCCCAACCGACCAAGCCACCCAGGCGCCCTTTCTCTCTCTTTTTTAACGTTTATATATTTATTCTGAGAGGGCTGAGAGGCAGAGAGAGGGAGAGAAAGAGAATTCCAAGTAAGCTCCGTAAGGAGCCCAACATGGGGCTAGGACCCATGCCCACAAGATCATGACCTGAGCCCAAATCGGAGTCAGATGCCTAACCCAGGTGCCTGTGTACTCTTTTTTCTTTTTTTGCCTCTTTTTTCTTAAAGAAGTCTCCCAAGTTGAATAAGTCTCAGGTTCCATAAGACCTAGACCTGCCTCTGGGGTAGGGTTAATGTTCTCTTTTTCTTCTTTTTTTTTAATGTTTATTTTTTATTTTTATTTTTAAGAGAGAGAGAGAGAGAGGGAGACCAAGGATCTGAAGCAGACTCCAGGCTCTGTGCTGACAGCAGAAAGACCAATGTGGGGCTTGAACCCCATGAACTGTGAGATCATGACCTGAGCGGAAGTTGGACGCTTAACCAACTGAGCTACCCAGGCACCCCAGGGTTAATGTTTTCTATTTATGATTTTATTAGAAGAGTTGTATAAATTTTTAAAAACATATGGGGCGCCTGGGTGGCTCAGTCGGTTAAGCGTCCGACTTCGGCTCAGGTCACGATCTCGCGGTCCGCGAGTTCGAGCCCCGCGTCGGGCTCTGGGCTGACGGCTCGGAGCCTGGAGCCTGTTTCCGGTTCTGTGTCTCCCTCTCTCTCTGCCCCTCCCCCGTTCATGCTCTGTCTCTCTCTGTCTCAAAAATAAACATTTAAAAAAATTAAAAACAAAACAAAACAAAACAAAACATAAAGATGACCTCCTGAAAGTATAAGGAACAAAATGCATAACTTCTAACTTGGTAGAGAAAAAAAAAGATTCCCCTATTGTCACTTGATAATAAAGTTTTTTTTATTGAGATGTAATTGGCATACAACCTTCTATTAGTTGCAGGTGTACAACATAATGATTCAGCGTATGTATATATTGCAAAATGCTGATCACAGTCTAGCTAACATCCATCACTACATATAGTTAAAAATAGTTTTTTTGCTAACAGAATTTTTAACCAAGAGAATTTAAAACCTACATCTCTCATCCTTCTTTAATTATAGACATGGCTGATGGCAAGTGACCAGAAGTGATGTTGCAACTTGTAGGTTGCCATTTGAAAGGAAGGGAGATTATGGGGCACCTGGGTGGCTTAGCTGGTTGAACATCCAACTTTGGCTCAGGTCACGATCTCAAAGTTTGTGAGTTCGAGCCCCGTGTCGGGCTCTGTGCTGACAGCTCAGAGCCTGGAACCTGCTTCAGATTCTGTGTCTCCCTCTCTCTCAGAGCTCACGCTCTGTTTGTCTCTCTCTCTCTCTCTCAAAAATAAAATAAACATTAAAAAAAGGTAAAAAGATTTCCATGTTGTTTAAGCCATTTTAAATTTGACACCTTAGCAAAAGCAGCTGAATCAATTTACTAATTTACTAAGTGTAAATGCAGATATGTGAGAAAGTACAGTAAAAGTGAATGAATTAGACTCACCAGTTAAAAGACAATGATTTTCAGGTCAGAATAAAACAAAACTGAAATAAACACAGCCACATTTGCTTGTTATGTATATTCACAGTGTATTACCAGGATTGAATAGTTGCAACAGAGACTGTACGGCCTGCAAAGTGAAAAATAATTACTACATTGTCCTTTATGGAAAAAGTTTGATGGCCCTTGAACTAGGTCATGTAGAGGCTGCCTTTAGGCAACAGGCTTGAGCAATGCCTGAGGAAGGAAAAAGGGCCCACGGTGACCCCCGGGCTGAATGCAAACAGCCTCATGATGAGACCCGTAGCCATAGGCTCTACCTACCCAATGGGCTACTTACAACCAGGCATAGTGACCAGAAAAAGGGAAAATTCGATACGTTCCCATACCTCCCCATTCTGCCCTATAACTGTGCCTGCCCCCACCTTCCTCCCCCATTCCTGCCCTGCCTCCTCGCAGGACAGTTTCTCCTTTGCTGTCCTGCCTGCTAAACCCTTGGGGTGTATTCAATAAATTTCTATCTCTTTTGTTTTGCCTTGGGTGAATCCTTTCACCAGCACCACCCCCACCCCACTGGCCATCACCTGATTGGAGCACCCCACATCTGGTGCTTTCCCCCATTCCAGATGAGCCCCACATGTCATAAGGCATATCAAAAAATAATGATCATACCACATTCTCTGATCTTAACAAAATAAGATTAGAAATTAAAATAAAAGAAATAGTCCAAATAACCCCATTACATTTGGAAACACGTCCAAATAATTCACATGGAAAAGAAGAAATCATAAAGGAAATTACAAAATATTTGGAAGTGGAGGATATGGAAACATCACATAAGAAAATTTGTGTTGTGGAATGTCAGCTAGAACAATGATTAGAGAGAAATTTGTATCCCTTAAAAATATATTTGAGAAAGACTAAAAAATTAATAAGCTCAGTACAATAAGTTCAACACAGGAACTAGAAAAAAAACAACAGAACAATCTGAAGAAAGTAGAGAAAGGGAAATAAGAATGGAAGCAAAATAAAAACAAAGAAGCAGCAGACAGATAAGAGCAAAAGTTAGTTCTTTGAAAAGATGAAGACAAACCTCCAGCAAGATGGACCAACCAAAAAAGAGAAAAGGAATAAGTAATACTAGATTGATTAATTTACTACATTAATTTACAAATTGAATTAATTTAAAATAATTAAAAAGTGAATGTAATAAAAGATCCTATGGAGATTAAAAATGTTTATTTATTTTTGAGAGAGAGAGGGAGAGCCTGCATGAGCATGTGCCCATGGGGGAGGGGCAGAGAGGGAGGCACCCAGGCGCCCCAATCCTGTAGAGATGTTTTAAAAATGTTTATTTATTTTGAGAGAGAGAAAGAGTGAGAGCCCGGGCACAAATGCAGGTGGGGCAGAAACACAGGGAGAGAGAGAATCCCAAGCAGGCTCTGCACTGTCAGCACAGAGCCATACATGGGGCTCAGATCTCACAACCTTGAGATCATGACCTGAGCTTAAATCAAGAGTAGAGCGCTTAACCAACTGAGCCACCCAGGTGCCCCTCCTATGTACTATTAATATTAAGGGAAGCTAGGTGATAGATACCCTGTTAACAATCTTTGCACAACTTCACTGTAAATCAAAGTTATTTCAAAATTAAAAGTGTATTTTAAACAACTAGCAGTCCTGCAACATACTGGAAAAACAGCTGGGCAAATCGTTTTACAGGTGACTTTTGTCAAATAATTCAAGGAATAGATATTCCTCTTTTACTTAAATTGTTCTGGAGGCATCTGGGTGGCTCCGTTGGTTGAGCATCCAAATTTGGGTCAGGTTATCATCTCTTAGTGCCTGGGTTTGAGCCCCACATTGGGCTCTGGGCTGACAGTTCAGAGCCTGGAGCCTGTTTCAGATTCTGTGTCTCTCTCTCTCTCTCTCTGCCCCTCCCCCACTCACATTCTGTCTCTCTCAAAAATAAATTAACAATAAAAAAAATTATAAAATTATTTCTAAAAAGAATTATGTTAAAAATTAAATAAATTGTTCTAGCGGTTCCTGGGTAGCTCAGTCAGTTAAGCAACCAACTCTTGGTTTTTGGTTCAGATCATGATCTCACGGTTTGTGAATCTGAGCCCCAAATCAGGCTCTGTGCTGACAGTGCAGAGCCTGCTTGGGATTTTCTCTCTCTCTGCCCCTCCTACACTCACTCTCTCTCTTTCTCTCAAAAATAGATAAACAAACTTAAAAAATAATAAATTGTTCTAGAAAATTGAAAAAGAAGTAATGCTTCCTAATTAACTTTATGAGGTTAATATAATCTTAATATGCAAGGTGGTCAAGGACAATATGAAAAAAGAATTATACACCAATCTCACTTACTTCATCCTAAATATTAGCAAACTGAATATATATATAATTGATACAGCAGGGATACAAAAATAGTTTAAAATTAGAAAATCCCAAGTAACTTATCATATTAACATAGTAAAAAAGAAAACCCATATAATCATCTTAATAGATACAAACAGAAATAGCATTTGTTAAAAATTTAACATCACTCATTGTAAATACTCTTGACCAACTCAGAATTGAAGGAAACTTCCTGAACCTGAGACAAAATAGCCATCAAATACCTACAGCAATGGATATCCTTAATGGTACAATATCAGAAGTATTTCCTTTAACATACGGTATCAGCACTAGCACAGTAACACAAGAAATGAAAAGAATACAAATTACAATGGAAGAAAAAAATTGCAGTTTTATGTGCAGATGACATGATTACCTACATAAAATATTCAAGGAAATCTACAGGTGAACTGAACTAAGAAGCACTCAGTAATGGCTGCATATAAGGCTAATATAAAAAAAAAAGTGATATAAAACATTTAATTGTTTCCCAGAGGGAAGATAGGGAATGGGGTGAAGGATGGTCTTTAGCCAGATGTATAAAGTTTGTTTGTTTGTTTTAACATTTATTTATTATAGAGAGAGAGATACAGAGCGTGAGCAGGGGAGGGGCAGAGAGAGGGGGAGACACAGAAGCAGGCTCTAGGCTCTGAGCTGTCAGACACAGAGCCTGATGCGGGGCTTGAACTCACAAACTGTGAGATCATGACCTGAGCCGAAGTCAGATGCTCAACTGACTGAGCCACCTAGGAGCCCTGAGATGTATAAAGTTTGTTTCTTAAAAGAAAGAAAGATGGAGGAGATCCAAAACAAATAGTCTCCTTTGTTAAATCTGGATGATGGGTACAAGTATGTTACATTGTTTTCTTTTAAAAACCATTCTATGTAATATACATAACACACATTCAATGACTTATGCAACATATATGCTATTTATGAAGTATAACTTAAAAATGAGCCCTACCACACCTCCATCTAACTGAAAAACTAGAATTTTACCAACACCATTTTACTGCCTGTGTCCTCCTTCCTTATTCCTTGTCTCTTAGTGCAAAAGTAAGCCCTATTCTGAATGTTGCATTTATAAATTCTTTACTTTAAATTTTTTTAAGTTTATTTATTTATTTTGAGAGAGAGAGAGAGCAGAGGAAGGGCAGAAAAGAGAGAGGGGGAGAGAGAATCCTAAGCAGGCTCCATGCTGTCTGTGCAGAGCCTGATGTGGGACTTGAACTCATAAACTGCGAGATCATGACCTGAGCCTAAATCAAGAGTCAGATGTTTAACTGACTGAGCCATCCAGGTGCCCCATAAATTCTTTACTTTTTTAAAATGGAGTTTGATCTATCATATTAGTTTTTATACTTTTCCATGTGTTTGAAATGCTTCAAAATTAAAAGGCAATTAATGTGGCCAAAGGTGTCTTGTGAAAATCTTCCAAAGAAAAGTGATTTTCAAAAATAATTCTTCAGAAGCATTTTTGGAAGGCACCTGGCTGGCTCCGTTGGAAGACCATGTGACTCCTGATCTTGGGGTTGTGAGTTTGAGCCCCATGTTGGGTGCAGAGATTACCAAAAAACATGATGATGATGGTAAAACTTAAATTTTTTTTTAATGTTTATTTATTTTTGAGAGAGAGAGACAGAGACAGAGCTCGAGAGGGGAAGGGCCAGAGAGAGAGGGAGACACAGAACCTGAAGCAGGCTCCAGGCTACCAGCTCTGAGCTGTCAGCACAGAGCCAGATGCAGGGCTCGAACTCACCAACCACGAGATCATGACCTGAGCCGAAGTTGGATGCTTAACTGTCTGAGCCACCCAGGTGCCCCATAATAAAACTTTAAAAAAGGGGTTCTTTGGAAAGAGTACTGGGAAGAGCTTTCATTTCCTTATCTGTACCACTTAACTATTCATTGGACAATACTTCCTGAGCGAGCACCTCCCTGGTGCTAGGCTTTGTGCCGGATCTGGAGGATCAGACTCCTAGTGTCAGAGTGGGTAGGGGGGCGTTGGCTGGGATAATGTGTGTGAAGCATGGTGGCTGCGGCACAGGTGACCATTATTATTCCTGGCTCTGAGAAATGGCACAAGGTTTTCAGCTTCCAAGATAAAGAGTCAGTCTCTCATTAGCTGCCTTTGGCTTATTGTTCCCAGCACGTGTTCATTAGAGTGTGTGTTGAGCCTGTTCCACATGGCCCGGCGTGTAAATGAGTCACACCAGCAGAGGCCCTTAGTGGAGCAGCCCTGGCACCGGAGAGTATGTAGGGTACAGGGAGGCCCGTAGATTTCGTGGATCCAGGGATGAAGGATGGAGCCCTGGCAGGGGTGTGATTGCTCCTGAAGTAGACACAGAGTCCCCAGGGCCTCTGCCCAGGCCTGGCTTTGGCTCTCATTTCTTGCCGTTTGTGCTTCTCTGTGTCACCTTTAGCCACATAATCAAATATGGGTAACACAAGAAAATGAGCAAGACATCAAACCTGGGTGGCATTTAGGTTTGCTGTTGCTGAGAAACTGTTCTGGAACTAAAAGAATTTTGTGTGGGACAGGATTGGAGGGGGGTGGCGGTGCGGGTGTGTCTGGCTTCATTGTTTGAGCACAAAAGAATCATCCGGTTCTCTGAAAGTTCTGGAAGCCCTTCCATGCTAAAATGGCCGGAGGATGTGCCAACACTCAGAAGGCTGCAGCTCCCGTTAGTGGGGAGCTTTTGAACCTAGCCTCCTGGCACTGTGTGCAAGGCTGCTCTAGGCTCTGGGTGTGGGGCCTGTCTTGGAGGGCAAGGCAGTGCCTGCCTCCTGGGACCCAATACCCACTGCACGGGGCAGGCGCCCTGGCATTAAATTCTCCCTTTTGGTTGGAAGATGCCGTCTTTGAAACTCCACCAGGCCTTGGTGCCAGCTGGTTTCCTCCTGGTCAAGAGCCAAGGAAGACCTGAGTCCAAGCATGCCCAAGCCTTCCACCCAGGCATGCATCCCTGAAACAGCCTTGGCTCTGCGGCCCGAGAGCCCAAGAGCCTCATGTTGGCTGGCAGGTATGGAAGCCGTAAGACTGCCGGCCTCTCTTTCCCTGCTGCCCCAAGCCTAGAGCTCTGTTGCTCCCTGCCAGCATTGCCGCCTCACTGGCTGGCAAAGCCTGCTTGGGCAGAAGGCTGGTAATTTGTGACTCATGGCCCGTCTCTGACCACCGGCAGTGCTGAGTCACTGGGGCTTGCCTGTTCTGCCGAGGAGTGCCAGGGGTGGGGCAGCCCCCTCCAAAGGCACCGGCAGGGGCACGGGAAGCCCACTCTTCACTGCTGGGTGGAGCTGGCCTCAGCTCATGGGGGGCAGAGCCCGCCTGCTGCGGCCACAGCCCTTTGAAGAAGTGTGAAGCCAGGCCAGTGCTGCTGTGTCATCTTGGGTCCACTCTGTCCCTGGGACTGTGCTCCCCATCAGCCCTGACTGGAACATACCCCCCATCATCAAGGCTGGTGCGCTGGGCCAGTCTGCCCAGGGTCCTAAGAGTCTGGATGCTGGGTCAGACGGGGACAGCAAGGCTGCTGACCTGGGTCCCCCAGCCACTCCCTTGACCTTCCTTCATTATTCACTTAGAAAATAAGGACAGAAGTGAAAACAGTGAGGAGCAGCTTTTAATTTTTTCTGCTCATCAGATTGGCAAAACATTTAAAAGGACTAATGATGCCCAGTGTTGGAAAGAATGTAGGGAAACAGGTGGTGTTGGTATATGAAAATGGCAGGGAGTGAGGAGCCTATTTCGGAAGGGCCACTTGGTAGTACCTGCTAATGTTTAAAAGACACATACACTTGGGGTGCCTGTGTGGCTCAGTCAGTTAAGCATCTGACTACGGCTCAGGTCATGATCTCATGGTTCATGAGTTCAAGCCCCACGTTGGGCTCTGTGCTGACAGCTCAGAGCCTGGAGCCTGCTTGTGATTCTGTGTCTCTCTTCCCCTCCCCCGCTCACTCTGTGTCTCCTTCAAAAATAAAAACAAACATTTAAAAAAAAAACTTAGAAAATGAGACAAAAACATTTTGCAATTCCAAGTAGCTCTGTAGGTGTGTATAACACAAGAGCTTATGTTCAAGAATGCTCACTGTATTCTTGCTTGCAATTGTAAAAAAAAAAAAAAAAAGCAACAGTTAATGACCATTAATTGGGTAATTGAGTGATGTATGAATAAACTAGACTCTACTTTTGCATACTCACAGCTGTTAAAAAGAACAAGGTAGATTACTGACTGTTAAGAAAGGATGTTTATGATATAAAGTGAAAAACAACTCCCAAAACCATGTGTGGAATATGTTCCTGTAAAACAAGCAAAACCCATGTATGCACACGTGTGCGTGCGTGTGCATGGATTACAAATCCACATAGGAAAAGGTCTGGAAGGCTGCTAATGGTGGTTTTCCCTGGAACAGTTTGATGATTGAGATAATGGGAGACTTCCACTTGTAATCTTTATATTCCCCTATTGTGTTACATTTTTGCAATACAAAATAAAAAGAAAAAGAAATTAAATAAAAAGAAAAAAATTGAATACAAAATGAACAGTTGTCCTTACACGCATGATGAGGACCCAAATGTGAGTGTGGGTACGTACATGTACACGCATGCAAGATAGGGGAAGGATTCCAGATTCCTCCTGCCTCCCCCAGGGCTGAAAACTCTTCCCAGAGCCCATCCTCCCTCAGGTCAGATCACCCAGTGGGTGCCACTACCAAGTGTAACTCCCGTTCCTAAACAGCTTCCCGTCTCCACCTTCCAACGCTCCCTGTAGCTTCCTTGGTGGCGGGTGGGGGAGCGTACCCCCACCCTGTGTTCCCAGAACGCTCTGCCTATCTCCTTTGTGGCCATTTCACACTGGTTACCCCCTACTGCACTCCCACACAGCACCAGCTAAGGTGGGATTCTGCCCCTCTTTGCTCTTCATTCATATGCACAGAGAGGGGCCTCAGTTAAGTTCGTGGTGAGTGATATAAGAATGGATAATAAAGCAGCCAGCAGAGGGATGCTGGGGGAAGGGACCCCTGCCATCACTCAGCCCACTTTCCCCTCTAATGCCCAGATGCCTCTGCCGACACCCACAAGGACGAGGCAGCCACTGCTGTCCAAGGCAGCTCACTGGCCCTTCCTATGCAGAGTAAGCGGCTGCCTGCGTTCATCATGGGGAGGGGCCGTGGCTCCAGCGTTTCCCAGGTAAATGTAAAGTCTGTGGTCAGTTCAGCAGGCAGTTGTGAAGCTTCACAGCCCGAAATGCAATACCACCCTCTCTCCAGCCGGGAGAGCCCCTCCCCCCCGCCTGCTGCATATTATACCTGCCTGCGGGACCTCATCAGTCGGAGCGGGACAGCCCCGCCCTAACCACCACGTCGTCGGCTGGGTAAACGAAGCATTAAAAACAAACTAATTAGTACTTCAGGGTAGCTTCATTCACAAAATTACCTCACTGAGGACATGTCTCATTTATAACCGACTTAATTAAAAGAAACTTGGTAAATTCCTGTAATAGATGAGGACAGCACTTTCTAGAAACGCCGTCATTGAAATGTTTTACTGCATGTATCAAAAGGTTATTAAGTCTTTAATATCATAATTCCTGAAGAATGCCATTGTTAGTGACAAACAGGAACCCTGGCAACAAAGGAGCTAATTGTTCCCTTCTCTTGGCTCCGTAATGCACAGGAAGTCATAACTTCTCTGTTGTACTTCTTTTCTTTGCAGTTTTAATACGTATGAGTACATGCCAGCTCTGGGAGGAATCCACCATAAAGATTAAGAATGGGAAGAAGTCCTGTTTCTGACTGGTTGACTAGGGGTTTAGAAAAAACGCTTCGTTCCCAGGTGAGGCTGTGGCAGGCATTGGTTGAGTATCCGCCGCTGTGGGTGGGCTGGGGCCTCAGGGTAGCACAGAGATGTTGAGTGACTCCCCCAAGTTGCCCAGCTAAGTGGATTTTGGAGAGAACCACCGTGCAGTGTTGGGTGGCCTGGGCAAGGCTCTCTGGGAATGTGCCCTGTGGCTGGCAGGATAAAGTACGCACGACCTGATCTCTTTCCCACCCACCCCGCCCCACAGCGCTTCCTCCCTACCCAGCTCCTGCGGAGTGACTCCGTGCAGGAACCCTGAGCCGGTCTTTGTACAGGATGGTTGCCAGGTCTTCTCCCCTGAGCACCTGGCCCTGGAATGGCTGGTGGGAGGAGCCTAGAGATTGGTGCAGGGCTGGGCAGCAGGTCTGTTGATCCAGAGGAAACTGACAAAACGTGGGAACCTCCCAGGCTTCGGAGGGGGCATTGAAGGGTCTTATGGAGGGAAGTGAAGGTATCTTTTTGCTGGCCTGCTGCCTGAACTGGGGAAGGGGCACAGCCACCCCTTGCTTCTGTTTCCTTTAACTAGGAAAGCAGTTCAAGTGTTAGGAGGGCCTGTGTTTGGAAGCAGAGTGATTGAGTTTGAATCCTGCTTGGTTATATATTGTGGGATTTGGGGGCCTCTCTTCCTTAACCTTGCAGAATGGGGAGCGGGCCTCAGGGCACAGAGGTCAGGGCTTCCAGGAGCCGGCTCATAAAACAGCCAGCGCAGTGACTGGCACACGGGCAGTGCTCAGTAAACTGATTGGTATTGGTTGTCAATGATATTTCAACTGGGTTTAGAGGAAGGGGAAATAGAAATTGGAACAGATTGGTGCCACATCCAGACGGTGAGCAAAGGGCACCCGCTGACTTTATCAATGAGTTCTCACAAATCATCAAACCCCTGAAAAGGAGCCCAACAGGAAAGGCAACGTGGGGAGCTCTGACCCCAGACCCAAAATGCAAGTTACTTTGCAACAGTCTGTGCTGGAAAGTGTGGGTTGTCCTGGTCACCCTATCCTGTGGTAGCACACTTCGGGTCTTCCTTCTAGAGGCAGCTGAGCACACTCAAGAGCTGTTTACGGTCTCTTAGCATCAGAACTGTTGGGACCAGTGGAACTGGCTAGACAGTTGGGGAACCCGAGGCACAGAGTGGGTGATTCGGGCTCCCATCTGGAGAGCTATGGCCGAGTTGGAGTCAGGGCCCAGCCTCCTGGCTCCTGGTCCAGTGCTCCTTGTAGAGTTCACTGCTACAGCCCAGGCAGCCACTAGCCCCCTAGGCACCTTTGAGAGAACTGGAAGAAGGTGCCCTATCCTCCTAGCTGGAGGCTCTTGGCTGGATTTCAGCCTCACGACTCCCTTGACCATGTGCCCTCATGCAGGGCATCACCCAGAGACCATACATGTGGTATGATCTGCCCACTATTCCTGAGCCAGGACTATACATCCCATCACAGGCCTCGTTCATGGAGGGATGTGGGTGGGTGTGGGTTGGCTTCCCTGATCCTTCAGATGTTCCCATGGAGTTTTTGCTTGGGGTGGGAGGAAGTCTTTATCCATCTGGGTCACAGCCTCCTTCCTTATCCTGACTGCACCACCCACATGCCCAAAGCCCATTCACCAAAATCAATATACCCAGCAACATCCCCACTCCCAATTTGACTTATTTCTAATATTCTATTGGAAGAAATTTTGCATCTTTTGAGTTTTTCCAGAGGATTCTTTTTTTTTTTTAATTTTTTTTTAACATTTATTTATTTTTGAGACAGAGAGAGAGAGAGAGAGAGAGAGAGCACATGAACAGGGGGGAGTCAGAGAAAGAGGGAGACAGAATCTGAAACAGGCTCCAGGTTCTGAGCTGTCAGCACAGAGCCTGACGCGGGGCTCGAACCCACAGACTGCGAGATCATGACCTGAGCCGAAGTCAGACACTTAACCGACTGAGCCACCCAGGCGCCCCTCCAGAGGATTCTTAAGTCGGTTCTCATCAGGACAGTTCTGCCTAAGCTCCAGGTCAACCAAAAAAGCTTTTTAGAAGCTTCTAAGAAGAAATGGAAGACCTTGGGAGAAAGTCATTCATGTGTAGAAGAAGGGCAATCATTCCCCTGTAATTAGGAAAACAGCAGTCTCTGTATTTGACACTCTCCTTATTTCACATTCTTTTTTACCTCTGCCCCTGCCCAGAGGAATGGGGGGGGGGGCTTGGAAGTGTAAATGGGGGTTTCTCTGCAGCGCATCCCCCAAAGGATGCCGGAAGAACTGAAGGGTTGAATAATTTAAAAGCAAACCGTATGATCACTAGAAAATAGAATTATTAACTTGTCTCGAAAGGGAAGGTGTATCAAAGCTGGAAACGGTGGATGACATTATAAAAGAGAAGGTATAGCAGATTTAATTCGTCTAAATTTCCATGTGTAAAAACAAAACAAAACAAAACATAATTGAGGGAGAAACATGCCTCAAAAGCTTTAAAAACATTTGCACTGTTTGAACCAGTAGTTCAACTTACACTGAGTCTCTGCTAATGAATAGCGCTTAAATATGGAGTTGAGTTAGACATGAAGTTGTTTATTGTAGAATTATTTATGACAGCAGGGGGAAGAAAAACAGAAAATAGCCTACATATGCAGTGATGGAGGAATGGCTAGGTCCATTTAAAAGAATGTGATGAAGTCATTTTATTTTTGAATGTTTGCATTTTTTTTTAATTCTTAATGTTTATTTTTGAGAGAGAGAGAGCACGAGCGGGGGAGGAGCAGAGAAAGAGGGAGACACAGAATCTGAAGCAGGCTCAGAGTTCTCAGCGCAGAGCCCGACGCGGGGCTCATACTCATGAGATGAGAGATCATGACCTGAGCCGAAGTCTGGTGCTTAACTGACTGAGCCACCTCGGTGCCCCTGAATTTTTGAGTTTTTTAAAGATTTTATTTTAGCAATCTCCACACCCAACGTGGGGCTTGAACCCACGGCCCCGCGTTCAACAGTCACATGTTCTACCAACTGAGCCAGCCAGGTGCCCCTGAAATCATTTCAAATGATGTTTCTAAACTGTTTGGGGCACCTGGCTAGCTTAGCCTGAAGCATGTGTGACTCTTAATCTTGGGGCTGTGGGTTCAAGCCCCACGTTGGGTGTAGAGATTTTTAAAAATAAATAAACTTAAAAAATAATAAAAATGTTCACTGAGAGGTAGTGACATATAGCAACAGAAATATAGGTTTGATCTAAGCCAGACCTGGCATAGAAATCAGGGGCTACCTGTATAAACTTGGGACTTAATCTCTGTCTACATTTCAGTGTATACATCTACAAAATGGGGACAATAAGAGTACCTACTTCATAGGGATATTGTATGATATGAGATAATATATATAAAGTAGTCAGCACTAAGGAAGCCCTCAGTTGTCACATGTTATGATTATTATTCTTTTGTATAAGGTAGACAATTATCCATGCTCATTCATTCACTCATTCATTCAGCAAATATTTATTGAGGTCATATTTGTGCCAAGTACGGAGCTACAATAGTAAATGAGTTAATGCTAAATGAAAGAAACAGAAAGTGTGCATGCATCTTGAGCACAGCTGTGTTAAAAATAAAAAGATGCCTGGGGAAAAAAAGACTAGAAGGAAATAAACCAAGATATTAGTTCTAATTGTCTTTGGGTAGTGAGGCCATTGGGTGATTGGTCCTTACTACCCAATTTTCATTAATGAGTATGAATTTCTTTTATGAGTAGTAATGAAGTTCCTATGTATTGAAAAAAGAGGAAAATGCTGGTGTATGTTGATTAGCCTTTTATGGCCCAATATCATGCTGTGATGTGGATGTTGTGAAAGGCAGGGCACCATGCTGAGATGTGCCTCTGAGACCCGCCCCCCTCCCCCGCACACGTCCCCCAGCACTGTCAAGCCAGCCTTACTGCCCCATGAGGGAACGACACCACTTGTGTTGATTTGCTTTGAATATATTTACATTGCACAAAAAGTGTGCAGAATCAAAACAGAAAACAGCAAGGCAAAAAGTAAACACTCCAAAGAATTGTAGCTGATGGCGGGGTCTGCCATGAGCTGATAAAATACTTCTTGGCCATATGACAGCCAGGAGGCAGCATCATGGGGCCATCAGGAGGCCCCGTAGCCCCTGCTGGCCCTGAGTTTCCCCCTGTGGGGGCGGAATGGAGACTCTGTGGAGACAGATGGGGAGCACATCTTTTCTCTCTCCTACAGGTATGGTCCTCAGAGGCCCTGCTCATGCCCCAGTCCTGGAAGCCTTGTCGGTTGGTCCCCCGGGGACCAACCTCACCCCATCCCGACCTCCTGTTTGGAGAGACCTTGGCAGCACCCCTGTCTGACCTTGCCTCTCCCTTCAAGCTGTGGGGACACCTACAAACCTCTGTTGCCTCTCAGTGGGTCCTGTCCCTGGGGCACCGCACGGACCTCCCGCCTGTGTGTCTGCAGTCACGCAACACTCCGCTCCTTTATTAACCAAGGTTTCTACCCTGCCCCAGCAGGTGGCTCTGCAGGCAAAAAGCATCCCTTTGTTCCCTTTCTATGACCTACTTAGGTATCAAAAGCTTCATTCCCTGGGGAGTTTTCAGGAAAGCAGCAGCCCCACTGCTCTGGGGAGGGGCAGGAGAAGGGCTTTAAGGGTCAAGGTCTTGGTTCCCAGCCCAGCTGGGTACACATGCGTGTGTCCCTTCCTTCTCAGGGCACTTACTTCCCTCATTTCCAAACGGGTGTGTTGGGGGAAGGGGTGGCTGAGGTCACTGACCCAGCCCTAACAGCGCAGCCACAACACAGGCTCAGTGCACCCTCAAATCAGGTAATGTGGCTCCTTATCATCATCCCCACTTCACAGATCAGAAAACCAAGGTCCAGAGACATTATGCTCCATCCCCAAGATCATCCACTAGGAAGGTGGTGGAGTCAGGATGAAAAGAACAACTGGTGCTTCTGACCACTCTGCATAGCGTATTTTCGGAGACCAGCTTAGATTTTGGGAGAGGCCTCTTTTCCTCTAGTTCGAGGGGCTGCCCCAAAGGACACAGAACTGGGGAGCCTGCGGCTTGAGTTCTGGCCTTGCCTCACCCCCCTCAGACCTTGTGTAGGTCCTTCCATTTCTGGCTGTGGAAGGCAGAATAATGTTCCCCACCATCCTAAAATGTCTATGTCCTAATCCCTAAAATCTGTGAATATGTTCCCTTACATGGAAGAGACCTCACAGATGTGATGAGTTAAGGACCTTGAGCTGGTGAGAGCATCTTGGACTATCCAGGTGAGGCCAGGGTAATCTCAAAGCTCTTCAAGGGGGAGGTAGGAGGGTCAGTCAGAAGAGATGGGACAAGAAAAGGAGAGGTTTAAGAGAGATGAGAACGTGCTGGCATTGCTGCAGGTGTTAGAGATGGTGGATGAGGTCACCAGCCAAGGAATGCAGTCAGCTTCTAGAAGCTGGAAAAGGCAAGGACATTATTCTCTCCTAGAGCCTCCAGAAGAAATGCAGGCCTGCTGACACCTGGATTTTAGGACTTCTGACCTCCAGATCTGTAAGATGATAAATTTGTGTTGTTTTGAATCACTAAGTTTGTGGTAATTAGTTACAGCAGTAACAGGAAATGAATATACTGGGCTTCAGCTGTCCCCTCTATAAACAAGTGGAGTGGCTGGCCAGATGGCCACGTACACACTGTGCTTTTTTCCATAGGCCTTGCAAGTCCCAGCCACAGGGCCTGGGGTTGTTTTGATGATTTTGTGGACTTTGTTTAGGAGTCTCGATCCCTGGCTGTTCTTTATCCTCTGTGGAAGGAACTGTTGTTTTGTGTCTTGTGGCCTGTGATTCAGGAGGCCAAACCCCACAGGGGAGGAAAACAGTATGGCTTTGCCAAGCAGGCGTGGTTGGGGGTTGCTGGGTCCTTGCGTTGGGCCTTGTCCTGAGACTCCCCCCCTCAAAAGGCCCCAACTGCCCTCTGGCTCCCGAGCAGAATTACAGCCTCTCTTCCCCAGAATGCCTGGGGTTGAGGGTGCCTCCATGAGGGCTCTGAGCTCCATGTGGTCCTCTTCTGTGTTCCCAGCACCGGCACAGCACCTTACACAGAGCAGGTGCTCAAGAAATGTCTGTTGAATGAATGAATGATTCAGAGACACACACGGCTCGGGCACATCAGAGTCATTTCTATACCCACACACAAACCTAGACCTGCACTTGCATACAAGCGCACACACAAATGCATGCTCAGACAGGAACGTGCACACAGCACAGAGGTGTGCACACACGTGGTGCTGAGCCCCGATCTGAAGGAAGACAGGACCCTGTCCCATGGAGGGAGTTGAAATGCCAGGCCGCTTAGCAGGGCCTTGGCAGTTTTAATACATCCATGGTCACTGGAGGCTTCCTTGTGGGGCCCAGCAGCTGAGGAGGACCCAGGCAGGAAGGATGGGGCAGATCCCCCAGTGATAGAAGGTGGGTAGCCAGATGCTGGCTGCCGTTGGTGGGTACACACACCTGCATACAGTGGGAGCTAGGGATGGAGAGGGGACTGGGGGCCCTGCACAGATGTCTGAGTTTGCCTCCCTGCATGGGGAGACGAGCCTCTGAAGTTTAGATCCTGAATCACTGCTCATGTGGATCCTGGAGGAGGCCCAACTTTGGGGGCAATTATCCTAGAAAGGAGGAGGTGCAAGCTAAAATCCCACTTGTAAAGGGGTAGATAGGGAAGGGAGGCAGGTAGTGAACAGAAAAGACAGCTTCATCATCTCTGAAGTGGACTAATGAAAGTACCTACTTGTCAGGGCTGAGGGAGGATTAGGTGAGGGAATGAGAGTCAAGCAGCTCATTGCCAAGCAGCTAAAAAATGGTAGCTCAGGAAAATAGAGGCACTTGACCCAAGGGCACTCACCCTATCCTAGATCAGAATAACCAGGGCGTAGGTGAGGAGTCCTCTCCAGTCCTCTCCTGATTCCCCCCAGTCAGTCTCACAGTCTAGAATCCTGCTCTGAGAGGGTTGGTTCTGGGAGGGGTATAACCCATGTTGACCTGGTGAGGCTTGCTGGGTGACCTTGAGTAAATAGCTTTGCCTCTCTGAACCCCAGTTGCCTCATCATCTCCAGCCTGGGGGGTTGTGAAGCTCAAATGAGACTGTGTATCTGAAACTCTCAGGAGAAGCAAGGAATTCTCACTCAGCTGGGCACATCTCTGGCCATTCTTGGACATGAGATAATGATGATCCCACTCCGCTAGGTCAGCTGACCCACCGTTTGCCCCCTGAGTCTCTCTGTGACCATTGTTCTCCTGTCATCTCACACTGGCTCATAGGTGCTCATCGGGGCTCTTGACAGGATCTGACAGCACCAGCTGGGCCTCTGTGGGTCAGCCTTCTGAGACTCCCATTCCTTCATCCAAACTCAGAAAGAGGCCCAAGCAGAGTGCCTCCTTCCCTGCCCTAGGCCTGTCTCTCAGGGCCTGCACACGTCGGGTACTGAGACAGGAGAGCCTCAGCTGCCTGGAGCAGCCTGGTTTCTGCCCTGTGGCGTGCTCCCTCCTGGAGATGGGGCCGGGGGGAGTCCAGCTTCATCAGGAAACACAAGTTCAAGGCGGTGAGGCAGTGTCTGGCCATCCCCCTTTGAGTGCTGAGTGCTGGGTGGGCCCCTGCTGTCTCACCTGCTGGCCAGGAATTCCCACCCAGTAGGGCCTAGGTTCACTTCACCTGCTCCTGGGCACTCAGCACCAGCTCGTGGGCTGAAGGGATGCTAAGATGGGGGTAGGTGGGGGCTGTGAGGCTCAGACTCACTGGGCTTGGTTTTCCTTGACATGCCCCATCTCCTCCCCTCTCGGTGCTAACAGGGCCTGGTC
The DNA here is from genome assembly GCF_028018385.1 of Neofelis nebulosa. NCBI lineage: Eukaryota > Metazoa > Chordata > Mammalia > Carnivora > Felidae > Neofelis > Neofelis nebulosa. Next base: position 129,451,745 of record NC_080782.1, read on the forward strand.
CTCTGCCAAGTGCACACCGTTCAGGGTGAGCACAGGGTCGCTGTGGCCTTGGGCCCACTTTGGCAGCCATCTGACCCCGAGTCATTAGCGCTGGGTCATTGGGCGGCCCTGTTTCCGAGGCTGCCACACCCTCTTTGATTCATTCTGAGACAGCATTGCCATGAGGGTTTCTGGCCTCTGAATTCACCTTTGGTTTGGTTTCTGCTTGGGCAGCTCAGAGCAGTTTTGTTTTTAAGTACAAACCCACAGAGCTGCTTTCCCCTTTCTCTGATCCCCCAAAACAAACAAAGGATGTTGGTCTGCATCTTGGTTTGTTTTGAAGCTGAGAGGAAAGTGAGGGAAATGGGTCACACCAGGAGCTTCGAGGGTGGCCAGGTCGGTCAGGGAATGTGGGGGTGTATAGGGAGGAGTGGGTGGTGGCTGGGGTGGTGTCCCCATCCCTCGAAGGGCAGGCTGGCCAGCCCACCCCAGGTGGACTCTGCCCCATGGAGTTCCCCCATCAACAGGGATACTGGGAGCTGGAGATTTCCCCCTGGGGCCAGCAAAAGGACCCCACATTGAAGGGAGGGGGCCTAGGTCAGAGTCACGGCTCTGAGTTCCCTCACTGTGTGACATTAGGCAAGGCCTGCCCCTCTCTGAACTTCAGCTTCCTTCCTAGTAAAATGAGCCGCGAGGCTCTGTTCCACCCTGTGTCTGTCCTAGTGGGGGGCAGGGGAGGCACCACTGATTCGTACACACTCATGACACCAACTTCCAGGGTCCACCCGGAGTAGCTAGTCCTAGGCCCACTGGAAAGCACTTTACATCTGCTGGGACCTTGGCCATCAGATCTGCTCTCCTCCAGCCCAGGCTCCCTTTCACCATCTTCCCTCTGGTCTGGTAGAGGCCCCCACCCTGTCTGGGGTCTATGATCCGTGGATGTGCCCCACTAGGCCCGTGACCCCTCCAGTAGGGTGTACAGTTTCCTGAAACAAAAGATTAGTCCAAGTTTCAGCCCACAGGCAGAGAAGTCTCTTTTCTGACATCTCCCAAGGAAAGAAGTCACCTGTGCAAAATGATCTCCATCATGTCTAGAGCCTGCAGGTGACCGGAGATGTTCAGAAGGGGGTCCTAGGCTGGCCAAGTCCTTGAACCACTAAGGGAAGGGGTGTAGAGTTTCCCCTCCTGTGGGGCCTGTGGCAATGAGATGAACAAAGTGAGCACATTTATTCCAGAATAAATTAACTGGATCCTAAGTGTTTTAAATTTCTGTGTTAAAATCCATCTGTTTGTAAAGTTCTTAATCTTTTGTGTTTTTCATCTTTCTTGTGAAACCTATAGGCTCTCTTTTTGGAGAAAAAAACCACGCACATTGGGGCACCTGGGTGGCTCAGTTGGTTAAGCGTCCGACTTCAGCCCAGGTCATAACCTCACAGTTGGTGAGTTCGAGCCCAGCATTTGACTCTGCACTGACAGTGTGGAACCTTCTTGGGATTCTTTCTCTTTCCCTCTCTTTCTCTCTGCCTCTCCCCCTGCTCTCTCTCCATCTCAAAATAAAGAAATCAACTTAAAAAAAAAAGAAAGAAAAGGGGGGAAAAAAACCATGCACATAGAATATTGCACCAGATTTAAAGCGGTTCACACACCTTCAAGCTGAGCTTTTAGGAAGTTGAGGTAATTCAGGGAGAAATGACTTCCTCAGGTGCCCCTTTTCTCATTTGGGGTAATTGGGTTTTTTTTCAAAGGGCATTTTAGAGAGATGTAGAACCAGTTGTTTCTTTTAAGATGTGCGGTGCCTGCTTAGAAGTCTCTCTCTTGGTTACCAAAAGGGAGGTAACTTTCCTGTGGACCCAAGGAAAGGAGGCCCTGACCCCTAGGCCCTGCGAGGGGTCTATTTTGATGTTCCTTCACCAAGCTTTTTGTTTTTAAGTAACAAAGTTACTTGCTTTAAGTTTGCTTTTAAGTAATCTCTATACCCAACATGGGGCTCCAACTCATAACCTTGAAATCAAGAGTGGCATGCTCTATCCATGAAGCCAGCCAGGGACCCCGCCCCTTTTGTTTTCTTAGTTGACCAGATCCTAGATGATTGGGAATTTGCTATGCATGCACTGGGGGTACTGCTTCTGGGACCCCTTGCAGCCCCCACTGAGCCTCCACCAGGAACAGCTTAGAAATCTAGGGGAGGGGCGCCTGGGTGGCGCAGTCGGTTAAGCGTCCGACTTCAGCCAGGTCACGATCTCGCGGTCCGTGAGTTCGAGCCCCGCGTCAGGCTCTGGGCCGATGGCTGGGAGCCTGGAGCCTGTTTCCGATTCTGTGTCTCCCTCTCTCTCTGCCCCTCCCCCGTTCATGCTCTGTCTCTCTCTGTCCCAAAAATAAAAATAAAAAACGTTGAAAAAAAAAAAATAAAAAAAAGAAATCTAGGGGAAACGCCTCTGGGCTGACATCCCACACTGTTAGGGTGAATAAAACCTCAATGGCCAGAGGCTAGTGCGGACGTCTCTAGTTCTGAAGATTCAGCCTCCTCCCAGAGACTCAGATTGGGGGTGGGGGTGGGGGTGCAGGTGCTAACCCAATCAAACTTCTTTGGTCGGCTTCTAGCGCCACCTGGTGGCTTATTCTCTCATAGCAACCAGGTCTGCCCCTGGCTGCAGAGGGTTCTCAACCCTGACTGCTATGTGGAATCACCCAGAGGGAGCTTTTCACAATGCTCCTGTTGGGGGCATCCTAGGACAATTAAATCATCATCTCTGGGGGTGGGGCCGGCATAAGTGTTTTTTAGAGCTCTCCAGATAATACCAAAGTGAAGCCCCGGTTAGGAATAATCGGTAGCACCAGTTGGTTGTTTCCCCGGTCCTGTGCTAACCTGTGAGGAAGGATGGGTAGGGTGGGCGAAATTCCAGAGATTTTCTGAAGAACGTGCTTCACTCCCTTTGTGCGGACCCGCTTCAGTGCTCTGAAAACTCCGAGACAGGAAGACCAGTGAGTCATGATCACCACAATGGCGAATGTTGTGAATAAAGAACTCTGTCTGTGATTGAGCCTTAGTGTCTGTGGACATTTCATTGAGGTCCACAGGGTTTCTATGATCATTTGCTCATTTTGTGTCTTATCTCGGTGAAAATTTTCAAAAGTCAACATAGACACACCTTGCATTACCTGGATGACGATTAACTAACTCTCCCTCCCAAGGTTTTGGTATCCAAGGTTGATTTGGAACTTACTATCATGTTTATGCCAAACAGAACTACTTTAGTTGTTGTGGGGTAATTAGCAAAGAGTGAAAGAACTTAATTGGTGCAGAGTGTGTTTGAATCAGGTGAAAGCTCAGAGAACATTCCAGAACATTCTGCAAATGAAAGTTTTATAGCACTTTGAACCAAGAAAGGGCTTGGGAGAATTGAGACAGCTTTTCAAAAATCCTTTCATGTTTTCAGAACTACACTGTAGTTATTTTGAATTCATAATCACCTGCCCCATGCTGTCCTATATGTGTTCACATTGTGAATGTTGTGTGGGATGGGGAGGAGAAGTCACAGGCATTTGGACAAGAAATAAAGTGACTACTCCTGATCATGGCAGGCAAACCCCTGTAGGCTCTCACTTTGCCTTCCTTCAAATCTCCTTTCTTACCACTTCACCCTTCCTGGCTTCACTCTACATATACTCAACTTTTTGCTGCTTCTCAAACATGTCTGACTTGTTCCCACCTCAGGGTCTTTGCACCTGCTGTTTGTTTTGCTTGGACCACTCTTGTCCCAGATATTTACATGGTGTGTTCTCTGAGTCCTTTCAGACCTCATCTCTGGCCTTTCCTAACCATCCTAAGTAAATTAGGACCCTCGCCTAATTCTCCTCATTTTGTGTTCTCCATTGCACTCTTCACTATTCGAAATGTATCGTTTATTGGGGTTGTGAACCCCATGCATTGTAACTCCTTGAGGGTAGAGGCCATATCTAGCATTTACTACAATGCCTCCAATCTCTGGCACAGTCCCTGGCACATAGATGTGATTTAATATTACTCTTTTTTTTGTTTAAAGGAAGTTCTATGCCCAACATGGGGCTCAAACTCACAACCCCAAGATCAAGAGTCATATGCTCTACCGACTGGGCCAGCCAGGTGCCCTTGGAAGTGGTGATTTTCTGTTTCCATGATTAACTTATTTTTGGAGATTCTAATGTAAGGAAGAGTTGTCCCTTCTCCCCCATGTATTTTTTAAAATATTTATTTATATCAGTATGGATTCATGGATATTTATTTTATTCTGTGGGTTATAATCTATTAATATCATTAAGTATTTTGTTGCTCTAATTGTTCCACGTTTGGCAGTCGGGTGCTGTTTCAGGCTGGTTCCATGCACACCTATCCCCCACTCCTTTTTTTTTCCTTTGCAAAATTGTAATTTCTGGAACTATAAAATATACCAGGCTCATCTTATAATTTCTCTGCCTCAGCCCTGGGGCCAGCCATTTTTTCAAGGAGCCCTGATTCGTCTATTGGAGCATGGTGTGTAGAAACCAAGATCTGGTTCCTAAGCGGACTCGCTGTTACTGAAGCATCATTGCTTCTAGGTCCTCTCCGTGGACAGAGCTGGGAAATACACGTCCATGTAGACTGCCCAATCCCTCCTTCCCTCTCTCTTTCCCTTCCTTCCTTCCTTCCTTTCTTCCTTTCTTCCTTCCTTCCTTCCTTCCTTCCTTCCTTCCTTCCTTCCTTCCTCTCTCTGTCTTTCTTTTTCTCTCTCTTTCTTAAAAAATCTTGAATTTATACTCATACCTCTGATCCCAGTTCAGTATCCATGGGCTTATGTTAACGTTTCCCCTTTCCTTATTTGTAACTCTTTTCTTCAAAAGTGAGAAACCTGGCCCTCCTCATCCATATATATTAGCCCATGTGCTCAATCTCAGTGTATATACATTGTGTTTGTTTCCTAAGGTTATTGCAACAAATTGCCACAAGCTGGGTGGCTTAACACAGAATTGTGTTTTCTGGAGTTGTACAGTTCTGGAGGCCAGCAGTCCAAAGTCAAGGTGTCAGCAGAGTTGGTGATTGCTTCTAGAGGCTCTGAGGGAGAAACCATCCTATGCCTCTCCTGGCTGCTGGTGACTGAAGCAACCCTTGGTATTCCTTGGCATGGACATGCACAACTCCAATCTCTGCCCTGTTTGCAGATGGTCTTCTCCCCGTGTGTCAAATATCCCTCTCCTTTGTCTTATTAGAACGCCAATCATTGGATTCAGGGCCCAATCTCATCTCAATATCTTTAACTTATTTTTTTTTTTTTTAATTTTTTTTTTTTTAATTTTTTTTTTTTTTTAACGTTTTATTTTTATTTTTGAGACAGAGAGAGACAGAGCATGAGCAGGGGAGGGTCAGCAAGAGGGAGACACAGAATCTGAAACAGGCTCCAGGCTCTGAGCTGTCAGCACAGAGCCCGACGCGGGGCTCGAACTCACGGACCGCGAGATCATGACCTGAGCCGAAGTCGGCCGCCCAACCGACTGAGCCACCCAGGCGCCCCAAACGTTTATTTATTTTTGAGACAGAGAGAGACAGAGCGTGAACAGGGGAGGGGCAGAGAGAGAGGGAGACACAGAATCTGAAACAGGCTCCAGGCTCTGAGCTGTCAGCACAGAGCCCAACACGGGGCTTGAACTCACGGACTGTGAGATCATGACCTGAGCCGAAGTCAGACGCTTAACCGACCGAACCACCCAGGCGCCCCATCAATATCTTTAACTTAATCACACCTGCAAAGACCCCCCCCTTTCCAAATAAAGCCACATTCATAGGCGCTGGGGATTAGGACTCAGATATATCCTTTTGGGGGACACAACTCAATATCCTACACACATAAAGTAGTTTTATTTTGTTTTAATTAAAAAATACTTTTTATTTGTTTGTTTGTTTATTTTTAAGTACACTCTGCCCCCAACATGGAGCTCAGACTCACTGCCTCAGAGATCAAGAGTCGCATGCTCTGCTTTTTCTTTTTTTTCTATTTATTTATTTTTAAAAATTTACATCCAAGTTAGTTAACATATAGTGCAACAATGATTTCAGGAGTAGATTCCTTAGTTCCCTTTACCCATTTAGCCTATCCCCCCTCCCACAACCCCTCCAGCAACCCTCTATTTGTTCTCCATATTTATGAGTCTTTTATGTTTTTGTCCCCCTCCCTGTTTTTTTAATTATTTTTGCTTCCCTTCTCTTATGTTCATCTGTTTTGTATCTTAAATTCTTCATATGACTGAAGTCATATGATATTTGTCTTTCTCTGACTAATTTCACTTAGCATAATACCCTCTAGTTCCATCTACGTAGTTGCAAATGGCAAGATGTCATTCTTTTTGATTGCCAAGTAATACTCCATTGTATAGATATACCACATCTTCTTTATCCATTCATCCATCGATGGACATTTGGGCTCTTTCCATACTTTGGCTATTGTTGATAGTGCTGCTATAAACATGGGGGTGCATGTGCCCCTTCAAAACAGCATGCCGTATCCCTTGGATTGCACCTAGTAGTGCAATTGCTGGGTGGTAGGGTAGTTCTATTTTTAATTTTTTGAGGAAGCTCCATACCGTTTTCCAGAGTGGCTGCATCAGTTTGCATTCCCACCAGCAGTGCAAAAGAGATCCTCTTTCTCTGCATCCTCGCCAACATCTGCTGTAAGATTTGCATGCTCTTCTGACTGAGCCAACTAGGCACCCCACATATTAAATGGTTTTAGAATTGCACATAATATTCTGAAGAACAAATTCACTTACTAAAATATGGGTGCCTATTCTTTTTTGTCTTTGGTCTTACCATGTGTTATCACAATCATGCTTTCCAAAGTTACTTGGACCAGCTTTTTTCTTCCCCACTCCTCTGGTGTGGTTGGCTTTGTTATTTATTTCTAAAAGAATTAAATTAATTTCTTACTATCTTTATTCCATTTGGGGTTCCCCTGCATCCTGGTTGATGTGAATGATTATCACTATTATTTTTTGGTATGTGAAGTATTACCATGGTTTTAAGACTTAGATCTAGACAGGGCCTCCTGGGTGGCTCAGTTGGTTGACTTTGGCTCTGGTCAAGATCTTGCAGTTCCTGAGTTTGAGCCCTACATTGGGGCTCACTGCTGTCAGCACAGAACCCACTTCAGATCTTTTGTTCTGCTTTCTCTGTCCCTCCCCTGCTCCTTCCCTCTCTCTCTCTCTCTCTCTCTCTCTCTCTCAAAAATAATAAATAAACACTAAAAAAAAAAAAAAAGAACTAGGCAAAAAGATTGGCTCAAAGAAGTAGCACTCCGCCGTCTTTACTCCTGCCTGCTGTCATTCCCTCCCTATCACCACTGTTTCCACTCTCTCCCATAGGTTACCAGTCTCATGAATTGGCAGTTTCTCCTTCCTCAATTTCTCTTTGCACCATGAGCAGATGTTTTTACATATTTTCTTATACTCACTTCCCTTCTTTCTCACATGAAAAGTAGTATGCCATAGGTACTCTTGCATTTTTCTTGTTTTCACTTAATATCTCTTGGGAATCTATTTGGATTACGTTCCTTATTTTTCTTTCTGGCTGCAAGCTGCTGCACTATGTGGTCCTACCATAGTTTATGCAGCCACTCTTCCGCTCATGGACGTTTAGGTGGTTTCCAGTATTGTGCCACTACAAATAATTCTGCAATGAATAGCCTCGTGCATGCATATTTGTGTTGTTGAAGTTTGGTCTTCAGAGTAAATTCCTGGAAGTTGGTTGTTGGGTCAAAAGGTGAGTGCAGATGTAGGTTTGTGAGGTAACCCATTAGTTTGTTAAGGCTGCTATATAACAAATCATCACAAATCTAGTGGCTTAAAATGGCACAAATTGATTATCTTCTGGTTCTGGGGACCTGAACTCTGAAATGGTGTCACTGAGCCCAAACAAAGGTTGTCAAGGCCATGCTCCCTCCAAGACTCTAGGACAGAATCTGTTTCCTGGTCTTGTCCAGGGTCTGGAGCTGTGTTCTTTGGCTTCAGGCTTCTTCCTTCATCAACAAAGCCAGCAGGCAGCGTGTTACTGTCACTGTCACATGGCCTCCTCCTGTAAAGAACCCCGCTCTGACTCTCTTTTATAAGAACAACTGCAATGGCCTTCAGGATCCATCTGGATAATCCAGGATAATCTTTTTATCTCAAGGTCCTTAATTGAAACACACCTGCAAAGTCCCTTTTGCTATATAAAAGGAATCTGTAAAATTCACAGATGGCAGGGATTGGATCCTCGATATCTTTGGGGACATTATTCAGTTCACCATAGGTAATGAATGCTTTTTGGAACTAGGTTGAATGTAATCCCTATAGATTTACTGCAAGTTTTCATTATTTTAAAGTTTGTTTGGGGAGCCTGGGTGGCTCAGTTGGTTAAACATTCGACTTTGGCTCAGGTCATGATCTGGTGGTCCATGAGTTTGAACCCTGGTTGGGCTCTGTGCTGGCAGCTTAGAGCCTGGAGCCTCCTTCAGATTCTGTGTCTCCCTCTTTGTCTGTTCCTCCCCTGCTCTCTCTCTCTCTCTCTCTCTCTCTCTTTTTCAAAGAGAGAGTTCCGGGTGCCCCTGGAGCATCTTCTTTTGGGTCCTTGGGCTCCCTAGGGAAGAGGTCCTGCTCCAGCAAATTTGGGCCTAATTCATGATTCCAGCACAAACAAAGAACTGAGGGGAAAGCTTTTCTACCCTGAGACCTGCTAGTCTGAACGTTCTTATTATTAGAACTGCCAAATAGAACCTTGTGAGGCAGTGAGTTTCCTGTCACAAGAAGTTCTGAACAGACGCTAAAGGACCAGGAGATACTTCTGGGGGAACCTGTACATTATTTAGGCCCTCACTGTCCGACATGGTGGGTACTAGCCACGTGCTAGCTGATGCTTTATGCTTATGTCATTTTTACATTTTTAAAAACTTTTTTTTGTGAAGTAGTTGTAGATTATTGCAAAAATAGTACAGAGAAGTCTCATGTACCCTTCCCCCAGTTGCCCTCAATGGTTACATTTTATATTCCTGTAGTACAATATCAAAACCAGGAACTTTACATTGCTACAATGTGTGCATTGTCCTATGTGCTTTTCCTACATGTATAGACTTGAGTAACCACCACCGTAATGGAGATATAGAACTACTCCATCACCACAGAGCTCTCCCACGTGCCACCCCTGTAGAGTCACCTACCACCCTTTCTCCCACCACCCACCCTTAGTCCCTGGTAACCACTACTGTTTCCCATCTCCATTATGTTATCATTTTGAGAATGTTACATTAGTGGAATCACACACATGTGCTACTTATGTATTAGTTTATATTTTTATTTTTATTAAAAAATTTTCAACGATTATTTATTTCAGAGAGAGGGAGACAGAGTGTGAGCAGGGGAGGGGCAGAGAGAGAGGGAGGCACAGAATCCAAATCAGGCTCAGGCTCTGAGCTGTTAGCCCAGAGCCTGACGTGAGACTCGAACTTAGGAACTGCAAGATCATGACCTGATCTGAAGTCGGATGCTTAACTGACTGAGCCACCCAGGCACCTCTATTTTTTATTTTTATTTTAAAAATGTTTATTTATTTTGAGAGAGAGAGAGAAGTAGTGGGGGAGGGACACGGAGAGAGAGAATCCCAAGAAGGCTCCACAGAGTCACCACAGAGCCCGACGTGGGGCTCTATCCCATGAACTGTGAGATCATGACTCGAGCCGATCCAGAGTCAGACGCTCAACCAGCTGAGCTACCCAGGAGCCCCCACATGGGCTATTTAAAGTTTAATTCATTAAAATTAAATCAAAATTTAAATTCAGTTCCTTAGTCATACTAGCCACGTTTCTAATGCTTAGTAGCCACAGGTGGCCAGTGACAGTCAGTGGACAGCACGGATATATGACTGTCCCAATATTGTAGAAAGTTCTATTGGAAAGCGCTACTTTAGGGAATAAGACTAGATCCGTGATTCACAAATGCTGATTCATAGACAAATTACCCAGGAATGTGATGAAATAGAGTCCTGAGTATATTACTTACCTATTAGTACATAATAATAAACTATCCCTAAAGGTTGTGGCTTAAAACAACCTTTATGATGTTGCATACTTTCTATTGGTCAGGGTTCAGGAGTGATTCAGCTGTGTTATTGAGCTCAGAGTCTCTCATGAAGTAGCAGTAAAGTGTTGGCTAGGGTGGGGGTGCCTGGGTGGCTCAGTTGGTTGTGTTGGACTCTTGATTTCATCTCAGGTCTTGATCCCAGGGTCATGGGATCAAGCCCCACGTCGGGCTCTGCACTGAGCATGAAGCCTGCTGCAGATTTTCTCTGCCTCTGCCCCTCTGCTTCTCTCTCCCATTTGCATGCGTGCTCTCTCTCTCTAAAATAAAATAAAATAAAATAAAATAAAATAAAATAAAATAAAATGTTGGCTAGGGCTGTAGTCATCTGAAGGCATGGCTGGGCTGGAGGAGCGCCCCCTCCAAGGTGGTTCCTCACGTGGCTGGCAAATGAGTGCTGGCTGTTAGGGTTACCAGTTGTCTCCATTTACGCAGGACTAGACTAAGAGGTTGCCTGAATTGTGGGACTTGGCTGTGAAAAGTGGGGCTGTCTGAGACAAATGGGAACAGTTGTTGATGGGAGGACTCCCAACGTGGGCCTCTTACAAGGCTGTTCTAGTGGCCTGTCCTGTGACATGGCCGTCAGCTTCTCTCAGAGCCAGTAATCTTAGAGAGAACAAGGTAGAAGCTCCAGTGTCTTTTCAGACCTGCCTTGGAGGCCACACAGCATCACTTCTGCTGCGTTTTGTCATTAGAAGCAAGTCCCTGAAAACTCTGGTCCACATTGGAGAAGAGGGGGATTAGGATTCACCTTTTTAAAGGCAGGATTGTGAAGGGATAGGTGGACATATTGGAAACTCTCCACAATGGCCTACACCTGAGATCCTGGTGGGGCAAAGGGAGCAGGGCCTGGGAATCCGTACTTTATCAAGATTTCCTGATGACCCCTGGTGTGCCTATCACTGGCTTGCCTGGCCTCAAAGTCCCTTCCCACCATGAGATGGTGGTCACCTCATCTATTTCCGTAGACACTCACAGGAGGCAAGAGGAGGGAGGGTGATTCCAGGCCAGCAGAACCGGTGAACTGAGCATGATTCCTGAAGCTTTATTAGATTGTATGGATGTCCCATACTGTGGTGTAAATGAACAACAACCGGGAACCATTTAGAAAATCCTCACTGTTGGGGCGCCTGGGTGGCTCAGTCGGTTAAGCGTCTGACTTCGGCTCAGGTCATGATCTCACGGTCCGTGAGTTCGAGCCCCGCGTTGGGCTCTGTGCTGACAGCTCAGAGCCTGGAGCCTGCTTCAGATTCTGTGTCTCCCTCTCTCTCTGACCCTCCCCCGTTCATCCTTTGTCTCTCTCTGTCTCAAAAATAAATAAACGTTAAAAAAATTAAAAAAAAAAAAAAAGAAAATCCTCACTGCACTGCATCATATTGAACCCTGTTACGAACGATCATCCCCAAACCATATAGCGAAATGGGGGAAGATATGCTACTACACACACACACACACGCACACACTTGAGGAATGGCTGAAATGCTGTAGCAATACATGGACAAAGTCTGGAGATGCATTTATTATACAAAAAAGAACACAACTACAGTTATGGCAGGTCGGTCGGGACTGGACAGTGAATAATTTAAAGAAATGCATATTACTGTCTATTCTGTTGTCTTTTCAATAAAAGAGGGTCATTCCTCCCTCAGAACTTAGCTCACCTGTCACCTTTTTTGAGACCTTTCCAAATTTCTTGGCTAAAGCTGGTCTTCTCTGTACTGTTTTTTAAATTTATTTATTTATTTATTTTGAGAGAGAGAGAGAGAGAGAGAGCGAGGGGGGGGGCTTGAAAGTGGGGGAGGGGCAAAGAGAGAGGAGAGAGAGAATCCCAAGCAGGTTCCTCTGTCAGTACAGAGCCAACTTGGGGCTCGATCTGATGAACCGTGATATCATGACCTGAGCTGAAATCAAGAGTGGAACACAACCGACTGAGCCACGACTGAGCCACTCAGGCACTCCTGGTCTCCTCTGAATTATTTGGTATTTTAGTGCCTTGTTTGTGCCCATATAGCCCTTGTCACATTTGCAAATCTGTTTCTCCCTGCAGCTTGAGAGCTCCTTGAAGAGAGGAAGGGACTGTCTGCTTTTGTCCCCCATGGTCTCTCTAGGGCCAGCACAGTGCCTTGGACATGCTTGCTGCCCAGGAATTGTTAATTGAGGCCTGAGTGAGGTGAGATATGAAGGAAGGAGGAGGGAGATGCTGCAGGTGAAGGAGGCAAGGGGACATCTTGCAGCTCGTTGGGGGTGGGGAGGCTGGGATCAGCCTAGTTCAGTGGGCTCTGATCCAGGGATGTCTAAGTCTTCATGGGCTAGCACTTGAACATGTAATTACATCAGTGTTTCTCAACCTTGGCACTGTTGATGTTTTGGGCTAGATAATTCTTTGTTGTGGGGGGCTGTCTTGTGTAAGATGTGTAGTAGCGTCCCAGGCCTCTGTCCAGTAGAGGCCAATACCACATCCTCCCCTGTTGTGACAATTAAAAATATCTCCAAAGGCTGCCAAATGCACCCTGGGGATTGCCCATGGAGTTGTGTCAGAAAACCTGTCCAGCATCCTAGTGGGCCTGAAATCTTTGCATAAAGGTGAGCTGGGGATGTAAAAGAAGGATGCTAATGCCTGTCTTACGTGGGAACTGCTCTCTGGAGAATTTGATTCAGAACCGGCTGGGTGACAGGCACAGCCTGTGCTGCCACTTATTGGTGGATTGTTGGGAGTGCACCCACGACAACACAAACTTGCCTGGCAGGTGGGGGCAGTGGGGCTGGCCATTAAGGGCCTCTCCTTAAGAATGGGCCAGGGAAACCCCCAATAAGGCCAGCCAGGGTGTGCAGCAACCAGAATAGCCAGGTGGGAACAGGACATTTTCCTATCATTTTGGTCAAATGTTTCATGATGTACTTGTTAAAAAAAAAAAAAAATCAAGCCAACGTATTCTTTCTTTCTTCCTTTTCCCTTGATGACACTATGATCCCTCCTCCTTTGAAATTCTCTGATTTGGGCCTGGCCCTCAAGGGTTTCAGTCAGGGCAGGGACACTTTGAGATGGAGTCATGCCCAGCTTCTTGCTCCTCAATCACTTCCCTTGGCCAGACTGCTGGTCATCCCAGAGATAGCCCATTCCCACAGGCTGCCCTTGTGGGGGTAGGAGGGAGTGGGGGGGGGGATTAGGGGGTAGGGGTTGGTTGGGGGGAAGGCAGGAGTTTGGCATCTCCAATGGCCAAACCCAAACTTACCATCTTCTGCTACACCTGCCCCTTTCCTGTGCTCCCAGCTCAATAGGGACAGTACTAGCCCTAGTTACACAGCGAGAAACACCCCCTCCATCACTGACTCCTACAGGTTCCACTATCAGTCTACTTCACCCACTCTCCTGCCTCCCCACTGTTGTTCTTGTCATTGTCTGAGCCCCGCTCATCCCAGTGCAGTGGCTCAGCTGGACTGTTGTGATGCATCTAGTGTTGTCTGAGGTCACACTTGTGGCTGCATTTAGCTGGAAGCTTGGCCACGGCTGGGATGTTCTAAATGCTACACTCACATATCTGGTACCTGGGCCTGAGGGTGGGTGTGGGAAAGCAGGCCAGTCTCCCTCTCCTGCAGGGTAGTTGAACTTCTTATTTGGGGGACTGGGGCTACAAAAGACAGAGAAGGGAAGCTGCTTGACCTCTCAAGTCTGGGCCTGGAACTCGCATAGTGTTCCTTCCACCACATCTTGTTGGTCAGAGCAGAGCCTGAAGGCCATCCAAGTTTTAATTTTTTTTTTAAGTTTACTTATTTATTTTGAGAGATACAGAGACAGAGTGAGCTGGGGAGGGGCAGAGAGAGAGAAGGAGAATGCTAAGCAGGCTCCACACTGTCAGTGCAGAGCCCCATGCTGGGCTTGAACCCACGAAATTGTGAGATCATGACCTAAGCTGAAACCAAGAGTTGGGTGTTTAACCGACTGAGCCACTTAGGTGCCCCCAAGTTTTAATTTTTAAATTATTAATTTTTTTTATGAGAGAGAGAGAGAAAGAGGGAAAGGGTACAAGCAGGGAGAGGGGCAGAGGGAGGGAGAGAGAGAGAGAGAGAGAGAGAGAGAGAGAGAGAGAGAGAATCTTAAGCAGGCTCCATGCTCAGCATAGAGCCAGATGTGGGGCTTGATCCCATGATCCTGGGATTGTGATCTGAGCCAAAATCAAGAGTTGGATGCTCAACGAACTGAGTCACCCAGGTGCCCCCAGCCAAGTTTAAAAAGGAGGAGAAGACTCTAGCTCTTGATGAGAGAAGTGGTTGGGAGGAATTGGCCACCATCTTTGCAGACAACCTACCAAACCCACCTCCCTCAGGTCAGGTCAGCCTCTCCATTGAAGATTCACTTTCTCACTTCATTCATTTCTGTTTAAAAGTCACCTCCTTGGAGAGGCCTTCCCGGACTGTCCTGTGTGAACACTCTCCCCATTGGTTTCTGTCCCTACACTGCCTTAATTTTCTACAGGACTTTCCAGCACTTGACATTATAGTTCATCTTTATTGACTAACTTTTAGTCTTGCCCGCTCGACAATGAGCCCCAAGAGGGGAGGGATTGTGTCTGTTGAGTTCAGTGCTGAGCCCTCAACATCTAGAATACCTGGCTCATTGTAGGAACTCAATACATGTTTGTCAGATGAATGAATGTTTCTTTTTATCTTTTTTTTAATTTTTAGTATATGTGCTGCCGAAGCGAGCACTCTTTTTTTTAATTTTTAAAAACGTTTTTTTAATATTTATTTCTGAGAGAGAGAGACAGAGAGACAGAGAGACGGAGTACGAGTGGGGGAGGAGCAGAGAGAGAGGGACACACAGAATCTGAAACAGGCTCCAGGCTCTGAGCTGTCAGCACAGAGCCTGATATGAGGCTCAAACTCACCTACAGCAAGATCATGACCTGAGCTGAAGTCAGACCCTTAATTGACTAAGCTGCCCACGTGCCCCTGAATGAATGTTTCTAAGAAATTTTCTTCCATAGGACTTACCAAATTTCATTGTTGTGTGTTTATTTGTATAGAGATTTGAGCAAAGTCTGTCTTTTCCACAAAGAAAGGAACAGTGTATGTTTATATCCACCATTAGGTTAAATTGCCAGTTCTGGGGGCAGTGTCTGGAAACTAGCAACCTGCCATGAGCTTTGGCTGAATGAATGAACACTGAGTGGAGGGATAGGATTCAGGGCAAAAAGTGAAGTGTCTTCCCATGAAGTCATTCCTCTTTACAGCACATGGACCCTGGATCTTGAAGAAGAAAATAAAAATGTTCTGACTTGGGGCGCCTGGGTGGCTTGGTGGTTAAGCTTCTGACTTCAGCTCAGGTCATGATCTCGCGGTTCATGGGTTCAAGCCCTGCGACGAGCTCTGTACAGACAGATTCTGTGTCTCCCTCTCTCTCTGCCCGCCCCCCCCCCCCCCCCATTCTCTGTCTCTCTCTCTCTCTCAAAAACAAACATTAAAAAATGTTCCAACTTGAGGGGCTCCTGGGTGGCTCAGTCCGTTAAGGGTCTGACTTCAGCTTGGGTCATGATCTCACAGCTTGTGGGTTCGAGCACTGTGTCAGGCTCGGTGCTAACAGCTCAAAGCCTGGAGCCTGCTTCAGATTCTGTGTCTCCCTCTTTCTCTGCACCTCCCCTGCTCATGCTCTGTCTCTCTCTCTCAAAAATAAATAAACATTAAAAAAAAAACATTAAAAAAAATGTTCTGACTTGATATTCTTTAACCCCCTCAGGGTGTTGATGTTCAGAGCAGCCACACCTTGAATTTCTTTCTTTGAGGTTATGGAAGGTCACAGCATCTCTCTGATCCTGCTGTTCCAGGACCACTAGCGGTGCTTGGGAAAAATGCAGATGCTGGCCGCACCACAAAAATATTAATGGAGAGCCCTGAGTGGGGGAGGCACCACCACCTGCATGTACCAGCAGCCCTCCAGGTGATTCTCATGTGTACCGTGTTTTCAGAAATACTGCTTTCCATTTCTGTTTTCGATGTTTGGGCTTTTTGGGGGCTGAGTTTTCTTGTAGACCACTTGTGTCTCTTGAGTCCTTGGTAGCTTTATTTATTTATTTCCCTCAGAAGGCTTTGTGAACAAGCAGTCTGTTCCCTAATCCCTGGAAAATGAGGCATGTTTGCTTACTTTTTGAGGAGGCTGATGCTTAGGGTCATGGAGAGGTCATATGGTCCAATCCCCTGTGGTTGGGCAGGATCATGCTTAAACTACAAGAAGCAGAAAGGAAGCTGAAAACTGGGTCTCTCCTTCTGTAGATTTACTCTATGTGAAATTATGAGGTTTGTGCCTGGTGCTTAGAGAGAGAAGGGGTGGGGTCCTTGATGTGGGGAGGTCCTTGGCACAGTTAATGGGAAGCCAGCATTTCCCCAGGGGAGAGGAGGAACTGGGGAGAGAAAGGGAGGGATAAAGGGCCTAATCTTCTTATGTAAGAGTCATGGAAGAACTTGTTTTGTAATCCCAGGGCAGCAGGGCTGCTAAGTTTAGATTTGAACCTGAAACTTCTAAACTTCGGGAGGCATCTGGGCTGCTGCTCCCTTGGGCTGTGTTGGCCCTGGCCAGAAGGGCTGTCTCTGGCCCCATGGTCTCCACCTGGGCAGCTGGGGGAGATGGTGGGCATTAGAGGAAGGAGACACCTAACTAGTTTTAGGAAAGCTGTGGCATTTCCAGAGAATACCCTGATGGTCAGCCCAACCCCCACAATGTCTCCTCCAGCAAAGACTACAGTAGGCCGTGGGGTGGAGGTGGGGCATGAAAGGCTGGGGTGGGGACAATGGCAGGGGCACTTGGGGTCAGTAGCCCACCTGGTTTGTTGCCTGCCTACCTACCGGTCACTGCCCACATCATCAGGGAATTCCCCCCCAGCAGCTCGGACACAGGGGGAAGGACTGCTGGTGGGGCCAGGGAGGAAACAACTCTTGTCCTGGAGCACCTGGAGGACGCCTTTGGGAATAAGAGCAGTAGGCAGCATGGTCTTTGGGGCAGAAGCCTAGTCTGAGAGCAGACCTAAGTCAGCCAGGAGAAACCAGGAGAAGCCAGTCCTCCTCCTTTAGAGTATATCTGTTTGTACATGTGTTTGTGAGTGGGGTGGGGGGTGGTTTAAGGGACAAGCAACATGAGAGGGAGCACAGTCCCCCAAACCATCCCCACTGACACTAGTTGCAAGTTTCAGGGTTTCCAAGGTCACCTTTACATGTAACGATTTACTAGAAAGACTCATAGAACTCACCGAGGACCATTGTACTCACAACTACGGTTTTGGAATATTGCCAAGCCGGAAAGCTCACTCAAGCTTTGGTGACCAGAAATTTATTGGGGGCTCCGTGGTCAACTGTCCACGGAGCTGACATCAGTTTCCAGTCCCTCTGGAGGTCCAGCTGATACGGTGTGACTCAAAGCACCCACCCTAAATCACATTATTACTTTATCTAGTAGCTGGTCCACACCCTAAATCACATTGTTACTTTATCCTGTGTGGCCAGCCCTCACCCTATCTGGCATGACTTTGCAAGGGCTCAGAGATTATTTTCCAGAAGCTAAGGACAAGTTCCAGATCTCTCTTTGGATGAGGTGTGGTTCAATTATTTTTCCTTTTTTCTTTTTTTTTTTTTTTTTACGTTTATTTAGTTATTTATTTTGAGAAAGAGAGATAAAGCACAAGTAGGGGAGGGGCAGGGAGAAAGGGAGAGAGAGAATCCCAAGCAGAGATCCAGAGCTCTAACCCATGAACTGTGAGATCATAACCTGCTTAACTGCCTGAGCCACCCAGGCACCCCTGGTTAAATTCTTTATTACAAAGGCAGACTAAACAGCCCACAGCCCACAACAAGGCTGTCATCCCATTCTTCCTGGATGATTGACATCTCACAGGCACGATTCCTAGCTGTCTGGACAGTAGGACTGAGAATAGCTGTCCCCGAAGTGTGCCCCCTGCATAGAGGTGAGAGTAAGCCACTTCAAGTCAGTTACCTCCTTTACGCTGTGTGCCACTCACCATCTATTTAGAAATTTGTTTACTCCCCATTTACTGAACACCTGCTACATGAACAGCATTCTAAGGAGGGAGACACAGAATAAAGAGCAAACCCATGGTTAAATAATTTTAAAGTGTGCTCATGCTATAAAATAAACAAAGGACTGATCTCAGAATACGGACAGAGAGGAGAAAAGAATCTGCTTTTTAACTGCAAAGCAGGAAAAGGCAGCTTTGAGAAGGTCCCATGTTAGCTGAGAATGAGAAAGGAACCAGCTGTGGGAAAAGCCAGCAGAAGGAGCATGTCTGGTGCAGGGCACGTGGGCCTCAGCTGCCAGCTGATGCCCCCACACAGATTGTGAAAGGCACCTGGAAGCAGAAACATAGTTGCTTCCTTGTGGCTGACAAGAATGTTGTCAGGACCCCGGGCTTCATGAGCTGTGTGGAGACAGGACCTCAGTCCCACACATCCCCTTGGCCTGTGCTGGTGCAGTGTGTAGGCCACATGACTCAACATGGCAGCCTTGGACAGACAACATCTGGAAGCAACACCCCTGGGCAGTCCTACCAGGTTGGTACCAGGTACAGGCCATTTTAATTCCATCTGACTTCGTCCACGTTTCAAATAATATTTTGCCTGTTAGCAGAGGCCATGGTGCAGAAATTGGGAAATTCTTCATCAAGTCCCAGATCCTTGAGCAGTGTGTGCGAGTTAAGGGCAAGAGGCATTTCTATTTCTGTCTTCAGGGCAAACTGCATGCATCCATTTACTGGTGGGCTCCAGAAAAGGGGTTCCCTGTTCCTTGCAATAAAAGGGTATCCTACGTGATTCTTCTCCTGGCTTTCTTCATCTTTTGCAGGACCCAGTATACGCTGAGCACTGGGGAAACTCTTGCCTTCTTTTAGCTTAGCAGTCTCTGGTAGGATTCCAGCCCAAGTCAATTGTCCTTAGCACCCTGAAACCCACCTACCCACACCCACACCCATGTGCACATGAGCACACATTGATGTCCCTTTCAGGGGTCTTTATAAGTACCAGAGTTGGACCTGGATTGAGGCCCAGGTTTGCCATACAATAATAGTAGATTCGGATTCCAAATCACAGGTAGTTTTGTACGGCAGGCAGGGTTCCCTGCCTCTTTTCATGATTGAGTTCAATTTGTTTACCACAGTGCTTAAAAGTCGGAATTTAGTGGGTGCCTGGATGGCTCAGTCAGTTGAGCATCTGACTTCAGCTCAGGTCATGGTCTCGCAGTTGCTGAATTCGAGCCCCATGTGGGGCTCGCTGCTGTCAGCCTGTCAGTCTGTCAGCACGGAGCCTGCTGCGGCTCTTCTGTCCCCATCTCTCTGCCCCTTCCCCCATATGTGCTCTTTCAAAAATATAAACATTTAAAAAGAAAGCTATTTAAAAAAGATGGAACTTAGAGAAAATTAAACAACAACTACAACAAAAAACAAACACCCACCACTTAGAAACTTGCCATTTATTGTGGACTGCATGCTTGTGTCTTCCCCCAAATTCAAATGCTGAAATCGTACCCCCGCCCCCCCTCCAACAGGATGGTGTTAGGGGCCAGGGCCTTTGGGAGGTCATTAGGGTTAGATGGGGCCTCCATGTTGTGAATAATGCCCTTATAAAAGGAGGTGGGGTCTCCCTGCCTCTCCCTCTCTCTCTTTCCTCCTACAAAGGAAGGCCACGTGAGGACATAGCCCGGAGGCAGGGCTCTCACCAAGAGCCCGACCATGCTGGCACCCTGGTCTCAGACTTGTAGCCTCCAGACGGTGAGAAACTAACGCCTGTTGTTTAAGCCCCCCAGTCTGTGGTTTTCTGTTACAGCATTCTGAGCTAAGACACCGTTCTAACAAACCATTTATAGTATCGTCTCCTGCAGGTTTGTTCACTAGTTTCCTCAGGTATTATAAAAACCATAGACTTAGTGGCTTAAAACCATTTAGATTTATTATTTTACAGTTCGGGAGGTCAGAAGTCCAAAATTAGTCTCACTGGGCAAAAGTTCAGGCGTCAGCAAGGGCTGGTTCCTTTTAGAAGTTTTTGAGGGGAGAGTCTGTTTCCTTGTCTTTTTCAGCTTCTGGAGGCTTCCTGTATCATGTAGCTCATGGCCCATTCTGCCGCCTTCAAAGTCAGGAGTGAAGCATCTTCCAATCTTTCTCTCCAGTCTCTGCTTCTGTTGTTATATCACCTTCTCTTGCTCTGAGTCTCTTGCCTTCCTTCATAACACCCTTGTGATTACATTGGGCCCACCTGGACAGTCTAGGTTAATGTCTCCATTTCAAGACCCTTGACATAATCACATCTGTTAAGTTCCTTCTGACAAGCAAGGTAACATATTTATAGGTTCAGGTGATTAGGATGTGGACATCTTGGGGGGGGATCATTATTCTGATAATGAAATTCTGATAATGAAAAACAGTCTACCACTGTTTATCTCTACGTTTTTTTTTTTTTTCTTAATGTTTACTAATTTTTGAGAGAGAAAGAGGAAGAACGAGCTGGGGAGGGGTAGAGAGAGAGGGAGACACAAAATCTGAAGCAGGCTCTGGGCTCCGAGCTGTCAGCACAGAGCCCAATGCAGGGCTCAAACCCACAAACCGTGAGATCATGACCTGAGCTGAAGTTGGATGCTTAACTGACTGAGCCACCCAGGTGCCCCTCTACATTTTTAAAAAAACGTTTATTTATTTCTGAGAGAGTGCATTTGGGGGAGAGGCAGAGGGATCTGAAATGGGCTCTGTGCTGACAGCAGCAAGCAGTCCGACGTGGGGCTCAAACCCATGAACCTCGAGATCACGACCTGAATTACCCAGGCTCCCCTGTCTCTACAGTTTTTAATGTTGTGGTTGCAGTAATAGTAATACATGATTGCCTTCAATTAGCATTGTAACAGAAATATTTCCCCACAGGAAGTCTTTGTAACCTTCTTTCCTCAAGGCTGTGAATGATCCGTAGAGGGTATAAGCTACAATTTGCTCAAGCTAGAAACCAGGCTGTATTCCATTCTGGGCTGCAACACATCTTCCTGAAGCTAGTATTCCCATTACTTGGGATTGCTTTAACATAGGTTCCTGGGAACAGATCAAAGGAGTGGGTTTATGATTCTTATTTCATATTGTCTAATTGCTTTCCAGAATTGTATCAGTTTATACTACCTCTCCTAATCAACCTCATTTGGCCTATTTTTTTTTAATTTTTAATTTTATTTATTTTGAGAGAGAGAGAGAGAGAGAGAGAGAGCGAGCCAGGGAGGGGCATAGGGAGACAGGGAGAGAGAGAGAATCCCAAGCAGGCTCTGCACTGTCAGTACTGAGTCTGATGCAGGGCTTGAACTCACGAACTGGGAGATCATGACCTGAGCTGAAATCAAGACTTGGACACTTAACCAACTGAGCCACAAGGGACCCTGTTTTTTTGTTTGTTTGTTTATTTATTTTGAGAGGAAGTGTGCAAGTCGGGGAGGAGCAGAGAAAGAAGGAGAGAATCCCAAGCAGGCCCCTCGTTGACAGTGCGGAGTCTCATGAGGGTCTTAAACCCACGAGCCATGAGATCAAGACCTGAGCCAAAACCAAGAGTTGGACGTTCAACCAATTAAGCCACCCAGGTGTCCTCTCATTTGGCTTTCTTATTTATTTATGAATTTACTTATTTATTTTTTTAATGCTTATTTTTGAGAAAGAGAGAGAGCAAGCGTGAGCGAGCAGAGGAGGGTCAGAGAAAGAAGGAGACATGGAATTCGAAGCAGGTTCCAGGCTCTGAGCTGTCAACACAGAGCCTGATGTGGGGCTCGAACCCACAAACTGTGAGATCATGACTTGAGCCGAAGTCCACTTAACTGACTGAGCCAACCAGGCGTCCTCCCCTCATTTGACTTTCTTAAGAAAAAGTTATCTCATTTTATAGTAAAGGTGTTATATCTCATTACAGAATATGTGGGAAATACAGAAAGGGGCAAAGGAAAAAAAACACTCATAGTTCCATAAAATGACTTTTTTAAGTTTATTTATTGTTAGTAATCTGTATACCCGACACAGGGCTTGAACTCACAACCCTGAGATCAAGAGTCACATAGTCCCATAAATTGAAACATAACTTTCACTAATGCTTAATAAATTTCTTTCCAATATTTCTCTCTCTGTGTACGTACATATAATTTTTAAAAACCATGGATATTATGTTGGAACATCTTGGAACTGTTTTAGATCTAGGTCACCTTATGTTTCTGGATATGCAGGAGAAAAAAAATTTTATTGGGATGTTCTCAGAATCTAGTCTATGTCTGTCTTTTGTGGGCTGGCTTCATTCTTAGGGCAGGTCTGCCTTTCAAAAGGCCCAGGAAGTCTGACCGGGGTCTTTGGTCCATCCCTATGAGTGCAGTGCTTTGATTGATCCAAGAAAGGCCCTGGAGTGGAGTCAGCTCCATCAAAGCTTATGGACTGACAGGAGGAGGGGAAAGTGGTTATTACCCCCAAAGAAAAACTGTTGGACCTGACCTGGGTGTATTTGTTCATAATTGCAAGAGAGGACCTGATTAGCCAATCAGTCTTGGGTCAGGTGCCCACCCCCCAGCCCAAAGCCCTGGAAGACAGAGTGGAGGTGGGGCTGGAGGTGGGGGTGCTAAGCCTGGTTAACAGGCTGCCTTGTACAGCTCTTCTGTTGGGGCTATGGTGGGGAGGGTCAACAGTAGGGCCTGATTCCATGTCCCACCAGATTCCTTCACTGTTTCCTGAGTGCTTACTCCTTTTGCCTCCCATTTTAGACTTGCCACAACTCTCTGAAGTTGCAGCTGAGTGGTTAGGTCTGTTGCCCAGAGTCACACAGCCAGTGACTCAAATGGCACTCAGGTGATTAATCTGAAAGCAGCCCGGAGGAGAGCCCCAGAAGAGACCCAGAGCAGGTGGGGGATGGGGGTTGAGGGTCCTGAAAGGGGGTTTGGCAAGGAGGTGCTGGAGGGGAGGGAGCACCTTGGACATTTGGGCCAAGCATCACATCTGGACTTCACTGACCCAGTGCAAGACTCCTAGCTCATGTGCGGTTTCTGGAGCCCCATCTTCCCGCAGAGCCATCTGGTTCTGCCCTGCCTCCCTGAGGATCTGCCCTCCCAAACTCTGCTTTACCGCACTCATGGATGACTCACTGGCTTTCCTTGCCCCACCCTCTCCCGGAGTGTGCTGAGGCCTTTGTGTGCAGAGTGGGAATGACCAGGTTGGAAAGCTCCGAGTTCCCAGTTGGCCATGGAGTAGCTCAGGGGGCCGGGGGAGAGTTCTAGCATCCGTCCTCCACGCTAAATGAGCTCAAGGGGTTTAGCTGTGCCTGCTCACGTGGCCAGTTAGACTAGGGACCTCTACAGAGCCCAGTGCGCCTTGTCTGCAACCCCCCCCCCCCAAACTCCCCTCTTCCTCAACATCCCGCCCCCACTGGAACAGGTGCCCTTTCCTATTTAAGCTGCCATCTCTTTCCAGCAGCCTGTCCTGACTGCCTCTGCCCACGCCCCAGTTGCCTACTCCTTGAATTTGTGCTACGTCTGATTGGGAGCGAGTGTCCCGATTTTGTAGCCCTGCGCCTCCTCCACGGGGCCCCTAGACGCCTCACGTCTGTTGGCTGAGTCTAAAGAGGTGCAGAAGCTTCATCCAGCCACGAATTGTTTAATATTGGGGACACTCAGTGGTAATTCTTGGTGAAGGAAACCACCCACTTAAGGCCTAACGCGGAGACGACACACGCTTTCACCGAGCTCCGCGGGGAGGCAGGCCCCGGGTTCCCCCAGGGGCCCTCCACTGGCCGGAACCTGCGTCACGTCTGCGCGCTGTCAGACCGAGCAGGGGACATTCTGGCAAAACGCAATTTACTTTTTTCACTTCTCAAATGCTCCGAAAATGGCTACTAGCAGCTTCGCTGCAGGGGAAAACTGCTAATGTGGAGCGCAAACTCCGCGCACAGGGGAGTTTTCCCAGCGCTTCGCCCACGGCGGCCGCAGGGTTCCGGCGAGCCTGGAGAGGCGCGAGGAAGTGTCGGGGGCGCGGGAAACACTGGGTTGGGAGCCTAGGGCCGGGAGCGGGGGGGGGGGGGGGGTGGCGACAGTCGTGGCTGCTCCTCCGTATCCGCGGCGCCTCCAGCGCCCAGTCCCTCCCACCTTCCGCTCCAGGGACCGCCCCCGGGGGCTCGGAGCCCGATTTAACAACCCGTGCGGGCTTTGCCGAGGTGGGGGGTCCGGGGATCAACTAGTCGAACCGGGCTAGGTCCTGGTCCGGCACCGCACGCCACATCGTCTCTTGGGGGTGGGCCGTTGTCTCCCAGCCCCGATAACCGGTTGGGGGGCCCAGGATCCCGTGCGTCTTCCATTAGCGCAGGAGGCCCCGGGCCACGGCTAAGAGAACCGGAAGCCCCCCCGCCCCCCAACGCGGGCTTCAACCTGGCGCGTTTCCAGCCAAAACTGGCTCCCGTGGGCGGCTGGCACGCGTGTCCCCGCGCACGCACACATCTTGTACACGTCAGCCCCACGCCTCCCCGGTCCCGTGTCCGGGCGCACGCAGCACCCACGCGTGCCCGCACACGCCCGCGGGCACACGCGTCCGCGGTGGGCACTGAGGGCGCAGGAAGGTAAGGGTTCTGGCCAGGAGCTGGTTGGGGACCCGGGCCCAGGCCTGGGCGGTGTCCGAGGCGGGCCCAGGGGCGGAGCTCGCCAGGCCGGGCGCGCAGGGTCGGGGCGGGTCCGCGCCGCCGCCGTCCGCGCTGTCCCGCCCTCGGCCCCACCGCTGCTCTCCGTTCCTCGCGCTGCAGCCCCCGCGGTAGCAGCCGCCGAGCCCGCCGCCACCGCCCCCGAGGTAGGCGCTGCGGACATGGGCCCGCGATCTGCCGGTCTCTGGGGTCGCGGGCCCTGCCCTGGGGAGCTGAGCAGGAGGTGGGGGGGGAGGAGCGGGCGTGGGCGAGGGGCTGAGGACCGGGCCCCAGGAGCCGAGCTGGAGCTCCCGGCGCAGAGCAGGCCGCACAGGCGGGCGGCAAGCGGGCCGGGGCGCGGGAGCGGGAGGCCGGACATCCGGGGGCGCCTGCGGCTGGGACTCGATCCTTCGGGGACCTGCGGGCGGAAGGGCACGGGCCGCCGCGTGAAGGCCAGGCCGGCTGCAGGTCTAGGTGACCTTTCCCGGCGGCGCCCTCTGGCCCTCGATCCCGCCAGCGCGGGTCGGGCGGGGAACCGCCTGCCCCCACACTCACCGGGCTGGGCGCACGGATCTGTGCGGGCCACGCTGTCGCCGCCGGCATGAGTTCCTGTGACGACCGCGGCCTCCCGCTCCCAGCCCCACACGCCCTGTCCGGCCTGTCTGGTCCACGCCCGGAGAAGCTGGCGCCCGGCGCTGTTCCGCGCGTGCCAGCTCCCTGCCGGGCGGAACGAGAGGCTGAGAGTCGACTTAGGCCGCAGGAGCCTGTGCAGTAGGCTCGGCCTTGGGAAAGGACGCCCTGCGGGGAGCGGATGTGGCCTCCTTGGCCTTAGGAGAGATCCTGGTTCTGTTGCTCATT
Source organism: Neofelis nebulosa (assembly GCF_028018385.1). NCBI lineage: Eukaryota > Metazoa > Chordata > Mammalia > Carnivora > Felidae > Neofelis > Neofelis nebulosa. The sequence continues at coordinate 129,477,347 of NC_080782.1, forward strand.
CATTCACCGAGTGCGTCTGTGCTTTCACGACACTGATTGGAGCCCTTGGATTTCAGGGCTGCAATCCTAGTGACTTGCCCAAGGTCACACAGCCGAGGCGATACGAAGCCTAAGTTTTCTCATCTGTACAATAGGAGCAATTGTAGCTCTCCTTGTAGCGGCCGTTCATCTTTGGGAAGAATGATATGAGTTGATGAACGCCAAACCTTCAGTAGAAACCTTGACACTTGAGGCTTTTGGGGAGGATTTAGCCCATCCTCTGTAGACCATTCTACTCCACTTGGTGTTCTGGAAAACGTTTAATAAATATAGCCCCTGTTATTTTAAACGTTATTACTAAACACTTCTGTGCCAGGCATTGAGTAACTTCCATGATCATTAATGAAAAATTCTTTTAAGTTTATGGACAAGGTCAGGTTGAAGCAGGAAGTGCGTGCAGACCTGAGGGAAGGTTTCACCTGAGGTCTCCATCACCCTGACCAGCCTTACCTCCGCAGAGGAGGTAGAGAATGGGCCCCTACTTTGCCTTAATGTGCTGTTGGCAAGGCCAGGGCAGGCTGCCCAGGGCTTGCCTTGTTTCTCCACCCCAGCTCTGGAATGAGTTCTCCAGGGTTAGGCTTAAGCCCTTTGCAGCTTTGTTTTCATTGCCTGGGGTGGTGCCATTTGGCTCACAGTAGGTACTCGAGAAGGGTCTGTGGGGGTAAATGTGCTCTTCCTTTTTATCCAAGAGTCACCTTACCCTTACTGATAGGAGGATAGTTGTGGTTTTTGTTTTTTTGTTTTTTGTTTTTTGTTTTTTTACCATTGCAGCATATGTCTTGTAGTAGTTGTTCATTAAGTATTTGTGAAGTTATTGAATGGGCATATGTAGTGGCTGCAGCCCCAGACCATATTCTCTTGATCTTGGACATCCTTTCTGAGGGACACACACATCTATCTCACTCACTTCCAGAAAATAGTCTTGCTTAGCCAAGGGTCACGCCTGTTTAAAGAGCTCCTGCGGAAAGTACAGCCCTAGAGCACTGAGACGCAAAACTGTTTCCCAATTTGACATAACTGCTTTAAACGTGCTATCTTCATTCTGTGACTTACCAGGTCCTGTGGGAAAGTTGTAGAACTGGTGTTTCTGGGCCTGCAGGGGAGGGCGACCAGGGTGAATGGGATTCTCCTAAGTGCTTTTCCCTTCTCTGATGGTGGGTGGTGGGTGGGTCGATAACTTCTGCTGGAGTTGTTCTGAATAAAATGCTTGACCTTGGGGAGGGGGGTACTGCTCTCAGTTGATTGCTTAGTTTTATTTCTTTATTTTTATTCTATTGGGTAGAGGCAAGGGCTGTCTGTAGACACAAACACAGGGGCTCCGGGAGACCATATAGTGAGGAGTTGCCTGTGGGCTGCCGATCCTGCTGGACCCTGGGCAGATGTGGACAGTAACCTTCAAGCTGGTGGTAATGAGGGACATTGACCACCCCCCCCCCCCCGCCATCTTTACTGATGGGATGCTCCCAAGGCACTGAAGTTCACTTTGCCCTTGATGGAATTTTAATGGCCTGACATCGTTGGTGGTGGTGACTGGGGGAGATGTGTGTGTGTGTGTGTGTGTGAGAGAGAGAGAGAGAGAGAGAGAGAGAGAGCCAGCAGCCCAAACCTGCAGGCAGCCCCCTCAGGGAACTCAGAGTCTGTGGCCTTGGGCTCCCCACAGACTCTTCTGGTATCCACTGAGGAAAAGTGAGCAATGGGATCCTCTGCTGGGCCTGGGCACAATCCTCCATTTTACTGATTGCTCTCGGGGAGGTGAGGGTGAGTGGGCTTCTAAGCCCTTTTTCCAGAACTGTCCTGGAAAGAGTCCTGGGGAGCAGATTGAGCTCACAACACAGCTCTGACAAGAGCCACAGGATTGAGTACAGGTCAACTCACTGTCTTGTTCCTCAGTGTCTCCTTTATAAAAGTGTGACCATCATCATCGTCGTCACAGTCATTCTTTATTGAGGGCCTGCTCAGCACCCTTCTGCGGGGGCTTAACATATGTGTGACGTTGAATGTACCATCCTGCAAACCCTGGGAGAGAGGCACTCTTGTTCATGGGTCAGGAGGCTTGAGCCCAGAGTTGGGATTTGGGACCTGGTCTGGCTAGTTCTAGTGCTGGTAATTCCACACTGAAGTTGCCACGGCAAGGGGCCATTGCCACCAGCTAATAGATGTGGATGCATTTGAAAGGTCGAATTTGCTGTTCAGAGGGGAAGTGTTCTCCTTTCACGCTGAGCAGAGTGAACGTGTGTATGGCTATGTGTAGGCTGCCTGGCAGTGGATTGTAATCAGTGGAGTCACTCCTCTTTGTTGCAAGGACAGTGACACTGAGTGTCTATCAGGAGAAAGGTCAGTTTTTACTGGGATGAGGTAGGAGACATTCTTCCAGGACTTACCTGGACAGTATTCAGCTCAAGAGTACCTCATGTGGTCAGGGAGGACTCTGGACCTTGTGGTTGAGGGTGGCCTTTTGATAACCTGCACAGCAGCGGTAATTATACTAAGAAATCTATAAAATGTAAACCTGTAATAAAATCCTCTCTCTGGTCGTTGTGTACTTACCACATACCAGTCACTGTATTAAGTATTTCATATTAGCAGTCCTCACGGTGATACTGAGACAGATACTCTTTCCCCATATTCGAGCTGAAGAAACGTGAAATGCATATACATTGTGACTTGCCCTGGGTCCCATATCTGGAGAGTCGTGGAGTGGTATTGGAACTCAGGGCTGCTTGACTCTCAAATCTACTTGCCCAAGCACTGTCTATTTAAACCCCACTGGGTCAAGCCAGGCAGCGAGGTTCCAGGAAATGTGAGGTGTCTGAGGTCAGACAGGAGCCCTGGGTGCACCTGGGACCCAGACCTTGCCATGCTGCCTGCCAGCCCAGGCTTTTCTTCCCTTGATGGGTGGGTGGGCCTGCAGGCTGCCCCCAAGTCAGTTACATTCCCTTGAGGCTTCTTATGGAAGGCTGTGCTGGTGGTGGCCTAGCTCCCAGAGTGTTTTAAAATAGAAGCAATGCCTAGGAAGCCGGGCTCCCCCGTGTGAGCCTCTCGTGGAGTAGGAGGGGAGGGCAGCTGTACTGGGAGCACAGACTTGCTTCAGAGCACAGGTCACTGGCTTTGCCAGCATCCGGTAGACATAACCAGGGGCTGCCTTTTCCGTGAGATAGGGATAGGGGTGTGAGGAGGCTTCTGATGGTGTTGGCTTGATATATTGGCTTTCAGAGCTGGGCTAACCTCCTGCTGGGGAAGTTGCTTTTCCTGGTCCCCAGAGTTAGGGGGAGGTGCTTTTGTTCTAATCCCTGGCTGGTCTGGTGCTTCTCCTATGTGCTGGCCCAGTTCTGCTCAGACAAACCACCTCAAATGATGTTAGAGAAACAGCAGAACCAAAGGCTTTCCTACAATTTTCCCTTTCTAAGGGAAATCCAGGATGGTCATGGTGATGGTGGTGGAGGTGACTACCCTCTTTTCTTGGTCAGGGGCCTTGCACGAATCAGTTGCACACTTACATGGGGTGATAAAGGAAAGCATAATGAAGGGGCCATTTGCAAAGGTGTGAGTAGAGTGTGGAGCTCCTTGGCAGGAGCTGTGGCCTTGGAAAGTAGTGACTGCCCACCTGAGGCCCAGCAGGGAGGGAGCTTGGGAAATGAGCACTCCAGCCTCTCTCTCCCATCTCCTGCTGGTGCCTCCTGTTGGCCAAAACCAACGATACATAGCCTTTGATAGCAGTCCATAGTGATCAGCTCTTGGGTCACAGAGCAGGATGGAGGAGAAAAATGGATCTGAAGGGACAGAGAATATCCAGAATAATGGACTGTGATTAGCACTGCCATTTATGGAGCCCTCACCGTGTGCCAGATACTCCTACGTGCTCTGCCTACCTAACTTACTTAATCTTTGCAGTAGCTCTGGTAGAAAGGCACTAGTGTTAGCCCCATTTTATAGGTGAGCAAAATGAGACCCTGGGAGTGTAAGTTATCAGTGGCTTGTCCAAAGTTACACAGCTAGTAAAGGCTGGTGCTGGTAAATCCTCTGCCAGGCTCATAGCTCCTTCTCATAGTCACTGTGCGTTGCTGCATGGGCACCCAGTTGTGCTGTGACAATCCGTGGCAGGGTGGCTCCTGGTGTTTGGGTCCTAGTGCTGTTGTACCCTTGCCCTTGAAGATTGTGTCTCTTAATCCATTAGGTGTTACCTTGCTCACAAGACTGAGTCTTGGGAACTTAAGGCCACTCTGCTCCCTGTGTCCCCCACCGCAGTCGTTGTTAGCTCTTTGAGGGTACCACGGCTCCGGTGCCAGGATTCTACCTCTGTCGACAGAAGTGCTGTCCTGCCTGTTTCTTAGGCTGCGAAAGGCTAAGAGGGAGGGAAGGAGGCTTTTGAACAAGTGCTTCAGGCCTTTCTCATGCACATTAAAGTTAGGGAGCCCTGCCCTACTCCTGCCTCCTGGGCAGGGTGGCCAGAGCCACAGGTGGTCATCTGGGGGTAGAATGTTCCCCCTGCAGGCGTTGCCTGTTAACCCTGCCATCTCAGTGTAGTTGGAATCTGTTCTTGGAACCCGGATAGATACTTCCCACGTGGCCTTTTCCTTCTGGCACCTCTATTGCAGCAGTCTTTTAGAATGTGGCTTATTGTGGCATCGTGAAGGCAGCGTAGCTCAGTTTCAGACACGTTGGTTGGGTTTTTAAATTTTATGTCCTTAAAAAAGTTATCAGTATGTACAAACAACTTTAATAAAGTGGAATAAGAAATGAAAATCCTATTTTAACTCTCCTCCTTTCCTAAACCCCCTTCGTTTCCAGAAGCAGCTCCCAGTCAGCCACAATGTACAGATGGGCTTGTAGCCTTCCTACATGCTTTCCCATCATTCACAAATGTGTGAGCGCATAAACGTGTGTGTGAAAGGGTTTTCCTCTAATAATGCAGAATTATACATTTTCTGTGACTTGCTTTGTGCAGTGAACTACAGTTACAGTTGGCCCTTGAACACTGTGGGGGTTAGGGGTGCATACTCCTCATGCAGTTGAAAATCCTTCTCTAATTTTTGACTCCCTCCCAATTTAACTACTACTGTTCACCTCAAGTTTTATTGATATTATACAGTCAATTAACACATATTTTGTATGTTATGTATACATATATATTATATATTGTATTCTTACAATAGAGTAAGCTGGATAAAAATATTACTACTTTTGAAAAGAACTCTTAAAAAATTTTTTTTTTAATGTTTATTTATTTTTGAGAGACAGAGAGATGGAGCACAAGCAGGGGAGGGGCAGAAAGGAGAGAGACACAGAATCCGAAGCAGGCTCCAGGCTGCGAGCTGTCAGCACAGAGCTTGATGCGGGACTTGAACTCACAAACTGCGAGATATGACCTGAGCTGAACTTGGACGCTTAACTGACTGAGTCACCCAGGCGCCCCTAGAGAAAAAATACTATTAACGAAATCATAAGGAAGAGAAAATACATTTACAGTATTGTATTTATTGAAAAAGATCCAACATATAAGTAGACTTGCGAAGTTCAAATCTTTGTTTTTCAAGGGTCAGCCATGTGTCAAAGATAGCTTTCTATGGCACCTTGCATAAATCCACCTCATTCTTTTTGATTACCACATGGTGCTCTTTAGTTTTTGTAAGTACCTTAATTTTCATTCATTTCCCCATTGGTGGACATTTAGATTTCTTCTGGCTTGTGTTACAGAACTAATGCTGCAGTGAGCATCCTCGTGTGCACCTCTCTGGGGACCTTGGCTGGGTTCCTAGCAGTCGAATTGTCTCTAGGTTAATGCATGCCCACTTACGCATTGGCCAGTAGTTGTCTCCAAAGGGGCTGTCCTATACTGGCGTGAACAGGGGTGACCATTTTCCACACCAATAGTGGATGTTTTCATTTGCATTTTTGCTGATTTGTTTGTTGAGTGAGCCTTTCAAACACAGGTGTGTCACTCACTCTACAGTGGCTCCCTGAGGCCCTTAGAGTAAAGTCCACACCTTGTTCTGAGGTAGTAAGTGGCCCTGCTCCCTTCTGAAGCCTGGTGGTCTCATCAGCCCGAGTTGAGTTCTCCTTAGGCCAAGGCGGGTGGAGAGGGTACTAGTTGTGGCTGTCTCCACCCCCCATTCCTGGCGGTGCTGCAGCCTCCCTGTAGAGGGCGCTCCTGCTGCTTGGTGACATCGCCGTCTACTTAGACTCTTGTCAGATACTAAGTTTCTATTTTTTTCCTTCTACTATAAAAGTACTTTCATGCTCCTTGCACATTTTCTCATTAAACAGACCTTTGTATTGAATACCTGCTACTTGCCAGGGCTTGTCATCTTTGACACATAGCTTTTTACATATTTTGGATAAATTTATGCATGACAGGCTCTGGGCTGCTTTGAGTTCAAGGGTGTGAGTTGGGGGTAGGTGTGCACATGTGGGTGTGGTGGGGGCGCTGGAAGCAGAGCAGCTGTCACTGACAGGCAACTGATGAGTCAAGGAAGATATGTCCCCCCAAGGTGGAGGTTACGTAAGTGTTATGCAGACTGTGCTGGGCGATATACTATCTCTCCCCTCTGAGTTTCCAGTATGGGCTGGATTTTCATTCCTCGGCTGGAGTGGAGCTTGCATAATCTGTTCAAGGTCAGCCAGCGAATGGTTGGGTAGGTAGGCGAACAGGCAGTGGAGGGAAACAAGGGACTCCTGTCTCCCACTGTGACTTACTGGTCCTTCTCAAAGTCATCAGTGACTGTGGGAAGGTCTGCTCAGTCCAGTCCTGTCCGTCCCTCATGTTCCACTTATCCTTGGGAACCATGCTCGCAAGCTCTGCATTGAAGCCTTCACTCAGGCCGGCTTCTGATTCCCATCTGTCCAGGGCTGGCTGCTTTCCTGTGTCAAAGTGCCCCGCCTCACGCTCAGACTCTAGAGGCTGGGCTTCTGAAGGCACATGGGGTGGATGCCACCAAGACAGATGGTGAGCGATTTGGAGCGATTTGGAGCTGATCTAGGCGGAGGTAGGGGCCAGGGGGTCAGGGTTCAGCCTTAGAATCAGCACAGGCAGCGTGTTAAATGAGAAAGCAGGATGCTGAGGTCTCTTTCACACCCCCCGGTCCCGGCCTGAGAAAACATGAATGGAAATCATTTCTACAAGATGATTTTTGCAGCGGGTGCTGAGAACTGTGTAAAAATGGGCATTTTCTAGGCGCTGTTGGCAGTTGTAAGAAAGCGGAGCTTTTCAGAGGCACACTGCCTCAGGCCTTGCCTCAGTCCTGTCAGATAAATGCAGGAGGCGACTGGGTGGGGAAAGAGAAGACTGCAGCAAAAGCCTAGGGGAAGCTACAGTTGCACAGCAGGTGTGGGCCTGTGGTGAAGGGAGCGTCTTGGCTTCTGGGTGGGTGTTTACTCAGGTCCAGGAGTGGGTTTGGCTCCGCTCAGCTGGGGGTTCCTGTGCATCTTCCCTGCCAGGTGCCGAGCTGGAGCCGCAAGGAGAACCTGGCCTCATCCAAGCTCCCTCTGACCTCCCAGCTCCCTTGTGTTTGGATGGTAATCTCCTTAGTGGCCATGTACTTTAGGGTGATGTTTGTCGGTGGTGGAGTGTTTTTTGACAGGTGGTTTTGCTGGTTCTTTTTTTGGGGGATTAGTGATGAGTGAGAGCATTTGGGGAACATTAAATGATGAGTGATCTGCTTTTCTCTGATGTGAAAGCTGTTCGTGTCTGGTGAGGTGGGTCCTAGAGCCACAGCAGAGGGTACTTTTTGGAACGCCCTGGCCCCTGAGGTACAGGGAGGTCTTGGCTGACCCAGAGAGGTTGCCACTGTACTGCTCTTTCCTCACCCTGGGGCTGAGTTTGCAGTCCAGCTGGGGAAGGGCAGCGCCGAAGAGGGGTGCTCAGTCCACTGATACCTGTTGGCACTGGTGGCCGTAGAGAATGTTCTGGATCTTTTGGTGAGATGTTCTGCAAGTTTCCTTGGGGCTCCATCACCTCAGCCTTTGATGCAGGTTTGTTTCCTTGCTTCTGGGAGGGGCCAGGGCCATCTGTGGCTGAGACATATCCACGCCTTAGGCTGGGGATATTCTGCATGACCTGGTGGATGGTTTCTTTGGCTGTCCCTGGGGTGGATGTGCCTGTGAGGTTCGCTTGGGGTGGAAGGGGGACAAATCGAGGGGGGGGGGGTCCCCAGACTTGAAACAGCCAATGGGGACAGCCTGAAATGGATCTTCCCCCATGCTCTTTGTGCCCTGATCCTAATGTGGACTGAGCTGTCCATGGTTCCAGCCTGATCACGTGCAAGAGATAACAAGAGCAACAAAGAGGATCGTAAACAGCTCGCTGGGCTGCTCCACTCTGCTCTGACAAAAAAGTGAATGGAGGCGGAATTAGCAGAACCTCTGAAAAAAGTACCATAGGACCTGGACCACAATTTTATTACTTCAAGTGGTGGAAGTTTGTCATTGTTTGTTTTATAGCGTACTCATTGCTTCTGTGGGCTCCTTGCAGCATCTAGGATGTTAAAGCTTATGTCAGGAATGCAGCTTCCTGTGGTGATGCTGCTCCCCCTGGGACCGATTGAACTATTTTTCTTAACCGACGGAGCCATCCAGGCGTCCCGATTGAGACATTTTTCGTTGGGTTCCCACTTACCAGGAACATGCCGTGCAGGTGTTTGCTTGTGTGAGTGCATACGTCGGTGACTTCAGGTGGGATATATGCAGGCTCAGTTTGGAAATTTAGGTATACTATATTTTAAAAATTAATGGAACCATCCTTGGGTTAATTGGATTCCTGCTAATTAGGGCAGATGATTTGGGAAATGGAGAAGGTGCAGATCATGGTGCTTTCTCATGACTCCTTTCCTCCTGGATGGAGCACACTGTGTGTGTGTGTGTGTGTGTGTGTGTGCGTGTGCGTGTGTGCTCGTGCTGTCCTGGATTAGGATTTTAATTCTGTGTATGTAATGCGTCAGAATACAGCCTCTCAGGGACACAGTGTGGCCTTAGGGAAAGGACTCTGAATTACTTGCCTTCCTTGAACCCTGAGGTGTTTAATAAATGCTTTTTGACTTAGTGATATGCAACAATTTCAAGTAGTACTTTAAAAAATAAAGTCACATTGTAGCTCAATAGATGTTTGTTTGAATTGATTTTTTTTGGCGGGGCAAGGCGATGTGGTTATATCTCCTTCCATGTGAAGAGTTGCCTAATTGTTAGGTTTTACTGTATTCTCTGTGAGGAATCTGATACTCAAAAAAATGGGGTCCCCTGAAATACAAAGTTTTTTGAAAAGTTGCATTTATTCTGGCACATAGTAGGTACTCTGTAAGTATTTTGTTGTAATGGATGAAATCAGAACCATATGGAAAATAGGATGGCCTGAAAAGCTCTGATTTCTATTCAGTACACTGAATGCCATAGCAGCCGACATTTTGTAAGAAGATATGTTTTATTGGCAAGAGTCCTGCGATTCAGTAAAGTAGCTGGCTCGTGGGAATTTGTCTTTGACAGTTAATTCATTCAGCAAATGTTTACCGACTGCTGCTATATTCTGCACTTGTGCTCAGTCTGGGGGTGCCAAGGAAGAAGAGGTCTAAAGGCAGGCTGGTCTGCTGTCGACAGAACTTACCTGGGTGTCTCCACCTCTCGACATGAGGAGGCACGAGAGAGCAAGGCTTCTCTGTGCACACCTGGGAGAATAAAGTGCCTGGGACTCTGTGCTGATGATTTTTATTGGTGGTTAATTATAGCTAATAATTTTTATTGATGGAAAACTAATTTCCCTAATTACTGATGTGTGTCTTCTGGTGATTCTTTTATTGTAGCAGAAGATGGCTGTACCTCCCACGTATGCTGATCTTGGCAAATGTGCCAGGGATGTCTTCACCAAGGGTTATGGTGAGTGTTTCGGAGCTAATGGGCTGGGTTGGCATGTTTGGGATTTTACCCCTCACAGTTCGGGAGGCCTGGGTGGGTCAACTCTCAGAACTTTGATGTCGGGGGAAAAAAAAGACAAGCCTACTATGCCTAATAAAGCAGTGTTGGTTTGTATACCTGCTAAGGGCAGGCTTACAAATCGCTGCAGACAAGTGGACGCCCTGGTTTCCTCTCCCACAGGCGGGAGCAGCTCTGTGTGTGCCGTGGTCATGGAGTGCAATTTCTAAGTGTTGCCCATCCTTAGGCCTGTGCTCACACTGTCCCGTACCTTTCCCTGTCATTCTGCTGGGAGCGCACAGCCACTGTTCGGTAGCCAAAGTTCCACACGTAGGCAGGCAACAGTGGAGACAGGCACCCTGCACACTCACGGCATCTTGAAACAGGAGAAGGGAGGCAGAGATGCTGCTCTTGAGCTAGTTATTTAGCCTATTAACAGTTCCCATGTTCTTTCTTTAGGATTTGGCTTAATCAAACTCGATTTGAAGACAAAATCTGAGAATGGACTCGTAAGTTGTCTGACCGACACGGAGCATGGGGGTTTATCGTAGATCAGTGGAGAGGATAACTACCGTGTCCTGGGTGGCAGAGTCCAATGAAAGGACCTTTTTTTAAATTAAAAAAATTTTTTTATTTTTTTGAGAGAGAGAGAGAGTGCGCACATAAGTCGGGAAGGGGCAGAGGGAGAGAGAAGGAGAGAATGTTAAACAGGCTCTATGCTCAGCAAGGAGCCTGACATGGGGCTCAATGTCACGGCCGTGAGATCATGACCTGAGCTCAAATCAAGAGTTGGACGCTTAACTAACTGAGCCCCCTAGGTGCCCTGAAAGGACCTTTTTGATTGTGGCAGTTTGTGGTTGTCACATTCATCGCATCCTGTATGGGATGGGTGGTCCAGGGGCATGCTGCTGATAGGTCCCTAGTTTAGCAGCTGTTAATACTCACTGAGTTAATAAACTCTGTTTCATTTTTCCTTGTTTCTTTTTAAAATTGAGCTGTTTTCAATGCCACCTGATTATCAAAAAAAAAAAATTAGTAATCCCTTTTAGACTGTGTGTGTGAGGATTTTTGGAAGGAGGACGTTTTGGGGTTGATGTACTCCAGTGTCATCTTGAGCTCAGGGGTTTTGGTCTGTATTTGGCTGGAAGTATTGTGGAAGCGGGATTGTCTTCCTGTCGAGACTAATGTATTACCAGGGCGGAAGGAAGCTCTCTCCTGACAGAGAATTCCCTGTAAGAGTCTTTTAACTAACAGGGCTCTTTAATCCCATCTGTATTTAAATATTGAATTGAATAGTAGAAGTAGCCTTTGCCTCCACGCATTCAGGTCTCACCTCTTGCATAAAGGAAAGTCCATTCCATTTAGGATGCTTCAGTGGAGCCCTGGGGAACAGGCCGTGACTCTCTCTTTGCTTTACAGGAATTTACGAGCTCAGGTTCTGCCAACACTGAGACCACCAAAGTGACGGGCAGTCTGGAAACCAAGTACAGATGGACTGAATATGGTCTGACGTTTACGGAGAAATGGAACACTGACAACACATTAGGCACAGAGATTACTGTGGAGGATCAGGTAATGGTGGTCACTGCGAAGAGACACAGTTTTATTCTGCTGCCCTGCCTTTGACTAAACCTGGCACGTTTCTTTTCTGTTCAGCTTGCGCGTGGACTGAAGCTGACCTTTGATTCATCCTTCTCACCAAACACAGGGTAAGAATCTCACGTGTTTTCTTAGCAAGGACGTTTAACAGTGTTTTTTCTGTTTTTAAAATTTTTTTTTAATGTTTTATTTATTTTTGAGACAGGGAGAGACAGAGCATGAACGGGGGAGGGTCAGAGAGAGAGAGAGACACAGAATCTGAAACAGGCTCCAGGCTCTGAGCTGTCAGCACAGAGCCCGACGTGGGGCTCGAACCCACGGACCGAGAGATCATGACCTGAGCCGAAGTCGGATGCTCAACCGACTGAGCCACCCAGGCGCCCCTTAAATTTTTTTTAATGTTTATTTTTGAGAGAGAGAGAGAGAGAGAGAGAGCGAGCGCACATGAGCATGGGAGGGGCAGAGAGAGAGGGAGACACAGAATCCAAATCAGGCTCCAGGCTCTGAGCAGTACAGAGCCTGACGTGGGGCTCAAACTCATGAACTGTGAGATCATGACCTGAGCCAAAGCTGGACGCTTAACCAACTGACTAAGCCACCCAGGCACCCCTAACAGTGTTTTATAGTGAGATTCTGTGCTGCGTGTTGTGGCCATCCTGGCTTCATCTGTGGAGGGCTACAAGATTTGTGTGGTCCAGTAATGCTGTGTTTCATGTGAGTGAGGCTGCTGGGAATGTAAGCGGCCAAGGCTGTAGGCAGCCGGCGATGTTGGGAAGCAGTGTCTTGAGCGATCATTGTTGCCAGCCCCAGTTTTCAGGCTGGGAGGGCCCTTTCCCCAGTTTTCTACATAGGAGCACTGAGAGAAGATGGGTTTTAAGTGCAACGTGGCTCCTGAGGCTGCACTTTTTGCCCCATGTCCCCCAGCCACAAACCAATTATGCTTCACTGTTATTGGGCTCATCAGGAGGCAAGACCGTGTGTTGGTTGCCTCAGCCCCTGGTGCTTTTCAAAGTGACTAGATGGGACACGTTGCACAAATAGCATGTCGGGTTCCCTTACATCCTACACCCAGCTTCTCCTAATGTTAACATCTTACATAACTATGATGTAATTATCAGAACCAGGAAATTTATATGGCTGTCATACAGTTAACTAATCTGTTGTCCTACTGATGTCTTAGTTCTGGTCCATGACCCATTTCAGGATACTAGATTGCATTTAGTCCTCAAATCTCTTTGGTCTCCTCTAATCTAGAACGTAGTCTTTCTTTGTCTTTCATGACCTGGACACTGTTAAATAGGATTGATGAATTATTTTGTAGAATCCTTCAGTTTGGATTTGTCTGATGTTTCCTCATGGTCAAACTCAGGTTATGCATTTTTATTATGTTATATTATTGTTATATTATTTATTTTATTATCTTATAACACTTCTGTTATACAGCCACAGAAGTGATGTTGGGTCTGTCTTGTGCGTGATATCAGGATGTATATGTCAGTATTCTTTACTGGTGATACTAACTTTGATCACTTGATGAAAGTGGTCTTTGCCAGGTTTCTCTATGAAGTTACTTTTCTCTTTGTAAATGGGTATGTCGGGAGATACTGTGAGACTATGTAAATATTCTGTTTCTTACTTTTTGAAAAACAAAATTAGTATGCATAGTGATTCTTGCCTGCAACTATTATGTTTGGTAAAGATTTTCTCTTCCCATCATGCCTTCTGCATTTATTAATTGGGATTCTACTCTAAGGAGGAGCTCTTCCTTCTCCATTTATTTATTGAATCATTTATTTATATTGATATGGATCCACAGACATTTATTTATTTTTTTTTTTTTTATTTTTTTTTTTAATTTTTGGGACAGAGAGAGACAGAGGATGAACGGGGGAGGGGCAGAGAGAGAGGGAGACACAGAATCGGAAACAGGCTCCAGGCTCCGAGCCATCAGCCCAGAGCCTGACGCGGGGCTCGAACTCACGGACCGCGAGATCGTGACCTGGCTGAAGTCGGACGCTTAACCGACTGCGCCACCCAGGCGCCCCGACATTTATTTTATTCTGTGGGTTATAACCTATTACCACAATATATTTGATTCCTCATTTGTTTCAGATATGGCCATTGGGCGTGTCTCCAAGTGTGCTTTTGATAATCCCCTGTCACTTCTTTTGAGCTCTACTTCGGAAGATATAGCAGGCTCATCTTTTGCTCTAGTCCTGCCATCAGGCATTTCTGCAAGGAGCTTCATTTCCTTTTATTGAAGAATGGCATATAGAAACCAAGATGGTGGGCACAGTGTGTCCGCATTGCTCCTGGGTATTTGAGGCAGGTTTTGACGGTTTATGGAGATTGGAAGTGAAAGCTGGCTTTCCAAACCTACTGAGGCGGATAGCCTGGGAAAGCATCGTGGCTTCTGAAGGAGCTGAGTGTAGACCACAAATGGATGAGGCTGCAAACTCCTCTAGGGACCAGCCCCCACATTGAGCACCTACCACAGAAAAACCAGATCGTTAACTGGATATCAGAGTCATGCCTCTCTCAGGTGCTTGTCAAGTTAGTGCTATTGTTTAAATAGCTTAAAAAAAAAAAAATCCCAGTAATACTTGAAAGAGGGAAAACTCCAAAGACGTGGAGTGTTGCATTAGAGCAGAAGCCTGGAGAGAAACCTGAGTCACTGCCTGAGCACTGCCTATTCTCTGGGGACTTTGTGCTCCTGGCCAGAATTCATTGAGACAGGGTAAGGAGGCACCATGTAAATGGTCTGGGATGGCTGGTCCACACCACTGGTCAGAGGCCCTGCCACAAGCAGCACGCTTTGGTCAGCAGCAGCTTTTTACCCAGTGGTTATAAGATGCCTGATTTTTACAGTGCTGGTCTCCCTCCCTTCCTAAATGTCAGCCTCCGAGCAGCTGCCTTTCATCAATCACCCCACTAGCATGGTGCCAGTTGGAGAAGCCAAAACCCAGGTTGCTTCCTCCAAAGGGTAGGCAGACCAGAAGAGGTTTATTTTATTTTGAGAGAAAGAGAGAGAGAGAGAGCACGCATGAGCAGAGGAGGGGCAGGGAGAGACAGGGAGAGAGAGAATCCCAAGCAGGCTCTGTACTGTCAGCTTGGAGCTCTACACAGGGCTTGATCTGACGAACCATGAGATCATGACACCAGGTGCCCCTATTTTGAGATTTTCTTATTGACAGATAATTTGTTTGGTTGTTATTCCTTTCCTTCAAAGCTTGTGAAAATGTACCAAAGCAACTTGAACAAAAGTTGTAAGCATCATTGTCACTTGTGAAGGGTGTTGGCTTTATTTTCAACCATGACCTTGGAAATTCTCATCTCCTCGATGACTTGGAATGTTTAACCTTAAATTTTTTGTTATAGAAAATTTCAAACATACTAAAGACTGGCATATTAAACACTCATCAGGGGGGCGCCTGGGTGGCTCAGTTAAGCCTCCGACTTCAGTTCAGGTCATTATCTTGCGGTCCTTGGGTTCAAGCGCTGCCTTGAGCTCTGTGCTGACAGCTCAGAGCGCGGAGCCTGGTTTGAATTCTGTGTCTCCCTCTCTCTCTGCCTCTCCCCTGTTTGCTCTCTGTCTCTCTCTCAAAAATAAACATTAAAAAAAAAAAATAAACCTTCATCATGTTCCCATCACCCAGCTTTAATAATTATCAACCCATAGCTAATTATGTTTTATTTATGCACTCACAATCAGTCTCTTCCACCCTCAGATTATTTTGAATAACAGTTATTGCATAATTTCATCTGTAGATGTTTTAATATATATCTTTAAATTTTTTTTTAAATGTTTATTTATTACTGAGAGACAGAGAGAGAGACAGAGCATGAGCATGGGAGGGGCAGAGACAGGAGAAGACACAGAATCCAAAGCAGGCTCCAGGCTCTGAGCTGTCAGCACAGAGCCCAACACGGGGCTCGAACTCACAAACTGTGAGATCATGATCTGAGCTGAAGTCGGACACTTAACTGACTGAGCCACCCAGGTGCCCCAATATGTATCTTTAAATGATGATTCTTTTTTTTTTTTTTTTTTTTTTTTTTTTTAGTTTATTCTGAGAGCACAAGTGGGGTAGGGGCAGAGAGAGAGGGAGAGAGAATTCTAAGCAGGCTCTGAGCCATCAGTGCAGAGCTTGACATGGGGCTTGAACCCATGAACTGTGAGATCATGCCCTGAGCCGAGATCAAGAGTCAGATGAACTGACTGAGCCACCCAGCTGCCACTTGTTTTTATTTTAATTCCAGTAGTTAACAGTCTTGTGTATTAGTTTCAGGTGTACAATATAGTGATTCAACAATTCCATACATTACCTGGTGCTGATCATGACAAGTGCACTCCTTAAGCCCATCACCTATTTCACCCAACCCCTGGCCCCCTCCCATCTGGTAACTGTCAGCTTGTTCTCTGTAGTTAAAGATTTGCAACGTTTCACGAATTTGTATGTCGCCCTTCTGCAGGGGCCATGTTAATCTTCCCTGTATCGTTTCAGTTTTAATACATGTGCTGCTGAGGCACACATTTTTTAAAAAAAGTTTAGTCACAATATGATTACATTGTAAAAAATTAATCATCTTTCTTTAATATTGTTAAATCTCTAGTCCGATCAAATTTACATAGTTTCATAAAAAAACTTTTTTTAATGTTTATTTATTTCTGAGAGAGAGAGAGAGAGAGAGCACAAGTGGAGGAGGGACAGGGAGAGGGAGACACAGAATCTGAAGTAGGCTCCAGGCTCTGAGCTATCTGCACAGAGCCTGATGTGGGGCTCAAACTCCTGAGCTGTGAGATCATGACCTGAGCCGAAGTCAGACACTTAACTGACAGAGTCACCCAGGTGCTCCTACATGATTTCATTTTTAATTTATAGAATCAAAAATTGTCTGTGCAAAATTGTGAAAATTGGGTCGTTTGCCTCCTTAAATCTCTTTAATTTTTAGATTCTCCTCTGCCTTTTTCTCCCCCCCTTCTAACTTATTTGTTTAAAGTAGGTCATTTGTCCCATAAGATTACACATAGACTAAACTATGCTGTGTGTATCTCTATGGTCATTAAAAATTTTTTTAAAAAATATTTATATATATTTTTGAGACAGAGAGAGACAGAGCATCAGCAGGGAAGGGGCAGAAAGAGAGGGAGACACAGAATCCGAAGCAGGTTCCAGGCTCTGAGCTCTCAGCACAGAGCCCAGTGCAGGGCTCAAACTCACAGACTGTGAGATCATGACTTGAGCTGAAGTCAGACACTTAACCGACTGAGCCACCCAGGCACCCCTCTCTATGGTCATTTAACTTGTTACCCAGTCCCTCATATTTACTGTGAATTGGTAAGTCTACAGGCTTCATTGCATTTAGATTCCATTGGGGAGGGGAGAGGGTAGAATAAAAGTGGTGACGTATGCTTCCATTGGATGTGCATAGAAGGCTGGGTTTTTTATTTGTACATTAGTGCTATTCACAGTTCACTCAGGGGTTACAGACTGGTGATAATTCCACTTTAATCATTCATTCTTCATTTATTAGGTAGACTATTTCGATAAAAAGAAACTTCTAAACTATTGGTTACTCTGAGATAGTGTATCAAAGGTAGTAAACGTTTGCTTCCTTTTTATTTACTGTTTCAAAGTAACACATTGGTTCTCTAGTCTCTAAAGATGCCCAATGTGTGTGTTTTAAGTGTCAGTATGAATGAATTCATAGATTTAAACATATTTGATATGTTTCAATCCATTGCCAGTATTTTTTTTTCAAAATTTTTAATGTTTATTCATTTTTGAGAGACCGAGACAGAATTCGAGCAGGGGCGGGGGCAGAGAGAGAGAGAGGGAGACACAGAATCTGAAGCAGGCTCCAGGCTCTGAGGTTTCCCAGCCCCCATGACTACAGGGTCCCGGGTTCTACATCTGTACCCAGGTCTCTGAAATACATGCTCATTGGGATCTCATGAATACCGAGTTAAAAGCTATCTGTCATATTTACTTAGGAGGGATGTACCTAGTATTTGTTTCTTTATTTACTTACTAAGTGAACCACAAAGTAAGAAAGCAACCATCTCCTTAAAAGCTGCTGTTTAGGAGCGCTTGGGTGGCTCAGTTGGTTAAGCATCCGACTCTTGGTTTTGGCTCAGGTCCTGATCTCAGGGTTTCGTGAGTTCAAGCCCCACATCGGGCTCCATGCTGACAGTGTGGAGCCTGCTTGGGATTTTCAGTCTCCCTCTCTCTCCGCCCCTCCCCCACTTATGCTCTCTCTGTATCTCTTGAAATAAAAGCTTGAAAAAAAAAGCTGCTGTTTAGATAGATGCCTTCATGACAGATATAATGTGTCTTTTTCATAGACTTGGAGAATAGCAAAGATACATCTGTTTCATAATTACATGAGCGCTCTACCTAATAAATGCCTGTGTAGGCTCTTACATTAGGCATAGGGAGAGGTTAGTAAAGGAAAATTACTTAGTGCCCCCCTTGCCTATGTTCTCACTTGATTATTGTGGCATTTCTGCAGATGGGTTTGTGGTTGAAGAGAGGTTGTGTTCTTCCATTGGGGCACAGCAGCTGCTTAAGGGAGATCTGGGGTGTGCTGACTTTGCCCTCCATCCCTGTATATAACCTGAGCTTTAAAACTTTTTTTTTTTTTTTTTTTTTTGCATTCTTTTGGTATCGTTGTCACAAGGTGAGTTAGCTTATGACTTTAATACAATTTCTTTTCCTTCAGGAAAAAAAATGCTAAAATCAAGACAGGGTATAAGCGGGAGCACATCAACCTGGGCTGTGACGTGGATTTCGACATCGCCGGCCCTTCGATCCGGGGCGCTCTGGTGCTGGGTTATGAGGGCTGGCTGGCTGGCTACCAGATGAATTTTGAGACTGCAAAGTCTCGAGTGACCCAGAGCAACTTTGCAGTTGGCTACAAGACTGACGAATTCCAGCTCCACACTAACGTGTAAGTACGTGAGTGTCATGTGTAAGTGTGTGCGGGAGGGGGATTGCTTTTCAAGCTCACATTTTAATCACTTTAAAGTGAGTGTTTTGACATCACATAAGCCACATGGCCTGCTGGTCTTTTTCTGTTTCCCACCTGTCCAATTCTGGAAGTGGTTTGGGCTCTTTGTGTTCTAGAGACGGTCGGAGCTGTCACTGGTACAGAATGACTGATCAGTTACAGCAAGGGCATGACGTCAGTCCAGTGGAGTGTCCCTTCCCTTTGTGGGCATTGGAACTCCTTTCATTGTTAGTAACAAAATAGTGGGGAAAGGTGTGGCTGCCCCTCTTTCTCTGTATGAAGCCTGAGGTCAGTTTGCCATGCTTAATGAAATACAGATCTGAGACACCAGGTTAGGGGATGATGATCTCAGTTCCATACAGTGTCTTCTCATGGCAGAGCATGCAAAAGTTGACTAACTACCAGATAGTACAGTGAAGGGAAGAGAAAAGTGCAGATTGGCTTAGAGAGCCCCTTGTAGTTAAGCTTGGGAATTGGAGTGCAGTGGAGTGCTGATGTAGGTGAAGGGAAACTGATGTTTCATCTCTAAAATCCCGATGCCACAATTGGGGGACATCTTTTTCGGATTTCTTTCTTTCCACTAGAGGTCACTAAAGAAGTGACTTCTTAAAGTTAAGTGGTACATGTATAGTATTTAATAACATTTCCACTTACAAAGTTTTTTGAAAAATTTTTATACAGTAGTTCCCCCGTAACTGCCATTTCACTTTTTGCGATGTCACTTACCCATAGTCAATCACGGTCCAGAAGTGGATGATCCCCCTTCTGATGTATTTTTGGAAGGTCAGCGGTAGTCCGATGCTACGTCACAGGCCTGTGTTACTCACCTCACTTCATCCCATCATGTAGGCATTTTATCATCTCACATCATCATAACAAGGCCATACATAGTACAATAGGTATTTTGAGACAGAGAGCACATTCATATAACTTATATTACAGTATGTTGTTATAATTGTTCTATTAAAATCATGAAAGTTATTGTTGCTGATCTCTTACTGCGTCTACTTTATAAATTTTGTCATAGGTATGGATGTATAGGAGAAAAATGTAGCCTATATGTAGGGTTCAGTACTGTCTGTGGTTTCAGACATCCCCTAGGGGTCTTGGAATGGATCCCCTACAGATAGGGAAGGGCTACTGTAATTAGTATAATTAACATAACAGAATTAATATAACAGATCTATTATTTTGAGTTTTGAGTTTATTTATATTTATTTATTTTAACATAACAGAATTAATATAACAGATCTATTTTGAGTTTATTTATTTATGTTAACATAACAGAATTAATATGATATAACAGATCTATTATAATAAGTTTTGAGTTTATTTTTTCAATGTTTGTTTATTTTTGAGAGGGAGAGAAACAGCGTGAGTGGGGGAGGGGCAGAGAGAGAGGGAGACACAGAATCTGAAGCAGGCTCCAGGCTCTGAGCTGAGCCGTCAGCACAGAGCCCGATGCGGGGCTTGAACCCATGAACCGCAAGATCATGACCTGAGCCGAAGTCAGAAGCTTAACTGACTCAGCCGCCCAGGCACCCCATTTATTTATTTATTTATTTATTTATTTTTAAAGTTTATTTTTGAGAGGGGGGGAGGGGCAGAAAGAGAGGGGGGTGGGGACAGAGGATCCAAAGCAGGCTTAGCTGACAGCAGCGAGATCATGACCTGAGCCGAAGTTGAAAGCTGGACGCCCAACCAACTAAGCCACCCAGGCACCCCAGTTTTGAGTTTTTTGAAGCTAAAAAGTCACAGGAAAACCAGAGTGATGGACAGTCCAGTGGTTTCTGGAGTGGGAGTGGGGGAGAATGTGACTGCCCAGGGGTGGTGTGAGGAGATTTGGGGGTGGTGGAGCTGTTCCTTATCCTGATTGTGGTGGTGGTCACACAAATCTTGTACACGTGTTAAAATTCATAGAAATGTACACCCCCCCAAAAAAAAGTCAAAAAAGGTATATAAATTCAAAAAAGGCAACATACAAAAATGTCACAGGAAAAAGGACACAAGCAATAGAAGTGTTTTTTTAATTTTTTTTTAATTTTTTTTATTTTTGGGACAGAGAGAGACAGAGCATGAACGGGGGAGGGGCAGAGACAGAGGGAGACACAGAATCGGAAACAGGCTCCAGGCTCCGAGCCATCAGCCCAGAGCCTGACGCGGGGCTCGAACTCACGGATTGCGAAATCGTGACCTGGCTGAAGTCGGAGGCTTAACTGACTGCGTCACCCAGGCGCCCCTAGAAGTGTTTTTTAAGTTAGAGTTATGACTGAAATGGAAAGTCCTTCCTTGGTGTCGAATTGGAAATTGGCACCAATTCTAGGAATAGCAATGGCCCTTACTGTTTTCCCCACATACCTGAGCCTCACATACCTGATTTTATTAAGTGGACACGGTTTATTTTTAGCTGGCGTGGAAACTGCCGACACAGCCATCTGGGTTGTCCTAGGGCTTGCAGAGGCCCAAGTGTCATAGTTGTGCTCTGTGCTTCATGTAGATGAATTTGAACAATGACTTCCCTCTGTTTATGGTTTTGAGAGCTCCCAACAGGAAGGCAGTGTTGCTGGTTTTAGAATATAATGAAAAATCTGACATTTTTTAGATACACATGTGAGCCCAAGAAAATTTCCCGATTTCAGTTATACTAAAGTTAATCAAAAACTTTAGTTTTGTCTGTGACAAGCTGCTGTTCTGTGGATTTTCTGGTTCCCTGCAAATCAGGGGGTGCCTGTCCTGGCCTTGTACTTTCTGGAAGTACAAGGTCTGTATCACTGAATTTCAGGGGAAAACTTGAGCATTTAGAATGTATTTAATGAGCATCTACTTTAGGGAGAGTATATTAGTGAGGAGCGGAGTTTGCAGTGAATCAGCAGTTTGTCCCTGGATTAGTGAGTTCTAAGCTCTTTGCTGAATTCCGGAGTACGTGGGCTCTGCCTTACTAGTTTCTGATGACATTTCTACTTGAAGCACCCAAAATGACAAGGCAGAACTTTGACATTGTTTTATGTTAAAAATGGAAAGGAGGGGAAAGGGATATTTCCAAATCACACTGTGGTGTGTTTGGAAGAGATGAAGGAGTTTGTCCAGTTCGGTTTCATTCCATTTTTGAAAGACGGAAACATTTTGTAATGCACCAAGTGTCTCCTTTTCATCCCATCAGAACTGTAGAGATTTTGCAGTTTGGGCCAAGAGTATTGCACAGGTGGAAAAGTCTGAATTGCAGGTCAAGTTCTTCTGTAATTGCTGCCCCTCCAGGGGGCTAGGTGGGTTTTGGCTGTGCCCGCTCAGCAGTGGCTGCAGTTGGTGGTGCTAAGGGCTGTAACCTTCTGAAGAACATGGGTGGCCCACCCTTTCTTACCATTTCTGGTTGTGTTCTCTTCTCATTTGCTTCTACTCCCTTACCACTGTTATGATAGATGCATTGACAAAAGAGGTAACATAGCAGCAGCAGCAAAAAAAAAAAAAAAAAAAAAAAATCACCCAGAATTCCATTTTCTTAGTTGCTGTTTCTATTTTAAAGAATATTTTGGAAGCAGATTTCAAATTCCATGCAGCCTCAGCTTCCTGCCTTTGGGTGTTCCCAATGGTGGTTGAAAACTAGCCTCTCCCTTCCTTTGAACCTTCCCAAAGCTGGTGTCTGTTCCGTTCCTATCAGGCTTTTCCCTACTTTGGTACTCGTTTTGTGATCATTTTGGTCCATTAATAGCAGCCCTGCCCTCTGTCAGACTTGGACCACTGTGCCCAGCTCCAGCCTGCCTTCAGGGGTGGATGGGCACCTGTGCTCTGATTGTTTGCAGAAACGATGGGACAGAGTTTGGTGGCTCCATTTATCAGAAGGTGAACAAGAAGTTAGAGACCGCCGTTAATCTGGCCTGGACAGCAGGAAATAGTAACACTCGCTTTGGAATAGCGGCCAAGTATCAGATTGATCCTGACGCCTGCTTCTCGGTGAGTACCTGTGGAATCACGCATCACCCAGGCTCCACCTGAAGCTTAGGATGGAATCCTTCTGGATTGCTGGAGTTCCATGCTGGAGCTAGAGATTTTTTTTCTCTATGCAAAGAGTTTGAAATGAGGAAAGTGATGATAGTAATAGCTCTTACTGTAGATGCCAGCCACTGTGCGGAGCCCATTATGTGTAGGTTACTGTCTTTAATTCTTACACAACCTATTTGAGGCAGGTGCCTTTAAAAAAAAAAGAAATATCATTCCAACCCTGTTTGCACAAATGAGGAACTGGAAATTCAGAGAGGCTGAGGGCAGATGGAGCAGACATCTGGTAAGTGCTGGGGTGCTGGGCCTGGACTTGACCCACACTGGTTTGCTCTGGAGCCTGCTCTTATCAGCCCATGTTCCATGCTGCAGACTCTAAAGGGGGTCACCTTGAACCCTAAGGTTTTATTTTTTCATTTTTTTTGTTTTAATGTTTATTTTCGAGAGATAGGGCAGTCAGGGGAGGGGCAGAGAGCGAGGAAGACAGAGAATCCGAAGCAGGCTCCGCGCTGACAGGGGAGAGCCTGGTGTAGGCTCAAACTCATGAACTGTGAGGTCATTACCTGTGCTAAAGTGGGCTGTTTAACTGACTGGCCACCAAGGCATCTCCCCACCGGCTTAAAAAAATTATTACTATTATTATTTTTTTTGAGAGAGAGAGGACCCTCAGGATTCATGTTCATTTAATGCTTCTCATTTTTCATCCTCTTGCCAGCTCTTGTATTGGATATTAAGAAACCAGACCCTGGCACTTAGCAGTTGGCATCTAATCTTGCAGACTCGGTGGCATTGCTCGAGGTTGAGTTGCTGCACAATTTTTGCATTAAATCCTGTTGAACTCATCTCTGTTGTCACAGGGCACTGCTGGCTGCTTCCCTTTGGGGTGGAATGCGGAAGTCTCATGTTGCAGGATGGTTATTGTGTAATTTACAAACAGCCCATTTGAAATGGGAACTGAATTTGGCTCCCTTAAAGTTAGGCAGTTAAAAACAAAGGAAGAGGGGCCTTATTAATTAGATGGTATAAGCAAAAAGGAACAGCCAGATGGGGCCCTTACTGCCAGGAAATCTTTCCCCCTGCTTTGTTCTTTCTTATGGAAGTTGTCAGGTCTGAAAACAGCATTCAAGCAGGAAAACGTACCTTGGCAGCCTCAGCTTTTGCCAGGACTTGGTGTTCTCATGACATGAGCCTTCTCTGCTCCTGACCTCTCCTTGTTTCACTAGAAAGGGAGTCAGGGGGAGGCCCAGATTTTCCTACAACTCAGGCAGAGGAATGAGGGTAACATTGACTCAATTTCTTTATTGAACTTAATTATTAATTAGCATTCACAAAATGCTGAAATTTAAGTGACTGGCTAGGTCATTCTTTTGCTCCAGGATGCATTTTATTTTATTTTAATGTTTTATTTATTTTTGAGAGACAGAGTATGAGCGGGGAAGGGGCAGAGAGAGAGGGAGACACAGAATCTGAAGCAGGCTCTAGGCTCTGAGCTATCAGCACAGAGCCCGATGGAGAGCTTGAACCCATGAACTGTGAGATCATGACCTGAGTCGAAGTGAGACTCTTAACTGACTGAGCCATCCGGGCACCCCATAACTTTCCTTTAACTGACAGTTGTGTTGACTCTTTGAGTTTCTTTTCTGAGACTTTGCTCTCAAATTTGATATATTTCATGTTGAATTTAATGAATTTCATAATCAAAGTGGTCATGAAAAAAGAGAATTTGATTCTGAAGGTCTGAGTTGGTTGGTTCCAAAGCTCTTACTCATTTTGGAGATGAAAACATAAAGTACTTAACAATTTCACTCTGTCTTATCTTTTCCTTGACTAGGCTAAAGTGAACAACTCCAGCCTGATAGGTTTAGGATACACTCAGACCCTAAAGCCAGGTAAGCGTTGCTTTGAAAGTTAGTGAAATTGTTTCTTTGCCTTAAAGAAAAATTGTGGTGCTGGTTTGCTGCTTTATGTTACTGCTTATATAATGCCTGAATAGTACATTATAAACGAGTGGAGAGAAAGTTTTATAATTAAATGTTTATAAAAGTGTGCAGAATTGTTATAAAACATTTGGAGCATAGAAGTAGTAAGTAGGAGAGAAAAAGGCCAAGGCTAGAGTGTTACACTTTTGGTTATTTTCTTCCATCTGTTTTTCCATTGTGTACGTAGTGTCTGATACTTATTTCTAGCAGATTCTTAAAACTAGCCCATAAGTCATCCTCATTGTAAAACCGTTGTGCCGATTTCCTCTGCACAGGTGGCTAGTCTGGTCCATAGTATGTTAGAACTACGGGAGATAATACCACTTTGGGATTGGTTTGGTCAAGTTGGGTCTTTGACCTCTACAAATCTGAGATTACATGATGAAAGAATCAAACTTTCAAATACCAGTTAGTCGCGTGCACGTGTGTGTGTTTGTGTCCATGCCGAGAGTGAGATCTCAGAGTCTGATTTATGGTTGGACTTCCTTTCAAGGCACTTTTGCTGAAGAAGCTTACTGCATGGTGCCACTAGAAGAGAGATGATTGTAGCAGGGGGCAATGAGAGGACAAAGGAAAGTGGACTCCCTAAAGTGGATTTGGAAAGCCTGTGGAATTAATCAGATGGGTGTTCAGTAACAGGGACTGATGGGCCGTGTGGTTTTTTTTCCTGCTGATCACACACAGCTGAAGCAGGTTTTGAATCTGGTGTTGTCTTGCCATTGTGCTTAGGTACTCCTCCTTGTGTTAACCTTTCTGCTCTGTGTTGACCTTTCTTTTTGTTTCTCTCCTCCATCCCTCCCCTTTCCTTGTCCCTGGTTATTCCCCTTGCAGGTATCAAACTGACGCTCTCAGCTTTGCTGGATGGCAAGAATGTCAATGCTGGTGGCCACAAGCTTGGTCTAGGACTGGAATTTCAGGCATAAACAAATACTGTACAATCGTTTAATTTTAAACTATTTTGAGCATAGCTACCTTCAGAATTTAGTGTACCTTTTAATGTCGTATGTCTGGGATGCGAGTATTGTTAAATATCATGTTAGACCTCCAGGTTAAAGATGATTCAGCTTTAAGGTGTTACCCTTTCAGAGGTACAGAAGAAACCCAATTCCAAGAAAAGTCCTTTCAGCTGTAGACTTTGGGGGACCTTGGTGGCCCTCTAGAATTGTCAGGTTTCTTTTTATCTAGAAATGGCTGCAAGTGGAAGCTGAGACTTCGTAGGCACTTTGTAAACTGGTATTGAGTAAATGGATGAAATTATGACTTCCTGAGAATTAACTTTGGTTTCCTACCCTAATGAAGGAGAGACTCACTGATGGTGTGTACAAAATCATCTGAAAGAGACTTTTTTAGACAGATTTTCATGACCTGTTTCCACCCCAGTCCATCACCTCTTTTACACCAAAAGTAGTCTGCAGGGCTTGGTAGCTGTTTCTTTTGTGCCATTTGGGGTGGAGAAGGTGGATGTGATGAAGCCAATAATTCAGGACTTAATTCCCTCTCATGTTGTGTTTTTTTTTTGCCCTTGCACCAGAGTATGAAATAGCTTCTAAGAGTCCCAGCTGCAAGCTGGGAAGAGTCTCTGTGACTGTAATCACATGGTGACAACATTCGGAATCTAAATTGGACTTCTGTTATATTCTCGCCACTCAGTTTATTTTTTAGCAGTTTAATGGGTACATTTTAGAGTCTTCCATTTTGTGTGGAATTAGATCCTCCCCTTCAAATGCTGTAATTAACATCACTTAAAGTAAAACTTGAATAAAATATTGAAACCTCATCCTTCTGTTGTTTTTATTATATTAATAAAAGTGTGAATAAACAGGGCATTTGGCATTTGTGTTTGCACTGTATGTGTGTATGTTGTGTGTGTATGAGAGGGGGATTTTTAGTTTTCTGTTGTTGCATAACAAATGACCCAAATACAGTTGCTTAGAACAACACTCAGTATGGGGCGCCTGGGTGGCGCAGTCGGTTAAGCGTCCGACTTCAGCCAGGTCACGATCTCGCGGTCCGTGAGTTCGAGCCCCGCGTCAGGCTCTGGGCTGATGGCTCGGAGCCTGGAGCCTGTTTCCGATTCTGTGTCTCCCTCTGTCTCTGCCCCTCCCCCGTTCATGCTCTGTCTCTCTCTGTCCCAAAAATAAATAAAAAATGTTGAAAAAAAAAATTAAAAAAAAAAAAAGAACAACACTCAGTATTTATTTCACAGGTCTCTAGGTCAGAATTCCAGCATGGTATGGCTGGATTTTCTGTTAAAATTCTCATAATGCTGAAATTAGGATGTCTGC
The DNA here is from genome assembly GCF_028018385.1 of Neofelis nebulosa. Lineage (NCBI taxonomy): Eukaryota > Metazoa > Chordata > Mammalia > Carnivora > Felidae > Neofelis > Neofelis nebulosa. The sequence goes on from NC_080782.1 coordinate 129,504,147, forward strand.
CAGACTGTGTTCCCGTCTGGAGCTTGAGGTCCCCTTCCTAGGTCACATGGGTGGCAGAATTCAGCTCCTTTCAGTTGTAGGATAATGGCCCCTATTTCCTTGCTGGCCATCAGCTAGGGGCTCCTCTCAGCAAATAGAGACCACCTGCCTTCCTTGCTGCATGGCCCCCTCCCATCTTCACAGCTGGAATGGAGTAATTCCATTACTGTCAGATCCCTCTCACAGTTGAAATCTCCTCCAGGAAGAGCCCCAGCTATACTTTTCCCCTTTTAAAAGTTTTAATTTTATTTACTGAGTTATAATTGACATAAAAAATTGTATTAGATGCCCAACATGGTTCAATATTTGTATATATTGTGAAATGATCACTACAATAAGGCTAGTTAGCATCCGTCACCACACAGTTACAATGTCTTTTTCCTTGTGATAAGAATTTTTTTTGTTTTTTTATTTTTATTTTTTCTTTATTTTTTCTTTATTTTATTTTTTTCAATATATGAAATTTATTGTCAAATTGGTTTCCATGTGATAAGAACTTTTTTTTTTTCAAAATTTTTTTTTTAACATTTATTTATTTTTGAGAGACAGAGCATGAGCAGGGGAGGGGGAGAGAGAGAGACACACACAGAATCCGAAGTAGGCTCCAGGCCCTGAGCTGTTTGTTAGCACAGAGCCCGATGCGGGGCTTGAACTCACAAACTGAGAGATCATGACCTGAGCCGAAGTCGGACGTTCAACCGACTGAGCCACCCAGCCGCCCCGATAAGAACTTTTAAGATCTACTCTCTTAGCAGCTTTCAAATATACAATACACAGTATTATTAACTCTAGTTACCATGCTGTACATGACATCCTCACCACTTACTCATTTTATAAGTGTCCCAATCCTTTTAAGGACTCAACTGATGAGGTCAGGCCCTCTGACGAAAATCTCCCATTCTTGTTTTTTTTTTTTTAATTTATTTTTTAATGTTTATTTATTTGACAGAGAGCGCGAGCGAGCAGGGGAGGGGGAGGGGGAGGGAGACACAGACTCAGAAGTAGGCTCTAGGCTCTGAGCTGTCGGCTCAGACACAGGGCTCAAACTCACAAATCTCAAGATTATGACCTGAGCCGAAGTTGGATGCTCAACCGACTGAGCTACCCAGGTGCCCTGAAAAAAATCTGTTCTTAAAGTCAACTGTGCCATTTAATAACGTAACCACAGCGGTGGCAGCCCATCATTTTTACAGGTTCCTCCCACACTCAAGGGCAGGGGATCATACAACAGCATGGATCATTGGGGTTCGTTCTAGAATTCTGCAATATGTTTAGTTTTTAAAAATGACAATGTGTCAATTTCAAACATTTACAAAGTAGAAGAGTAAACTCTGTTACGTTATCAAGCTTCAATAAATGAACATTTTTCTGTTCAATAATACACATTTTTTTAAATGTTTATTTTTGAGAGAGTGACTGGGGGAGGGGCAGAGAGAGAGAGAAGGGGAGACACAGAATCTGAAATAGGCTCTAGGTTCTGAACTGTCAGCACAGAGGCCAATGTGGGGCTTGAACTCGGGAACAGCGAGACCATGACCTGAGCTGAAGTTGGATCCCAAATGACTGAGCCACCCAGGTGCCCCAATAATATGTATGTTTTTAGGCAGAGTTCCTATTTTTTTTTCCTTTTTTTTTTTTTTAGGTAGGCTCCATGCCCAATGTGGGGCATGAATCTATGACTCCAAGATTAAGAGTCGCATGCTGTTCCGACTGAACCAGCCAGATGTCCCAAGGTAGAATTCCTTTTTATGTATGTTTGGAAGCGACCATGCCAAACAAGTATCACAATTACTTGAACATTTTGTGTAACTGATTACCCAAAACTTGCTTGCCTCAGCATTTGTCATACTGTCTTCATCAGGTTTATGAGGATCTGTATGTTTCAAAGTGAACTTTTTAATTTGTCCAGAGACTTTGGCACATAATGGTTGTTAGGTACATCCAGTCAGATGCCAGATACATACTGCTATTTTGAAATGTACACAGGGCCCTCTGAATTTTGAGGGTATATTTCCCTCCTCACATATTATCTGCCTATGCAGCATGTCAGAATATTGTGCAACTGCCTTGGGTTCATGATATCTCACCAGTAAGAGGACTGAAACACTCTGGTGTGAGGACAAAGGAAGAAAGGGAACAAAGAAGAGAGGATTGAAGGTGTGTTTATTACAGAAAAAAGGCCTATGCCTGGATCTCCCAATAAGCAGAAGCTAGAATCGAGAGGCTTATTCATTAAACTGAGTGATGGTTTCTGTACTCACAGAAGGGAAAGCTCCAAGGGAATTTGGGAAGACTTTGTATCCTGGATACCCTGTGAGGTTTGCAATAAGGGCACCATTCAGTCTCTCTGGGCTTGTGGTGGGCTTAGGGAAATGGACATGAATGACCTCTTAGTTTTCTTAACAACACAGAGTTTGTTGTGTTTCTGAGCTGTCACTGGGGCCAGATGAATGTTAAGGGAAATAAGATTCAGGAGAACAGGGGCCCTTCTCTCTTTAGGGGGGGCAGCTCAGCTTTGTCTCTGGAAGATAGTAGCAATTTTCTGTGGGAATCATGGAGATCAGAGTGGTGAAACTGTGCGTACAACAAATATCTTGCTTCATGCCACAATGATTTTCCTGGAAATCAATCAAGTGGAAGGAACTTCCATGGTTTTAAGCCTACTGACATTTATTTAAGAAACATTTGCAGAACATACAGACCAAAGCATGTGCCAAGGCCATGAGGGAACTTCCTAAATCTGCATTTTCATATGCTGGGGGTTTTAAAGATTAAATTTAAAAAGTAACAAGCTTATTTTAGGAAATCTGGAAGCTGTTTGCACCCTACTTCCTACCCCGCTTTCCTGCTTTTTCTCCATAACACCTTTCCCATTGTATAGTGTATATCTTACACTATCCTCTTCTTCACAAGAAAATAAACTCCACAAAGGTATGTGGTTTGTATTGTTAACAGCTGTACAATGAAATATGAAAGGGTGCTAAGTATTTGTTGAAGGAATAAATGGTTAGGAAAAAGATAAAAAGTAAAACATTACCTATAATTCCACCACCCAGATATGGCAAATGTGAACATCTGTGTTTCCGTTGCCTTTGGGAGAGGGAAGGCGGTTACTTCCTCTTCCAGACCAGTCTATTACCCAGTTGGATCTTCCTTTTAACAATATTTTAGGGGCCTCTGATTGGCTCAGTGTGTAGACCACGCAACTCTTAATCTCAGGGTTGTGAGTTCGAGCCCCACTTTGGGTGTAGAGATTACTTAAAAAATAAAAATAAAAAAAAAAGTTTATTTTTGTGAGAGACGGGGTGGGGGTAGGGTGTGGCAGAGAGAAAAGCAGACAGAGGATCCAAAGTGGGCTCTGTGCTGACAGCAGACAGCCAGATGGAGGGCTGGAACTCACGACCTCTGAGATCATGACCCCCTTGGAAGTCGGAGGCTTAACCGACTGAGCCCCCCAGGAGCCCCCCAAATAAAATCTCTAAACGAACAAACAAAACAAAAACCCTTCAATGTTTTAAAATACTTTCATGAGCTGTAATAGTATCCCATCACGTGGCAGGCAGAAAGAGACTCACTCTGAACCTCTCTACATCTTTCACTTTACAACCTCGACCCGAAAGGGGCTGGGGCGAGACCTACCATTCGCTGAAACTCCCACTACCCTTCCTCTTTAACCCGGTTTCCGGAGCGCCCCTCTGGGCTGCGACGTCATCACGTTGGGACGTACGTGCTGTTGTGCCTTACGCAGTGTCTGATGTCATGACGTAGAGCCTAGCAACAACGCAGGCTCCCGGCGGAGTCCGTTATGGCCGCTGCTGTCTTGAGGAGGATGAGGGGAACCGTGCAAGCGAAACTGCGGTACTCGCCCGGCCTCCAGGTCCCGGGAGGGTTGGCGCAGCCGCTCGTCCTGGCGCTCCTGCTTGCGTCCGCCACCTTGTCCAGTGGTAAAGTGGGCGCGGCGGCAGGGCGGGCGCGGGAGGGCCGCGCGGGCGGAGAGACAGGCTTGGCCAGGGAAAGGGCGCTTCCGAGTGTCCTGAGCAGATGGCGATGTCCAGTTGGGGCAGGGTCTCTAGGCGCCGAGGAGGGAGGGTAGGCTGTCTGATGGAGTCTAAGGAGGTGGGGATTCTGAGAGGCCCGAGATGCGGGGTTGAGAGATGTGGGAATCCGGGCAGCAGAGTATGGAGATGGGCGTGAGGGAGGAGTGGTGGTGTTATCCACAGAGTCTTGAAGAAGGCGTTGCACAGGGAGTGGCGGTGGTGGGGGGTCTCCAAAATTGCTTGGAGGGAGGAGTTATGAGGGGGCAGAGGGAACAGATGCTAAGGAGAAGGCCGTGGTTAGGAGGTGTGGTGTCTAGAGACGTTCCCTAGGTGGGGGGAGGTACCCAGCGGTCTGGCAGGGCCAGGGGAGTGTGGGGGTTTTCCAGAACGGGGCGGGTAAGTGGTAAAGATCAAGGTGGGCAGGGGCAGTGACCAGACTGAGCTGATGGAATATTTCGGAGAGCAAAAGTGAAGGGGAAAACGCTATCTTAAGGTACTGCTTCATCTCTCAGATCTGGGAGGTTCTGGTGCTTGGTAAAGAGCCAGAATACTGGGGCTTTGGGCTCCTGAGGCGTTTACGAGGAGGAGAGGGAGAATGCAACAAGGGAGATTCTTTGTAAACATGGTTCCCTGTGTCCTGGGTTAGCTGGGCAAGACTGCTTCATTTTTTTTTTTTTTTAAATTTTTTTAACGTTTATTTATTTTTGAGACAGAGAGAGACAGAGCATGAACAGGGGAGGGGCAGAGAGAGAGGGAGACACAGAATCTGAAACAGGCTCCAGGCTCTGAGCTGTCAGCACAGAGCCCGACGCGGGGCTCGAACTCACGGACCCAGAGATCATGACCTGAGCCGAAGTCGGACGCTTAACCGACCAAGCCACCCAGGAGCCCCAAGACTGCTTCATTTTTAATAGAGTTGTAGGATTTGATTATTTCATTTAAAACATTTAAAAACTTCTATTTAAAATTAAAAAAAAAGTTTTAAAATTAAACTTTTTTTTATTTGAAAGTTTTTATTTATTGAGGTATGATTGGCATATTACGTTATGTTAGTCCTAGGTGTACAGCATAATGATTCAGTATTTTTTTTTATTTAAAAAAAATTTTTTTTTAACGTTTATTTATTTTTGAGACAGAGAGAGACAGAGCATGAACGGGGGAGGGTCAGAGAGAGGGAGACACAGAATCTGAAACAGGCTCCAGGCTCTGAGCCGTCAGCACAGAGCCCGACGAGGGGCTCGAACCCACGGACAGTGAGATCGTGACCTGAGCCAGTTTGGCCGACTGAGCCACCCAGGCGCCCCAATGATTCACTATTTGTATACACTGGGAACTGATCACCACCGCAGCTCTACCATTCACCATACAGAGTTACAGATTTTTTTTTCTTGTAATGAGAGCTGTTAAGATTTACTCTCTTAGCCACTTCCAAATATGCATTACTGTAGTATTGACTGTAGTCACCAAGCCTTATATTACATCGTCATGACTTACTTATTTTGTAACTGGAAGTTTGTACCTTTTGATGCTCTTCATCCATTTCGCCAACCTCCTATCTACTCCCCTCTGGCAACCACCTGTCTCTTCTCTATATCTATGAGTATGGCTTGTTTGTTTGCTTGTTTGTTTTGTTTTGATTTTTTTCTGGACTCCACATATAAGTGAAATCATATGATATTTGTCTTTCTATGACTTATTTCACTTAGCATAATGCCTTCAAGGTCCATCCATGTTGTCACAAAATTTCATTTTGGGTGTGTGTGGCTGAGTAATATTCTCGTGTGTGTGTGTGTGTGTGTGTGTGTGTGTGTATATATATATCACATATTCTTTATGTGTTCATCTATCCATGGGCATTTAGGTTGTTTCCATATCTTGGCTATGATTATATTTAGAGAGAGAGAGAAAGAGCATGAGTGGGGCAGAGGGGAAGAGGGAGAGAGAGAATCTTAAGCTGGCTTCATGCTCAGTGTAGAGCTCGATGTGGGACTCTATCCCATGACCCTGGGATCATGACCTGAGTTGAAATCAAGGGTTGGATGCTCATCCGACTGACGCATCCAGGAGTCCCCATATCTTGGCTTTTGTAAATAATGCTGCATGATTAAATATTTCTTTTCTTAGAAATGTTACATTGTGAATGAAGATATTGAAGCCTTTATCAGGAAATAAATCTGTAAACTAGGGCTTGAGACTTCGGGGGAACAAATCTATTAATAAGAATTTGTAATGATTAAACAATATTTTATTTAGTAATCTCTTTTTTCTTTCAGGCCAAGACACGGTCCTGCTTTTTTCCTTAAATCTTTTTTCAGTTTTCAGATGAAAAACATGGTGAATGGGATAGCAATTTTCTTATTTGCCAACAGGGGCTGTCTAGCTACACGTTTCTCTGCTATAGTGCTCTGGTTACTTCCTTAGGTTTCCTCAGCAGCACTGAGGGTGGGGCATCTACTGTCCCAGAAGCATTTGTAAGTCTCTGGGGAAGAACTGAGGTCCATTTTCCCAAAGCTCTTTAATAATGACTAAAATAGAACTAGGATTTCTCTGATCGATGCAGATATTCCTGTTCCTAAAGTACTTATGTAGCATAATTGTTTTGGTTATTTAATCATTTAAGAAAACAACTAACATTTAAACATTTATATTTCTTACTGAGATGCTAAAGACATATAGCCTGAGGGATATGTAGCTGGTAACTGTAGTTGCAGGAAGAACTTTTCCCTTTAAGAGATGGTTGGAAATCTTGTGGAGAGGGGCAAGTGAGGGAGTAGTTTGGAGTATTAAGGTGTCTTCTTGTCTTTGTTTTTACTTATTAGACCCTCATAAATATTGCTCCAACCATACTGGGACATTTTAGGTAATCTTTTTCTTTTTTATTAAGTGTTTATGTCAATTTAAAATTCATATTATTCCCTACTGAAAATAATTTAAATGTAAACTAACATATATGCTTCTAAGGGGGAAGCAGCTACATTTTAGTACAGCATAGCATTTGTAAAGGTTTGGGTAGTGTAAGTGTTTTTTGTAAGCATGCCTTGGAGTAGTGTGATTTCAAAGTAATTACTCTTTTAATATGAAACTTATAGTCTAGATAGGAGATGTTGAGTCCCAAACTTCAAATAAGCATAGAAAGTTAGGAAGTTACTCCATTAGATGTATTTAAACTTGTTCCATATTAGGTTTCTTAAAATTTCAGTTCTCAGGTATATTCTTGGCAATCTGTAAGGATTTTAAAGTTCTACATTTTTATTTTGACAAAATCTAAAAAAATTAATATAAGCATTATTTTGGATCACTGGATGATCACCTTCTGATTAAGTCTTGCCAGGCCATTAAGACAGTTTTTTAAAGGGACCCATAGAAGAGAATTAAATGTAGAAAGTTATTTTTAAAATGTTGTTTTAATGAGGGAGGTAATATCAAATAGGAAAGGACAGAAATGGAACATTTAGAAGTCTAAAGTACTGTATATGATTGTAGAAGCTCAACAATTAAATCCATGAAGTCAGAGTTCTCACTTTGTTCTGCATACCCTTCATTTCTGACTAGATCATATTCTCTGATTTGAAGGAGTGGAGGTCTAGGAGGTTGATCTAATTTGCATCAAATGTTTCAGATGAATTTTTCATTTGTTTTCTGTGTATTACTTCCAAGTTTTTACTCTTTGAACAATACTTACTAATCTGCTCCTACTTGGTGCTAGGTTTTGGAGTTACAACAACAAATGTGTTAACATTGACGATACCCTTAGAAGAATGAGTGGGTTTTTCCTGGCTGAAACTATGGGAAAGGCTTTTCAGAGGGTGTGATAGGTGCAAAGATCCTACTTGAGAAGTGGTGTAGGGTTTGTGGTGAGAATTGGGTCAAAAGCATATTCTATAAACATTGATTGCTATCCGTTAAGTAGGCAACAGGGATAGAGGAGTTTGGGAGATAAGTAAAAGATTGAGGCTCCAGATCCTGTAGGATCTTGTAGGCTATTACAAAGACTTGGAATTTCACTTTTGAGAGATGGAGAGCTCTCAGAGGGTTTTAAGCAGAGGAGCAACATCAAACTTAATCACTTTGAACTTATATCACATTCTCAAATGTGATGATGACTCGAGCTGTTGTGTTGAGAGTGGACAGTAGGAGTCAGGGTAGAAGCAGGCAGATTAGTTAGAAGGCTACCGTAATACGCCAGGTAAGATGATAGTGGCTTGGACTAGGCAGTACCAGTTAAAAGGTGAAAAGTCTTTAAATTTTAATACACTTTGAAGGTAGGGTAACAGATTTGTTGTGGGATATTAAGAACATAATGATTACAGGGTTTTTTCTTCAGTAACTAGAAAAAAGGAATTGCCACTAACTGAAATCTGGACTGGAGGTAGAGCAAGTTTTTTTTTTTTTTCTTTTTGTGTGGGAAGTAAAATTCATTTCTTAAAACTTTTTATTTTGAAATAATTGTAGATTTACTTGCAATTGTAAGAAGTAATACAGATCCTGTATACCCTTTACTCATTTTCCCTAGTGGTTACATCTTAAGAAACTGTAGTACAGTATCATAGTCAGGACACTGACATTGCTAGTCAAGATAAAGAGCATTTCCATCAACCTCTCATGTTGCCCTTTTATAGTCACTCCCATGTCCTTCCTTTCCCTACTCCCTCCTGAAATCCTGGCAACCACTAATCTGTTATTTATTTCTTTAATTTTGTCATTTTGAGAATGTGATATAAATGAAATCATATGGTATATAACTTTTTGGACTTGGCTTTTTTTACCTAGCATAATTCTCTGGAGATTCATCAAGTTGTTTCATGTGTCAATAGTTTTTTTTTTTTTTTTTAATTGCTGAGTAATATTCCATTATGTAGCCACACTACACTTTGTTTAACCATTCATCCTTTGAAGGATGTCTAGGTTGTTTCCAGTTTTTGAGTGTTATGATTAATCTGAAGTAAACAGTCATGTACAGATTTTTTGTGTGATCCTAAGATTTCATTTCTTTGGGATAAATGTTCAGGCGTGCAATTGCTGGGTCATGTGGTAGTTAGATACTTAGTTTTTTAAGAAAATGTCAAACTGGGACACCTGGGTGGCTCAGTCGGTTGAGTGTCTGACTTCGGCTCAGGTCATGATCTCACAGCTTGTGAGTTCGAGCCCCACGTTGGGTTCTGTGCTGACAGCTCAGAGCCTGGAGCCTGCTTTGGATTTTGTGTTTCCCTCTCTCTCTGCCCCTCCTCTGCTCATGCTCTGTCTCTGTCTCAAAAATAAATAAAAACATTAAAAAAAAAAAAAAAAAAAGAAACTGCCAACGTGTTTTCTGGCATAGTTTTCCTATTTTGTGTTACCACCAGCAACATAGAAATGATCTAGCTTCCCTGCATCTTTGCCAATATTTGGTGTTGTCATTACTTTTTATTTTACTGTCATTCTGATAGTTGTGTAGTGATATCTTTATTGTGGTTTTAATTTGTGTTTCCTTAGTGGCTAATACCTTTTTACATGCTTATTTGCCATCTGTATATTCTCTTCAGTGAAATGTGCCTTTGTGTCTGTTGCCTGTTTTCTAATTGGATTGTTTCCATTTTCATTTTTGAGCTTTCAGATTTCTTTTTTTTTAAATTTTTTAATGTTTATTTTTGAGAGAGAGAGAATGAGAGAGACAGAGTGGGAGCAAGGGAGGGGCAGAGAGAGAGGGAGACACAGAATCCGAAGCAAGCTCCAGGCTCTGAGCTGTCAGCACAGAGCCCGAGGCGGGGCTGGAACTCACGAACTGGGAGATTATGACCTGAGCTGAAGTCGGACACTTAACCAACTGACCCACCCAGGCACCTCGAGTTTTCAGATTTCTTTATGTGTTCTGGATACTCTTCCTTTGTTGGGTTGGGCCTTACAAATATTTCTCCCATTGTGTAGCTTGTCTTTTCATCCTCCCATGAAAGTCTTTCCATGGAGCAAAAGTTTTTCATTTTGATAGAATCCAATTTATGGGTTTTTTTTTCTTTTATGTATTGTGTTTTTGGTGTCAGGTCTACAAATTTGTGCTTAGTCCTGGATTCCATAGATATTTTCCTTTGTCTTTTTCTACACGTTTTATAGTTTTGCATTTTACATTTAAATTTGTGATCCACTTTTATTTTTATTTATTTAGTAATTATTACTATTATTATTTTTTAAGTAATCTGTACACCCACTGTGGGGCTTGAACATATGACCCCTACTTCAAGAGTCACATGCTTCATTGACTGAGCCACCAGGTTCCCCCATGTTCCATTTTTAGTTAAGTTTTGTAGAAGATATGAGACTTATATGAAGGTTCATTTAGCTTAATATGGTGGATTGCATTGATTGATTTTTGAATATTGAATCACTTTTGCATTGCTGGAATAACCCTCACTGTTCATAGAATATCATTCTTTTTATGTATTACTGGTTTCTATTTGCTAATATTTTCCTAAGGACTTTTGCAGCTATTTTCATGAAAAATACCAGTCTGTAGTTTTCTTTTTCTGTAGGGTTTTTAGTTTTGGTATCAGGATAATAATACTAGCTTCATAAAATGAATTGAACAATGTTCCCTCCTATTCTCTGGAGGAGATTCTGTAGAATTGGTGAGAATTCTTCTTTAAACATTTGGTAGGATTCGCAATGAAACCATCTGAGCCTGGAGATTAATTTTTTGGGAATTTTAAAATTAAGGATTCAGTTTCCTTAATGATAATAGGGGTATTCAAATGATGTATTTCATACTGAGTGAGTTGTAGTAGTTTGTATTTTCAGGACTCTGGTCTTATTTAAACTTTCTCTTTTGGTTAGCTTTTTATGACATAACTCTGGCAGGGGAGGAGGGAATTACTGCACATTATTGTCAGGTAGAGGTAGGAATCTGGAGTCTCCATTTGATCTCTGTTGTCACCCAGAGTGGTAGTTTTCTTGTTACTTCTAGACAAGAATGGGAGTTCTGTCTCCACTGATGGCCTGTACTTACATAGTGGTGGGAGTGGCCTCATTACTGTTGGGTGATGGTTAAAGTCTTGACTCTCCATTAGGCCTGTTCTGACAACATTATTGTGGAGGGGAAGAGGCACCTTATTACAGCCTGCTGAGGGTGGAAATCTAGGCTTTCTACTTGGCCTTTGTTGGTGTGGATGTGAGCAGAGCCACAGTTTTTTTTGTTATTTGTTTTTTGTTTTTTTGTGGGTGTTTGCCTCGAGTAGAGCAGTCATTGTCTAGAAGTTTTCTTTCTTACGAGGCTGCGTCTCTCCTGATCTTTTAGAGAGAGAGCTTTTTTGGGGGGAGGGGATGGCATGTTTTTGTCCATACTCCTTGCTGTTTCCAGGTTGCTGTCTTCTTCAGGTACAAGTCTAGAATATATGAGGTAAAAAGAAAATCCAGGAAAGTCACTACTAGGTTGTTTCTCAAATCTTGAGGTCTCTAACCATTCTGCTGTATTCTCTCCACCTTTCAGTCTTCTTAAGCTGTTTTACATATAATATGCAGAGTTAGTTTTTTCACTGGAGAAATAGGGAAAAGTTTTCTACTCCATCTTCCTAGAAGCCAAAGTAAGAATTCATTTTGAATATGTTAATTTGAATGTCAGACATCAAGAGGAGATGTCAAGTAGTAGTGGATTTATGAGTCTAGAGTTCTGGTAATTCATGGAAGTTCTCTTCTCATGGCTTCCTTTTTCTCTGAGAAGTTAGGAAGTGATGCCAGTGAAAACGAGGACAACAGAGAAGGTGTTGGGAGAACAGAGGAACTTGTGAATGGTCTCCTAAGGGAGCAAGAGGGTGAATGGACTAGAAAAATACAGTATAATTGCCAGTAGCATTACACATACACTTGAATTTTTGGCACTGAATTTAAAATGAAATAAAAATGGTGACATGGTTTTGTATTTATTTCCAGCCAAGTTCAGCCAGTTGGTGCAACAGGGAGTGGTCAGAGAGTTTGATTTTACTTGGGATGTAGCCTTGCCAAGTGAGTGGAACAAAGTGAGCAAGGGGATGGGGATTGGAGGTATATGTAAGGGATGCATAATGCTGACTATAAAATTGAATCTGGGTAAAGAGGGAGGGCAAAGATATCGGGCAAGGGTGGGATGGTGGCCATGAGGGACTGAAAAGATGGTAGAATCAGAACTGTAGGTCCTGATAGATTCAGGATACCAGGGAATGAATTAGAAGGATAGGTGGTTACGTCAGCAAGTAGGAGGATGCATGAAATTGAGATTATGGAAGAGTTGTGATGATAGTGACCATGGTGTGACAGGTTGAGGTAAGGGGGAGGGCTGGTCATCAGAAGAGGGGGCAAGGATTTGAAATCAAGACAGGAGCACCTGGGTAGCATGAACTCTAGAGCCAGAAGAATAGGAACTGTGACCGGGAGTTGGTGGACAAAGGTTAGTGGGTGATAGCTGATGATAGGAGAATCAAGGCTGGTGCATTTAGGGAGGGGAAAGGGAGAATAGTCTGGAAGGTTCCCCTGCCCCCACACACCCCATGCCCCACCCCAGAACAGTTTCCCCCCTTTTCCAAACTCAGTGGTGCAAGGATGTGGGTGAAAAAACAGCTGTTAATTAAAAGGGCTTCAGGGAAAGTGTATCTTTAAGGGAGAGCCAGGTTTCAGTTATCACAACAGAGTGAAGGATAAAGGAAGGGATTTGCTGATATTTGACTGAATTCTAGAGTGCACAGTGGATGGGTTTCTAGACGTGGAGATGGGTAGGAGGTGGGGAGAATTATAATCACTGCCACCCTTATCAGCTTGTGTCCTTTAGATATACATGATAATTCTATATTAGTATATGTGCTGCCGAAGCGAGCACTATACATGATTATTCTAAAAGTGATGTATAGAAAAACGATTTTTTAAAAAAAGTCAAGGTTAGTTAGTTCGCTCCCAACTTAAAAAAATTATATTTTAAATCATATTTTCACCAACTTTGGCAGGAAATTTAAATATACCAGAGAAATAATAATTTGTAAATGTCTGAATCATAACTTATTTGAAGTGACAAATGTAAAAATTATTTTAACAAATTCCTGTTAATAATTTTCTGAATAATGTACTCACTTATAGGCCCTGTTCCTTTCTTCTTTTTTTTTTTTTCAACATTTTTTTTTTTTAATTTTTTTTATTTTTGGGACAGAGAGAGACAGAGCATGAACGGGGGAGGGGCAGAGAGAGAGGGAGACACAGAATCGGAAACAGGCTCCAGGCCCTGAGCCATCAGCCCAGAGCCTGACGCGGGGCTCGAACTCACGGACCGCGAGATCGTGACCTGGCTGAAGTCGGACACTTAACCGACTGCGCCACCCAGGCGCCCCCCTGTTCCTTTCTTCTAATGGAAGGTTTCAAGGAATCAATTGTTGAAAATATTTAAGAGAGTGTTACTCATTTACTAATTTTTTTTTACCAATTTATTAAATTATTTTTTCTAAGAGATTCCATTCAGTCCAGTTGATACTAGCTATTTATTTTTTCTATACAAAATAGGTGTCATCTATGATACACAAACCAGAGTGTATTCATGTATTCAGGTATTACATGTTTGAACAGAGAGTGGTCTGTTAGATTCTTAATTTATGTGCATGCACATGTTTGTGAAAGCCCAGGAATTATTTGGTTTAATTTTACCCCTATAAAATATTTTACTATAATTTGATAGATGTTAAAATAGTATCTGTGTATTTTTAGATCTCACGTGACCATTCTTTTTTTTTTTTTTTTTAAATTTTTTAACATTTATTTTATTACTGAGAGATAGAGATAGAGTATGAGCATGGGAGGGGCAGAGACAAGAGGAGACACACAATCTGAAACAGGCTCGAGGCTCTGAGCTGTCAGCACAGAGCCTGACGCAGGGCTCGAATTCACAAACCACCAGACCGTGACCCGAGCTGAAGTTGTACACTTAACCGACTGAGCCACCCAGGCGCCCCCCTCCCCATTTTTTTCTTTTTTACAAATATAATGGATATTCTTGAAGTTCTTCAACAGATATTACATTAGCTTATAAATTAGAGACACTGTTAAATTTCAGCAGGGATTCTTCTAAACTTTTGCTGTGTAGAGTTACTTCTCTAAATAATTTAAACCACTTAAGTAAACCACACTGAGTGGGTAGGAGTACAGGGAAATAAGAGCTTGTATGTATTTGGTGTTATTCCCATACCTGGATTGCCTTCCCCAATCGTGAAAAGTCTAGTTCACACTTAGTTTTCAAGTTTCCAATTTCCATTTCTTCCCTTTCAGGAGTTTTCCCTTAGTCCTTCCTAAGAATACTTAAAAAAAAAAAAAAAAAAAAAATTGGGAGAGGAAGTGTTCTGGTTCTAGTATCATTTAGAAATGCTACCTACAGCTTGCTTATAGCTTCTCTTAAATTTGTTGTATTGGAAATATTTAGGCTCACATTCCATATCTGGTTTGTGACCTACTTGAGCTAGGATCAGCCACCGATCTTTCTGTTCTGGGGATGAGGTGCAGTCTAGGCAAGGATTACTGGAGTCCAACCTCTTTGTGAAATGAGAACAGGGGATGCATAACAACTTTGTGTGGATTTCACCATTGTGACCTAAAGTCATCCCTCTCTATTCTTTTTCTTTCTGTGACAGGCTGTGTAATGTAGTTGTTACTTTCTGGCTAAAGAGTTATTATCTGATGAATAATTGACTAAGAAGAAATGTGACTGATGGCTGGCTGTTGAGACTTATTAACAAATTCTCAAGAGAAAGAGGGATTTGGCAAAAAAATGCTTAGCAAAAAAATTTAGGCAAATATGCTTCTAGCTTGATGGAGATAAAGTTGGAGATTTCCGTTTAATGTTTTTTATTCACCATTTTAGCTGTACCACAGACTGATTTGCTGAGCCAAACTGTACTCCAGCCAGATGTCTCTGCTCCAAATATGAGTGCTTTAACACATGAAAACCAAACCAAACTTTCTGTCTCCCAAATCAGCGCCACTCTCCGTCCCACAACTAGTACAGAGAAAGGTGGAGGGGCATCTGTGGCCCCTCATCCCTCACCTACTACTTCCCTGTCTCAAGAGGAGGCAGATAACAATGAAGATCCCAGCATAGAGGAGGAGGATCTTCTTACGCTCAATAGTTCTCCGTCTACCGCCAAAGACACTCTGGACAATGGAGACTATGGAGAACCAGACTATGACTGGACCACCAGCCCCAGGGACGATGAGTCCAGTGAAGCTCTGGAAGAAAACAGGAACTACATGGAAATTGAACAGTCAGTGAGATCTTTTAAGACCCCATCCTCAAATATTGAAGAGGAAGATAGCCATTTCTTTTTTCATCTTATTATTTTTGCTTTTTGTATTGCTGTTGTTTACATTACATATCACAACAAAAGGAAGGTAAGTTTGGGGTTTTCATCCCCTCTATTTGTCCTTTATTATCTCCGTTATATTTCTTATGAATATTTTTGATGATTCAGAATTTTTTTCTTTTTTAGTCAAGTTTAAATTGATGGTAAAATATCAAGACGTCTAATCAATATAAATCTCTGGTGTATTTTTACAAATTAGAATGCTTTACCTTGTATGCTTCTGAAAAAGAAGTCAAATTGTTTTTTAATGAACAAATCCAAAGCCCAGTGGTTTTTAAAAAAAAAACTACTTAGGTCTTAAGTTAGCATTGCTACTTCAGTGGGAATACATGTGGAGAAAGATTGTTAATTTAATACTTTTAATTAAGCATTGAACTTAATGATATTTTAATAACTTTTTCCTTGTTATAAAGGTATTACACGTTTATTTTATTATTATCATTTTAAAAATATTTGTTTATTGTTGAGAGAGAGAGAGAGAGAGAGAGCAAGTGGGAGATGGGCAGAGAGTGAGGGAGACAGAATCCGAAGCAGGCTCCAGGCTCTGAGCTGTCAGCACAGAGCCTGATGTGGGGCTTGAACCCGTGAACTGTGAGATCATGACTTGAGCCAAAGTCAGAGGCTTAACTGACTGAGCCACCCAGGCACCCCTACATGTTTATTTTGAATGCCAGTGATACTCTAACCCAGTGTTGAATGTTGGGCCAACAAGTGGGCTCCTGGGCTCCACTGTGATCTACTAACTCATCTCTGCAGATAGAACCCAGGAATCAGTCTTCAGCAAGCACTCTGTACATAAAATTTGAGAAGCACTGTTTAACTTTGTTTACAAGATGAAAAATACAGTCCTTTTGTTGTTATTTTATTTTCCATATTTAGGAAACTAGGAGAGAGGGAGAGTGCACTTGTTATACATATTTTCAGTATATCCTCCACTTTGTTTTTTCCACATCTAATTTATTTTGTTCTTTTCCAGATTTTCCTTCTGGTTCAGAGTAGGAAATGGCGTGATGGTCTTTGTTCCAAAACAGTGGAATATCATCGTCTAGACCAGAATGTTAATGAGGCAATGCCTTCGCTGAAGATTACCAATGATTATATTTTTTAAAGCACTGTGATTTGAGTTTGCTTATTATGTAACTTTATTTGCTTGACTTTTTTATATAATATTGTGCAGATGTTTGCCATAGGCAGTTGGTACTTAAATGAGAGGTGGGTCTCTCTTTATTTTGCCTTGGTGCTTTCGAAATGAAATGTCACAAACAAGGAGTATATAATTTTTTATCTACACATTTAGAGGTAAATTCAATCAGGTGTCCAGAATGTGGAGCTAAGCATTATATTAGTTTTGTTTTAGATTTCTTTATTGTTCTCCTTCTGGAAGTGTTAGTAATACTAGTTTTACAAGATCCCAACCTTGTAACTGAATCCTAACATATCTGGTACTGCTGGCTCCGATTCTCTTTCTGCCATCCAAATACTGTTTTATAAGCACACATTTTGTGATCCCAAACTGTTAATGTACAAGGATGCGTATAATAGCGCTTGGCATATAAGTAACATTTTTTCTTCCAGGAAAATTGCTTTGGATATTTTTGGATGACTTAAACATAACTTAAGATTATGATAATGCTCAATCTGACCACAGTTTTAGGTAACATATTAATAAATGTCTCTAGAAATTCTGGCAATAGAGAGACTCTGCAGTTTGCAGTGGATATAGATAAAATGTTATAGAGACACCATATTTTGGCTTAAATTACTGAATTAAATTTAGAGGTAGAAATTGTGGCAAAATATTAAATACACATACAGTTGCTTTCAGTCAGCAATTGATTGTAGCACGGGTTCCTCCAAGCTTCTAAGCAAGGAGCAGAGTTTAAAATTATATCAGATTTTTTCATGTTGTCTATTACTTTATAGTAAGTTTGAATAAATTTTAGGGGTCATTATCACTTAAGTAATTCTGTATCTAGGCCTTTCAAATTAAAATTATACCTGAATGAAATGGTTTGTATACATAGAGGGTATATGTGTGCACTGACTTTTTCTCCCCCTGTACTTGTTTTATTTTCTTCTGTTTTGTTTTTCACAGCAACTGGAAATTATTTACTGTATTTTGTTTTACCCTGTCTTTCTATAATAAAGAATTGATCAATATGTATATATGTGATTTGAACCATGGTTGACTTACAAGTGTCACTGCAACTTTGTAGAAAACATAACCCCTAATATATGTTAAACACCCACTCAGAAAGTCCGGGTGAGCCAGTGGGCATGAGCTTTGTGTAAAGATGGAAGAAGCGGGGCAGTCCACCATTTCTTTCAGGTGGACAATTTACTGTCCTGATAAGGAAGGGCAGCACAATGGAAATATACCTGAACTGTTTTATGGCAGTAACTTTTCATATCTGAAATTGTATTATTTAATATTTTGAATAAGATTTTAAAAATAAATGGCAAAAATATAAATCTATGATTTTATAAGTGTGTTTCATTTTAGTGATGGCATGATGGAGCCCTTCATATGGGTGGTGACAGAGGGGTAGTGCTTTGTTTGGGAGGAAGCCAGCTTGGTTTTGTTCCTTTTAGTAGTAGTACTCTATGAATTCCCCTTAGATTTCTAAATCCTACTTTAGGCCCAATATTCTGCTGAGTAGTGAAGATTATTGAAAATGTGGTAAAGTAGGATTGCAAAGAAAAGTAAAGCAGCTAAATCAGTGTGTACTTTCTGGCATCCTGGCCTTCCTGTTTCCCTGTCGAAGGCTCCCCTATCAGGAGGCTCATCCTCTCTTAGTGGATCTAGCGTTCTTGTGCTCTTCCTCTTAGCACAGTCTCTGCGTTCTAAGCCCCAGTGTGCTGCAGTCAAGTAGTCTTTGATGTTTGGAGTGTCGCATCATACATCGATTAAAAATGCTGCCAGTAGGATGCCTGGCGGGTTCAGCTGGTAGAGCACCCGACTCTTGATCTTAGGGTTGTGAATTTGAGTCCCACGTGAAGATTACTTTAAAAACATAAAAAA
The DNA here is from genome assembly GCF_028018385.1 of Neofelis nebulosa. Lineage (NCBI taxonomy): Eukaryota > Metazoa > Chordata > Mammalia > Carnivora > Felidae > Neofelis > Neofelis nebulosa. The sequence goes on from NC_080782.1 coordinate 129,522,578, forward strand.
TCTTAAAAAAGAAAATGCTGTCCAAGTCTTAGGCACCTGAGCTGCTGGGCTATAAATATATATATAATTCAGACATACAGGTGTATGTTACAACTTTTAAGTAAATTTGATCTCCTCTAGGGTTTTGTGTCTTGCTCGTTACCTAAAAAATCATGAACATCTTCCATATCATTAATATTTTTTTTTAAATTTTTTTAACGTTTTTCATTTTTGAGACAGAGAGAGACAGAGCATGAATGGGGGAGGGTCAGAGAGAGGGAGACACAGAATCTGAAACAGGCTCCCGGCTCTGAGCTGTCAGCACAGGGGCCCGATGTGGGGCTCGAACTCACGGACCGTGAGATCGTGACCTGAGCCGAAGTCGGCGCTCAACCGACTGAGCCACCCAGGTGCCCCTCATTAATATTCTTTAAAAACATCTAGTAGCTATATAATTTAGTTAGCTCTTTTCCTGTTTCGATGGTTTCCAATTTTTGATTCAGAAATAATGTGATGAACTTTTCATCAATTGGAAATTGGAATTGGAATTGGAATTGGAATCAATTTGTTGGATTGTATGAGGCAAAGGAGGCACAAATAGAACTGGATGGTGCAAACAAGACCCACATTTGAGTCTGAAAGCACCAGAATAGCCTACTTACGTGTGCTGTCTGCTCTCTTCTCTCCACGTCACAGTCTGGGCAGACTAGGTGCTCTGCGCCGAATGTTGGAAATAATAGCATAATAGGTTACCCTTTAGATTCTGTTTCTGTGTCTTACCTGAAAAGGAATCTTTTGAAATTTGTGAGACAGATGGAAACAGACCAGACATTTTGAATTTGTGCAGGTAGGCATGTTGTAACTGGGATTTTGATTTTTTAAAATTTTATCATTTTTAAAATATTTATTTTGAGAGAGAGAGCATGAGCTGGGGAAGGTCACAGGGAGGGAGGGAGGGAGAGAGAGAATCCCAAGCAGTCTCCACACTGTCGGTGCAGAGCCTGACATGGGGCCTGGTTCCACAAACCGTGAGCTTGTGGCCTGAACTGAAATCAAGAGCTGGATGGATGCTTAACCAACTGAGCCACCCAAGGCACCCCGGGGATTTGATTTTAGATGTGATGTCATGTGGGTGAATGCAGTCTTTTGTAGAAAGTGTGCAGAGGTGGCTCTCTCTATAGTTTACCACAGAATGTAAGCTTGAAAACAGAGGACTGGCTGTTACTCATCTCTGGCTGCATATTCAGCACTGCCTGTCTCCTACTAGGCCCCTGGAAATTGTACAGTGATGTCTCTGTGAAATTAAATCAAGAGGAAATCCAGTCGTATCAGGCTCAGCTCTGGCGCATGTAGTTGGCATATGGGCTAATACTATTGACATCCGGGACCCAGAACTCCACGCAGTGGGGGAGAACCAAGATGTAGTGTGTCCACTTTGTTGGAACGGCCACATTTCTACTTGGAGCTAAAGTCCACATTAATTGTGTGAGATCTCAGTCCTCCCTGCAAATCCCAGGTTCTGATCAGAGTAGCTGCTGCCCATGGAAGCAAAGGGGATGGAGAAGGTTACTGGGATAGTGTAGCTGCCCACAGTGTTCAGGTCTTTCTCTCTCTCTGGCTGACTTTGCCCTTTGCCCTCTCTCAACCTGGTCTGCTGGTGCAACAGTTTGCCTCCCTTCTGGGTCCAGCGGTGAGCAGTTCCATCCTTCCCAGCAGAAGTACAAGAGGTTGGAAGGATTCTGAGGGCTAGGTGTCTTCCAAGGGAATGGAAAAGGAGGCTGTCCTGAGGTGTGAAGTCCAGTCTGTGAACAGGATTCTGTTCACCTGTGGGTTTATAGTTACTTTTTTAAAATTTAAATTCAAGTTAGTTAACCAAGAGTGTAGTACTGGTTTCAGGAGTGGAACCCAGGGATTCATCACTTCCATGTACCACCCAGTGCTCATGGTCTCCTGGGTTTTTAATTTCGACGTGAGCAAGTTGCCGGGATAGATTCTGGAAATGGACCTGGGGTCATTTTTGACCTCCACCCCCCATCTCAGTAGCCCTGAGGTAGTGACCTGCTGTCTGGATTATGTGCCTCAGGGAGCCTGATTCTGGAGTAGTAGGCAGCACTTCTACCCCGTAAGCTCCAAGCCCACCTTTCTTCCAGCTCCCTCCTGAAGAGCCCCAGACCCCTCTGCCACTATTGATGAAGCTCCAGGTTTAAAATTCCTGCTCCTTAGGTAGCGTTTCTCCACCTGACACCCTAATATCTTTGCTTTAAAACCCTATGCTTCGTTTTCTCACAGCCCCCAAGCTGCTGCATTTCTCTGCTGGGTGATGACGGCATGTTCTGGGAATCCTTTACTTCCTGCATATTCTTCTCATAGGGTCCTTTGTGCTTTTGTGCCAGGCCGCCCTTTGGCATATGGGTTGGACAGCATTCCCATGTGGGACCCTTCTAAAGGGTCTATCCCTGGTGGGCCCTGGAATCAGACTGGTCTGGGTTGAATTAACAGTCTGGGCCTGACCTCTCTGCTGTGTCCTCCCTATTTTGTAGCCTCGAGGGAGACGCCAAACACATTTCTTGATACATTTGGTTGTGAGAAACGGTGTGGGGTCTTGAGGGCTAAGTGGAATGCCCTAGGCTTTGCTGGGGCTAAGATGTCCTGGCCCATGTTGCACCTACCTGCCTTTCTAGGAAGACCTGGGGAGAAATGGAACAAGGGAAAGAGGAGTGTAGGATGAGGTCAAGTCTGGATGACCTTGGTCTAAGCTCTTTGTGTTTATATCAACCTCCTACCTTGTAAAATAGACAGGTGAGTAGCTCACAGGTTTGTCAGGAAGAGAAAATGGATTTATGTTTGAGAAAGGACTTTGTATAGAGGGAGGAGTTTCCAACATGTCAACCCCAAAAGAGCCAGTTCAAGGCTTGGGCCCAACAAGGAACAAGAGCTTGATGGAGCTGCTCAGCAGTTGCCCACAGTCCTGGGACTGCCTTCCCAGCTCCCTTGAGGCATGCAGCTTATCAGAGCTGGGTATACCCCAAATCATCCAGGCATGTTCAGTTTGCTAGGTGACATTTGGTGCTTCCTTGGAGTCTCCCAACCCCATTCCCTGTTCCCTATCCTCATCCTTTTCCTGAATCAAGACCAAAGGGTCCTTCTCACCATGCTCTGGCTGTTCCCAAGAACTTTTGCTTAGAGGCAGTGGGACCCAGGACCCCGGAGAGAACTACTCTTAGGCCACTTAGTATGCCTGAGCTAAGGGGGCTTGATCCTCCCCCGGGGGAGCAAGGACAGAGGCAGGGCTTGGGTGCCAAGGTTTGCTGTCAGGCGTCCACATAATGCCATTACCAGAGCATTGTGTTAAAAGCAAAATACCTGGGCTCTTCTCACGGTGTCCCTGTGCTGCCCCCGGGGATGACAGTAGGTCTAGACAGACACCGTCTCTGTACCCACGGTGCTCACTGTCAGAGAAGACAAGAATTAAGAAATTGCAGTAAAGTATTACACACCAAAAACTGGATTTCACTTGTGTTTCTTCACTTTAGACTTAGCACTGTAATAGCAGCCTGGTGGGCCAGGCACTCTTCGTTCTGTGTGTGCACACCAGCCCAATAAGGTACTTACTGTTATTACCCCCATTTCACAGATAAGGAAACAGAAGCCTACAGAGTTAAGTGACTTGCCTGAGGTCCTGTAGCTGATAAGGGAGAGCTGGGATTTGAATTTAGATAAAGTCACACTCCAGACTCCTTGTTCTTTATCACTAATTTGCCTGTTGTTAGAGAAAAAGAGACAGCTACAGAGAAGTAAGAAGAAAAAGTATCCAGAGTTTCTGTCCCCTTAGGCCCTAAACATTTAGGTGTATTCTCTTTTTCTTTCATTTAAAATTACTTTTATTATGAATATAACAGAATATACCACAGGAAAATGCATCAGGCAGATGTTCAGCTTAACCAATTATTACAAAGCAAATGCTTGTGTAGCTAATCGCCCAGACAGAGAAATAAACCTTTGCCAGCTCCCACGCTCCCCTTCCTCATAACTATCCTTTTCCTGTCCCCATAGGGAACTATTATTTTGACCTTTGTGGCAATCACTACCTTGCTTTTCTTTTTGGATTCATCACCTAAGTACATATGCCTTAACACCATAATTTAGGCAGTTTTGGATTTTTATATAATTGGAATCCCATAGCATACATTGTATATATTCTTTTGGACTGATTTCTTTCATTCTGTGTTCTGATGGTGAGATTGATCATGTTAGTTCATTCATTTTCATTGCTGCATGGTATTCTGTTGTGAAGTATACTGCAATGTATTTTTCTAGTCTACTGTCGATGGATGGTTGAGTTATTTCCACTTTCAGACTGTTACAGATGACACCGTTAGCCATGTTCTTGCACATATATGTGTCTTTTGTTGCTTGCAGCAGTGTGTGTATTTCTGATGGGGATATACCTAGGAGTTGACTTGCTGGATGCACACTTTCAACGTGGACAGCAAATGCCAAACAATTTTCTCGAGTGATTGAACCAATTTGTACTACTCCTAGCAGTGCATGAGGCTTCCTGTTGCTCTACATCCTTGCTAGCACTTGGCGTTGTTAGTGTCCTTAATTTAAACTATTCTGTGGATATGTGTAGTGGTATCGCATTGTGGTTTGACTTTGGATTTTTCTAATGATTAGTCTTATTAATAATTTTTTCATGTGTTTATTGGAATGTTTTTTTTTTTTTTTTAAATGTTTATTTTTGAGAGCAGGCTCCAGGCTCCAAGCTGTCAGCACAGAGCCCAACGCGGGGCTCGAACTCACAAACAGTGAGATCATGACCTGAGCTGAAGTTGGACACTTAACCAACTGAGTCACTCAGGTGCCCCTGGAACATTCTGTTTTATGAAGTGCTTATTCAAGTCTCTTCTTTTTCATTAAAAAAAATGTTTATTTATTTTGAAGGAGGGAGAGAGGGAGGGAGAGCTTGAGAGGGGGCAGTGGGACAGAGAGAAAGAGAGAGAGAGAGAAAGAGAAGTGCAAGCAGGCTCTGTACTGTCAGCGCAGAGCCTGACACGGGGCTTCATCTCAAGAACCATGAGATCAAGACCTGAGCCAAAATCAAGAGTCAGGCGACTAAGCGACTGAGCTACCCAGGCACCCCTCTTGCTTATTTTTCTATTGGAGTATCCGTCTTTTTTCCTGTTTTGTGGGAGTTCTCTATTCTGGATATGAGCCCTTAGTTGGTTATTCAAATCCATTTTCTTACTCTATGTCTGGCTTGCCTTGGCAGTCTCTTAAGGGTGTCTTTTGATGAACAGAAGTTCTTAAAGTTTTTTGAGGAAATTATAGCTGTTTTATTTGTATACTTTACATACATAAATTCACAGATTTTACATGTTCAGTTTAATCGTTTGGCGATTGTGTATATATGAGTAACTGCCACCTCAAATAACATATATGGTATTTCCATCACCCCAGAAAGTGCTCTAGTGCCTCTTTCCATACCCTTCTTTATGCATTTAATAGAGCTAATCACATTCTGATTTTGATCACCACAGAATGGTTCTGCTTGTTCTAGAATTTCATATAGGTGGAAAAGAAGTATGCATTGTCTTGTGTCTGACTTCTTTTGGGCAACATAATGCTTTTTTTGTATCTTGAGATCCACCCCTATTGTGGCATTATCAGCAGTCCATTGCTTTTTATTGCTGAGTAGTATTTGTTGAATGACTAGGTCACAATTTGTTCATTCATTCTCTTACTGATGGATATTTGTATTGTTTCTAGATATATACCCATATATCTGTATCTGGATTTAATATATATTCTACAGATATTAAATATATGAATGATGTATTTTAGTAACTTACTGATACTTAATAATTAATATATTAAATATACAATGTAAATATATATAATGCTAAACTTTAAATTTTGAGATAATTGTAGATTAATATGCATGTAAGAAGTAATATAGAGATCCTGTGTTTCCTTTACCTAATTTCCCTTGATAACATTGTTTTTTTGAGAGAGAGAGAGAGAATGAGCATGAATGTGAGCCAAGCTCATATTCTGTGTATTCTTTACTCAATTTCCCTCGATAACATTTATTTATTTATTTATTTATTTATTTATTTATTTATTTATTTATTGTTTTGAGAGAAAGCACAAGTATGAGCCAAGCACAGCATGGGGCCCAACACAGGGCTCAATTTCACGACTGTGGAATCATGACCTGAGCCTAAATCAAGAGTCAGATGCTCAACTGACCGAGCCTCCCAGGCGCCCCTGTAGTAATATCTTATTATGGTTTTAATTAGTATTTACTTAATAGATAATAATGTTGAACACCTTTGCATGTACTTGTCATCTGTATATCCTTTTAGGTGAAATGCCTACATTCTATACAGTCTTTTGCCTATATTATAATTGGATTATTTACTTTTTGCTCTCATTTTTTTGACAAACTTTTTAACTATGGCAAAATAGAAAATTTATCATTTCAGCCATTAAGGATACAATTCAGTGGCATTAATTACATTCACACTGTCGTGCAACCATCACCACTAATTGTTTCCCAAACTTTTTCATCATCCCAACAGAAACTCTGCCATCATTAAGCGATAACTGCTCCCCACTACCCCTGATTATCTCTAATCTACTTTATGTCTCCATGAGTTTGCCTACTTAGATATTTCACACAAATGGAACCATACAATATTTATTCTTTCGTGTCTAGCTTATTTCACTTAGCATGATGTTTTCATGTTGTAGCCTGTCTCAGAACCTCATTCTTATTTATAGATGAGTAATATTCCATTGTATGTATATACCACGTTTTGTGTACCCATTCATTTGTTGGCTGACACTTAGCTTGATATCACCTTACAGCTCTTTTGAATATTGCTGCAATTAACATTGGCATACAAATATCTATTTGGGTCCTTGTTTTCAGTTCTTTTCGGTATATACCTAGGAGTGAAATTGCTGTGTCATATGGTAATGTTATATTTAGCATTTTGAAGAACTGCCAAACTACCATAACAGCTGCCCCATTTTTCCACAGCCAGTGTATGAGGGTTCTAACTCCACATCTTTGTGAACATTTGTTTTGTTGGTTTGTTTATTTATTTATTTTGGTGTTACATAGTTTTATTTTAAAATGATTTGTCCAGAGTTAAATTTGAAGCTTTTAAAAACATTGAATAAAAATTGTTAGTTCCCACCCCCCTCCTAGATTTAGGGGTAGAATGTGTATCAGAGGAATGAATTTTTGAATTTAATAATTTATTTTATTTTTCTGATAAGGATGATCTTAACAGAATAAAAGAGATTTAGCAGACATATTGACAATCATATCTATCTATCTAATTGTATTTATATTGTATACATATTGTGGGTGTCTTAATATATTTAGTTCAGCTAGTTTGTTCCTAATAAATACAAAGCCATGGGTTTGACTCAGGTAAACGTGTTACTTTTTGTTTGTGGTTATTTAGAAAGAGTATTTAAAAAAAAAAGACTCTGTTGTCACAATTAGGGAAAAAGAAAAAAATATACAAAAACCTCAAATGAGTCAAATAGCACGTTTTATAAATAGAGATGCTTGTTTTATTTATAGTAAAGCTATGGAGTGATAGAATATCCATTCAACTGATACCTGTCTATTAATGTATGATAGAAGCAACTTTTATGAATAAAATAATAAAAAGTAATTTTGTCATGGCAAAGTAATAAGAGGAATTTCAGACCTTTACAGTTTAGTAAACAGAATAGGTATCAACCATCTGGGTATGGCGCATTCCACATACACGCATACTGCGTCCAGTGGTTACAAGGTCATCTCTGTGCCCACAATAAATGAGCCATTTTTGCCATTGAAACTTGGCATATGGTCTCAGAGGTGTTGATTATTCAAAATACCTGTTTGCCCCAAGTCTATTGAGCTTAAAAACTACATTTTAATAGTCGTAAGTAAGTAAGTAAGTAAGTAAGTAAATAAAGTTGCTTTAAATTTTTATTTAAATTCTAGTTAGTTAACATGTAGTGTAATCTGGGCTTCAGGAGTAGAATTTTGTGATTCATCACTTACATATAATACCCACTGCTCGTCATAATAAGTGTCCTCCTTAATACTCATCACCCTTTTAGCCCACCCCCAACCACCCTCCATCACCCCTCAGTTTGTTCTCTATAGTTAAGAGTCTCTTATGGTTTGCTTCCCTGTCTCTTTTTTCCTTCTGCTATGTTCATCTGTTTTGTTTCTTAAATTCCACATATGAGTGAAATCATATGGTATTTGTCTTTCTCTGACTGACTTATTTCACTTAGCATAATGTACTCTAGCTCCATCCATGTCTTTGCAAATGGCAAGATTTCATTCTTTTTAATGGAAGAGTAATATTCCAGTGTGGATATATACCATATCTTCTTTATCCATTCATCAGTTGATGGACATTTAGGCTCTTTCCATAGTTTGGCTATTATTGATAGTGCTGCTATAAACATCGGGGTGCATGTACCCCTTTGAGTCTGTGTTTTTGTATGTAAATATCAAGTAGTACAATTACTAGGTAGTAGGGTAGTTCTATTTTTAACTTTTTTTTTTTTTTTTTTTGAGAGAGAGAGAGGGCACAAATGAGCCAGGGGCAGAAAGAGAGAGGGAATCCCATGAGGGGCAGAGGGGTGGGAGGAGGGGAGTGGTGGGGGGAGAGAGAGAGAGAAAGAGAGAGAGAAGTGGGGCTCACCTAAAGTGGGGCTTGTGTTCACCTGAAGTGGGGCTTATGCTCATCCAAAGCAGGGCTCAAGCTCACCCAATGCAGGACTCGAACTCACCAGCTGTGAGATCATGACCTGAGCTGAAGTCAGATGCTTAACCGACTGAGCCATCCAGGTGCTCTCTATTTTTAACTTTTTGAGAAACCTCCATACTGTTTTGCAGAGTGGCTGCACCAGTTTGTATTACCACCAAAAGTGCAAGTGAATTCCCCTTTCTCTGCATCTTCACCAACATCTGTTTTTTCCTGTATTGTTAATTTTAGCCATTCTGACAGGTATGAGGTGATATCCCATTGTGGTTTTGATTTGTATTTCTTTGATGATGAGTGATGTTGGGCATATTTTCATATGTCTGTTAGCCATCTGGATGTCTTCTTTGGAAAGATATCTATTCATGTCTTCTGCCCATTTCTTTACTGGATGATTTTTTTTTTTTTGGTGTTTGATGAATTCTTTGTAAATTTTGGGTACTAACCCTTTATCAGGTATGTCATCTGCAAATATCTTCTCCCAAACCATAAGCTGTGTTTTAATTTTTTTGATTATTTCCTTCACTGTGCAGAAGGTTTTTATCTTGATGAAGTCCCAGTAGTTGATTTTTGCTTTTGTTTCTCTTGCCTCCAGCAATGTGTGTAGTAAGAAGTCGCTCCTGCAGACTTCTTTCCCCATTGATGCCTGTGTTCTCCTCTAGGATTTTGATGGTTTTCTGTCTCAAATTAAGTCTTTCATCCATTTGGAATTTATTTTTGTATATGGTATAAGAAAGTGGTCCAGTTTCATTCTTCATGTTGCCATCCCAGCACCATTTGTTGAAGAGACTGTCTTTTTCCATTGGATATTCTTTCCTGCTTTGTCGAAGATGAGTTGGCCATATAGTTGTGGGTCCATTTCTGGGTTTTCTATTCTGTTCCATTGATCTATGTGTCTTTTTTTGTGCCAGTACCATACTATCTTGATGACTATAGCTTTGCAATATAGCTTGAAGTCTGGAATCATGGTGCCTCCAGCTTTGCTTTTCTTTTTCAAGATTGCTTTGGCTATTTAGGGTCTTTTATTTGTTCAAGCTCTGTGAAGAATGCTGGTGGTGTTTTGAGAAGGATTACATTAAATGTGTAGATTGCTTTGGGTAGTATAGACATTTTGACAATGTTTGTTCTTACAATCTATGAGCATGGAATGCTTTTCCATTTCTGTGTCCTCGTCAATTTCTTTCATAAGTGTTCTATAGTTTTCAGAGTACAGATCTTTTTTTAAAAAAGTCTATTTATTTATTTTGAGAGAAACAGAGACAGCACAAGTAGGGGAGAGATTGAGAATCCCAAACAGAATCCAAGCTGCCAGCACAGAGGCGGATGTGGGGCTCAAAACCATGGGATCATGACCTGAGCCTAAACCAAGAGTCGGACACTTAACCGACTGAGCCATCTAGGCACCCCCAGAGTACAGATCTTTTATCTCATTGGTTGGGTTTATTCCTAGGTATCTTACTGGTTTTGGTGCAGTTGTACATGGGATTGATTCCTTGATTTCCTTTTCTGCTGCTGTGTTACTATAGGTATATAGAAATGCAACAGATTTCTGTACATTGATTTTATATCCTGAAACTGCTGAATTCATGTATTAGTTCTGGGAATTTTTTGGTGGAGTCTTTCAGGGCTTCTACATAGAGTATTATGTCATCTGTAAATAGTGAAAGTTTGACTTCTTCCTTGCCAATTTGAATGCCTTTGATTTCTTTTTGTTGTCTGATTGCTGAGGCTAAGACTTCCAGGACTATGTTAAATAACAATGGTGAGACTGGACATCCCTGTCTTGTTCCTGACCGTAGATGAAAATCTCTCAGTTTTTCCCCATTGAGGATGATATTAGCTGTGGGTCTTTCATATATGGCCTTTATGATGTTGAGGTCTGTTTCATTTATCCCGCTTTGTTGAGGGTTTTTTTTTTTTTTTAATCTAGAATGGCTGCTGTGTTTTTCTGCCTCTGTTGAGAGGATCATCTGGTTCTTATCCTTTCTTCTATTAATATGGTGTATCACATTGATTGATTTGTGAATATTGAACCACCCCTGCAGCCCAGCAATAAATCCCACTTGATTGTGGTGAAGGATTCTTTTAATATACTGTTGGATTCGATGTGTTAGTATCTTGTTGAGGATATTTGCATCCATGTTCATTAGGGATATTGGCCAGTAATTCTCCTTTATAGTGGGTTCTTTGTTTGGTTTTCGAATCAAGGTAATGTGGGCCTTGTAGAATGAGCTTGGGAGTTTTCCTTTGATTTCTATTTTTTGGAACAGTTTGAAAAGAATAGGTATTAACTCTTCTTTAAATGTCTGGTAGAATTCTCCCCGGAAGCCACCTGCCCTGGACTTTGGTTTGTTGGGAGATTTTTGATTACCAATTCAATTTCTTTCCTGGTTATGGGTCTGTTCAAATTTTCTATTTCTGCCGGCTTTAGTTATGGTAGTTTGTATGTTTCTAGAAATTTGTCCATTTCTTCCAGATTGCTCAGTTTGTTGGCATATGATTTTTCATAATATTCTCTTATAATTGTGTTTCTGTGGTGTTGGTTGTGATCTCTCCTCTTTCATTCATGATTTTATCTATTTGGGTCCTTTATCTTTTCTTTTTGATAAGTCTGGCTAGGGGTTTATCAATTTTGTTTATTCTTTCAAAGAACCAGCACTTAGTTTTGTTGATCTGTTCTATTGTTTTCTGTTTTGTTTTGTTTTCTTTGTTTGTTTCTATACTGCTTATTTCTGCTCCAGTCTTTATTATTTCCCTTCTTCAGCTGGCTTCGGCTTTATTTGCTGTTCCTTTTCTAGCGCCTTTAGGTGTAAGGTTAGGTTGTATATTTGAGACTTTTTTTGCTTCTTGAAGTAGCCCTGTGTTGCAATATACTTCCCTCTTAGGACTGCCTTTGCTGCATCCCATAAGTTTTGGACTTTCGTGTTTTCATTTTCATTTGTTTCTATGTATTTTTAAATTTCTTCTTTAATTTCCTGGCTAACCCATTCATTGTTTAATTGGTCGTTCTTTAACATCTATGTATTTGTGGTCTTTCCAGATTTTTTCTTGTGGTTGACCTCAAGTTTCATAGCATTGTGGTCTGAAAATATGTATGGTATGATCTCAATCTTTTTGTACTTGTTGAGGGCTGATTTGTGACCCAGTATGTGATCTCTTCTGGAGAGTGTTCCATGTGCACTCAAAAAGCATGTGTATTCTGCTGTTTTAGGATAAAATGTTCTGAATATATCTGTTAAGTCCCTCCAGTCCAGTGTGTCATTCAAAGCCTTTGTTTCCTTATTGATTTTCTGCTTAGATGATCTTTCCATTGTTGTAAGTGGGGTTTTAAAGTCCCCTCCTATTATTGTATTATTGTCAATGAGTTTCTTTATGTTTCTTATCAATTGATTTATATATTTGGGTTATTTCAAGTTGGGGGCATAAACACTTACAGTTGTTACATTTTTAAAAAATGTTTATTTGTTTGAGAGAGAAAGAGAGGCAGAGCGGGTAGGGAGAACAGGAGACACAGAATCCAAAGCAAGCTCCAGGCTCCGAGCTGTCAGCACAGAACCCAGTGTGGGGCTTGAATCCATGAATCATGAGATCATGACCTGAAGTTAGACTCTTTACTGACTGAGCCACCCAGTACCCCCCTTCTTTGTTAGATCTTCTTGATAGATAGACCCATTAATTATGATATGGTGCCCTTCTTCATCTCTTATTACAGTCTTTGTTTTAAAATATAGGGGTGCTGGGGTGGCTCAATTGGTTGAGTGTCTGACTTTTGATTTTGGCTCAGGTCACGATCATTTGTGAGATCAAGCCTTGTGTTGGGCTCTGCGCTGACAGTGCAGAGCCTGCTTGGGATTATCTCTTTCCTTCTCTCTCTGCCACTTCCTTGCTTGAGTGCATTTCTCCCTCAAAATAAATAAAGTTAAAAAAATCTAGTTTGTCTGATATAATTATGGCTACTCTGGCTTTCTTTTGATGTCCATTAACATGATAGATTGTTCTCTATCCCCTCAATCTGCAGGTGTCTCTAGGTCTAAAATCAGTCTCTTTTTTTTTTTAATTTTTTTAATGTTTATTTATTTTTGAGGCAGAGAGAGACAGAGCATGAATGGGGGAGGATCAGAGAGAGGGAGACACAGAATCTGAAACAGGCTCCAGTCTCTGAGCTGTCAGCACAGAGCCCGACGCGGGGCTTGAACTCACGGATCGTGAGATCATGACCTGAGCTGAAGTCGGCCACTCAACTGACTGAGCCACCCAGGCGCCCCTAAAATCAGTCTCTTGTAGGCAGCATACAGATGGGTCTTTTTAAAAAATCCATTCTGATATTCTATGCCTTTTGATTGGACCATTTAGCCCATTTACATTCAGAGTTATTTGTTAGATATGAATTTAGCGCCATTGTTTTACCTGTAAAGTTGGTGTTTCTGGTGATGTTCTCTGTTCCTTTCTACTCTTTGTTGCTTTTGGTCTTTTTTCCTCACTCAAAGAGTCCCCTTTAATATTTCTTGCAGGGATGGTTTAGTGGTCATGAACACCTTTGGTTTGTCTGAGAAGCTCTTTATCTCTCCTTCTATTCTAAATGACAGCCTTGCTGGATAAAGTATTCTTGGCTGCATATTTTTCCCATTCAGCATGTTGACTATATCATGGCGCTCCCTTCTGTCCTGCCAAGTTTCTGTGGACAGATCTGCTGTGAACCTGTCTTCTCTTGTAGGTTTAGGACATTTTTCCCTTACTGCTTTCAGGATTCTTTCCTTGTCTGTGTATTTCATGAATTTGACTATGATATGTCTTGGTGATGGCTGGCTTTTGTTGAATTTAATGGGAGTTCTCTGTGCTTCGTGGATTTCAGTGTCTGTTTCATTGCCAGATTAGGGGAGTTTTCAGCTATCATTAGCTCAAATAGACCTTCTGCCCCATTTTCTCTCTCTTTTTCTTTTGGGACTGCTGATATGAATGTTACATGCTTTAAGGTATCACTGAGTTCCCTAAGTCTGTATTTGTGATCCATTACCTTTGTTTCCATCTTCTTTTCAGCTTCATTATTTTCCATAATTTTATCTTCTGTATCACTGATTTTTTCCTCTGCTTTGTTCATCCTCATTGTCATGGCATCCAGTTGGGTTGCATCTTAGTTATAGCACTTTTAATTTCAGCCTGGCTAATTTTTAGTACTTTTTAACTCTGCAGTAAGGGATAAGGGATTCTCTAGTGCCTTTTGTGCTTTTCTCAAGCCCGGCTTGTATCCTTATAATTGTTGTTTTACATTCTGGTTCAGACATCTTACTTATATCTGTTTTTATTAAACCTCTGGCCGTGTCTTCTTCCTGTTCTTTCTTTTGGGATGAATTCCTTGGTCTTGTCATTTTGTCTAAGTCACTATTTTTTTAATGTTAATTTATTTTTGAGAGAGTGAGCAAGCAAGCAAGAGAGAGAGGGGGGGACAGAAGATCTGAAGCAGGCTCTGTACTGACAGCAGACAGCCTGATATGGGGCTCTAACTCACTAACCAGGAGATCATGACCTGAGCCAAAGTGGACACTCAACCGACTGAGTCACCCAAGAGCCCCTAAGTCACTGTTTGTGTGTGTGTGTGTGTGTGTGTGTGTGTGTGTGTGTGTATGTGTGTGTGTGTGTGTGTGTGTGATTTTTAGGGAAAGCCTGTTATATTCCTTCTCCTGAGAGTAATGGCTATATTGACAAGAGGTCAAAGCAAAACAGTAACAAAAATAGGAAAAAAAAAGCTAGATCCTGTTTCCTCTAGAGCTAAAGCTTTGTAGCACTCTATGATCAGTAGACTAGGTGTGTGTGAGAGGAGTTTGTGCTGGTCTTCTGCGGGAGGGGCCTGGTGCTCTGGTTCTTGGGTGGGCTTGCCCTGTGGAGATGCATCTGCAGGGTGCAGGGGAATGGGGCTTGGTATAAGCACCTCAGGCATATACTGGGTGGTGCTATGATGCACACTGAAGTTGGTCAGTGCTGATAGGGGATCGCGGGGTGGGGGGAATGGTGTTGCCTGTTTTCTCCTCCTTGGAGTGGGGAATTTGTACCCTGCCACTCTTCAGGAAGCCTTCATAGAAGAGCAAACATTCATCCCTCTTGTGTCCTGGCTTCAGTCAGATCCCTGACTTCACCCTGTCTGTGTCTGAGCTGTCTGCCAGGAAGCACAGTGCTGTGTTTTATCTTGGGTGTCCAGCTGGGTTTCAAAACTCCAGACTCCAAGTTTTAAGGAACTGGCACGTGCAGACCTATGCTGATCCTGTGGGAGAGGGTCTTACCATGTTGTGGCTGGTGCCAGTTTGCATGACTGTGCAGCAGTGGGAGTTTATGGTAAAGTGGAACAAAAAGCTGGCACCAAGGTTTACTGTCCCCAGCAGATGTCGTTTTTTTTTTTTAATTAAAAAAATTTTATTTGTTTATTTATTTTTGAGAGAGAGAGAGAGAGAGAGAGACAGAGACAGAGACAGAGACTAAGCAGGGGAGGGGCAGAGAGAAGAGGGAGACACAGAATCCAAAGCAGGCTCCAGGCTCCCAGCTGTCAGCACAGAGCCCGATGCGGGGCTCAAACCCACGAGCTGTGAGATCATGACTTGAGCCGAAGTTGGATGCTTAACTGACTGAGCCACCCAGGTTCCCCTGATGTCTCTGTTCTTAAGCTAATAAGTGGGGCCACAAGTTGGCACCTGACAACTCTTGTCTCCTGAGAGGCCTTGCCACTTCTACCAAATCCACAAAGGGGAACTGTTTCTCCCTCTGAGACCCAGGGGATCCTCGAAGTATGCTGTCTGCTTCTGGGCCTCTGTCCTCCCTCCCCATAGGAGCACCACTTTGCCTGCCAGGCTCCACCCAGCAGTGGTGCAGACTTCAAAAACTTCAGACTATGGGCTCCAATGCTTGTAAACATTTGTAATCCTCAGCTGCCCTAGTCTTCCCAGTCAATGGTTTTAGGTAAGTGTTTCTCTGATGCAGTTCCCTGCATGCTGCCTTCTCTCTATCTCTCTCTGTCTCTGTCACTCTCCTCTCTCCAAGATCAAGGCTCCCTCCCCTCTGCAGCACCCTAGATTCTTTTCTTCCTGGAATCACGACTCCCTACCTCCTACCTTTCCATGATGTAGCTTCTTTTCTCTCTCTAGTTCTGCAGTTTGTTCTCTCACCATTCAGATTGATCTCTTGGATGTTTGGAATGTTTTGATAGTTATCTGTGTTCTAGGGGTGAGGCAAGACTAGGGTCCCCCTACTACTCCACCATCTTAACTCCCCCTCCCTAATTTCTGATTTTAGTTATTTGTATCTTATCTCTTTTCTCTTTGTCAGTGTAGCTAAAGTTTTGTCAGTTCTGTTATCTTTTCAAAGAATGGAATTTTAATTTCATTGATTCTATTATTTTTCTGTTCTTTACCTCTTTTAAAATCTTTATTTTCTTCCTTATGCTAGCTTTTTTTTTTTTCTTAAGCAATCTCTGCCCTCAGCATGGGGCTTGAACTCATGACCCTGGGATCGAGAGTCAGATGCTGTACTGACTAAGCCAGCCAGACACCCCCTTTGCTGGCTTTGGGTTTAATTTGCTTTCTTCCCCCTCCTCCTCCTCCTTCTTTTTCTTCTTCTCTTTCTTCTCTCCTCCTCCCCCTCCTCTTCCCCTTTCTCTTTCCCCTCCCCTTCTCCTTCTTCCTCTTCCTCCTTCTTTTCCTTCTTCCCCTTTCCCTTCTCCTTCCTCCTCCCCTCCTCCTCCTCCTCCCCTCCTCCTCCTCCTCCCCTTCTCCTCCTTCTCCACCTCCTGTACCTTCTCTACCTCCTCTTCCTCTTCTTCTTCTTCTTCTTCTTCTTCTTCTTCTTCTTCTTCTTCTTCTTCTTCTTCTTCCTTTTGTTCTTCAAGGTATAAAGTTGAAATTTTTCTTCTTTTTTAATGCAAGCATTTACATCTATACTTTTCTCTCTGAACATGGCCTCCTCTGCATCCCATATGTTGAGTATGTTGTTTGTCGTTTTCATTCATTTTTATGTCTTTTCTAATTTCTCTTGTACTTTCTTGTTTGACCCATTGGTGTTGTATATTTTAAAATCTCTCCATATTTGTGATTTTTTCAGTTTCTTTTTTGAATTATTTATTTCTAGCTTAATTCCATTGTGGTTGGGAAAATAGTTTGTTTAAATTCAATTAAAAAGTTGATTGAGACTTGTTTTGTGACCTAATATTTGGTCTTTCCTGGATAATACTCCATATGTACTTGGGAAGAATGTGTGTGCTGCTGATGGATAGAGTGTTCTATATATGTCTGTTAAATTTTATTGGTTTACAGTGTTGTTCAAGTCCTTATTGATCTTCTGTCTGACTATCCATTATTTTTATGTATGTATGTGTTTTTCGGTAATCTCTATGGTTGAGTGTGGGGCTTGAATTCATGACCTCACGATCAGGAGTTGCATGCTCTACTGACTGAGCCAGGCAGGTGCCCCTCTATACATTACTGAAAGTGGTTGTTATTGAAGAGCTGTCAATTTCTCCTTTCAATTCTGTTGTTTGCTATATATGTTTTGAGGTTCTGTTGTTTGGTTTATATATGTTTATAATTGTTATATCTTCTTGCTGAACTGGCCCTTTTCTCAATATATAATACCTTTCTTTGTTTCTTTCAACAAATTTTAACTTGATGTATTTTGGATATCACTATAAGTATCCCAGCTCTCTTTTGGTTACTGTGTGCAAGGAATATCTTTTTCTGTCTTTTCACATTCAACATATTGATGTCTTTGGATCTAAAGTGAACCTCTTGTTTATACAGCATGTATTTGGATAAAGCTTTAAAATAAAACATCCATCCTACCAATCTCTGCCTTTTCACTTGGAAAGTTTGATCCATTAACATTTAAAATAATTGCTGATAATGGGGCACCTGGGTGGCTCATTTGGTTGAGGATCCAACTGTAGGTTTTGGCTTGGATCATGGTCTTGTGATTTGTGAGATTGAGCCCCACATCAATCTGATAGTGCAGAGACTGCTTGGGATTTTCTCGCTCCCTTTCTCTCTGCCTCTCTTCTGTGTGTGTGCACACACAGTCTCTCAATATAATTAAACTTAAAAAAAATTGCTGATTAGGAAGGACTTCTGTTATTTTGTATATTTTTTCTGTATGTCTTATACTTTTTTTTTGTCCTTCATTCTTCTATTTACTGCCTTCTTTTGTGTTTAGTTGATTTTTTTTGTAGTGACCTGCTTTGAATCTATTCTCATTGACTTTTGTATGTATCCTATATTTTCTTTGTGATTACAATGTGATTATATTTATGATCCTGAATTTGTAACAATCTATTTTAAAGCTCTGCCCTTAGATGACCCAAATAGATAAAATCATGAATGAAAATGGAATTATTACAACTAATCCCTCAGAGATACAAACAATTATCAGGGAATACTATGAAAAATTATATGCCAACAAATTGGACAACCTGGAAGAAATGGACAAATTCCTAAACACCCACACTCTTCCAAAACTCAATCAGGAGGAAATAGAAAGCTTGAACAGACCCATAACCAGCGAAGAAATTGAATCGGTTATCAAAAATCTCCCAACAAATAAGAGTCCAGGACCAGATGGCTTCCCAGGGGAGTTCTACCAGACGTTTAAAGCAGAGATAATACCTATCCTTCTCAAGCTGTTCCAAAAAATAGAAAGCAAAGGAAAACTTCCAGACTCATTCTATGAAGCCAGTATTACTTTGATTCCTAAACCAGACAGAGACCCAGTAAAAAAAGAGAACTACAGGCCAATATCCCTGATGAATATGGATGCAAAAATTCTCAATAAGATACTAGCAAATCGAATTCAACAGCATATAAAAAGAATTATTCACCATGATTAAGTGGGATTCATTCCTGGGATGCAGGGCTGGTTCAACATTCGCAAATCGATCAACGTGATACATCACATTAACAAAAAAAAAAGAGAAGAACCATATGATCCTGTCAATCGATGCAGAAAAGGCCTTTGACAAAATCCAGCACCCTTTCTTAATAAAAACCCTGGAGAAAGTCGGGATAGAAGGAACATACTTACAGATCATAAAAGCCATTTATGAAAAGCCCACAGCTAACATCATCCTCAACGGGGAAAAACTGAGAGCTTTTTCCCTGAGATCAGGAACACGACAGGGATGCCCACTCTCACCGCTGTTGTTTAATATAGTGCTGGAAGTTCTAGCATCAGCAATCAGACAACAAAAGGAAATCAAAGGCATCAAAATTGGCAAAGATGAAGTCAAGCTTTCGCTTTTTGCAGATGACATGATATTATACATGGAAAATCCGATAGACTCCACCAAAAGTCTGCTAGAACTGATACATGAATTCAGCAAAGTTGCAGTATACAAAATCAATGTACAGAAATCAGTTGCATTCTTATACACTAACAGTGAAGCAACAGAAAGACAAATAAAGAAACTGACCCCATTCACAATTGCACCAAGAAGCATAAAATACCTAGGAATAAATCTAACCAAAGATGTAAAAGATCTGTATGCTGAAAACTATAGAAAGCTTATGCAGGTAATTGAAGAAGATATAAAGAAATGGAAAGACATTCCCTGCTCATGGATTGGAAGAATAAATATTGTCAAAATGTCAATACTACCCAAAGCTATCTACACATTCAATGCAATCCCAATCAAAATTGCACCAGCATTCTTCTCGAAACTAGAACAAGCAATCCTAAAATTCATATGGAACCACAAAAGGCCCCGAATAGCCAAAGTAATTTTGAAGAAGAAGACCAAAGCAGGAGGCATCACAATCCCAGACTTTAGCCTCTACTACAAAGCTGTCATCATCAAGACAGCATGGTATTGGCATAAAAACAGACACATAGACCAATGGAATAGAATAGAAACCCCAGAACTAGACCCACAAACGTATGGCCAACTCATCTTTGACAAAGCAGGAAAGAACATCCAATGGAAAAAAGACAGTCTCTTTAACAAATGGTGCTGGGAGAACTGGACAGCAACATGCAGAAGGTTGAAACTAGACCACTTTCTCACACCATTCACAAAAATAAACTCAAAATGGATAAAGGACCTGAATGTGAGACAGGAAACCATCAAAACCTTAGAGGAGAAAGCAGGAAAAGACCTCTCTGACCTCAGCCGTAGCAATCTCTTACTCGGCACATCCCCAAAGGCAAGGGAATTAAAAGCAAAAGTGAATTACTGGGACCTTATGAAGATAAAAAGCTTCTGCACAGCAAAGGAAACAACCAACAAAACTAAAAGGCAACCAACGGAATGGGAAAAGATATTTGCAAATGAGACATCGGACAAAGGGCTAGTATCCAAAATCTATAAAGAGCTCACCAAACTCCACACCCAAAAAACAAATAACCCAGTGAAGAAATGGGCAGAAAACATGAATAGACACTTCTCTAAAGAAGACATCCGGATGGCCAACAGGCACATGAAAAGATGTTCAATGTCACTCCTTATCAGGGAAATACAAATCAAAACCACGCTCAGATACCACCTCACGCCAGTCAGAGGGGCCAAAATGAAGAAATCAGGAGACTATAGATGCTGGAGAGGATGTGGAGAAACGGGAACCCTCTTGCACTGTTGGTGGGAATGCAAATTGGTGCAGCCGCTCTGGAAAGCAGTGTGGAGGTTCCTCAGAAAATTAAAAATAGACCTACCCTATGACCCAGCAATAGCACTGCTAGGAATTTATCCAAGGGATACAGGAGTACTGATGCATAGGGGCACTTGTACCCCAATGTTTATAGCAGCACTCTCAACAATAGCCAAATTATGGAAAGAGCCTAAATGTCCATCAACTGATGAATGGATAAAGAAATTGTGGTTTATATACACAATGGAATACTACGTGGCAATGAGAAAAAGTGAAATATGGCCTTTTGTAGCAACGTGGATGGAACTGGAGAGTGTGATGCTAAGTGAAATAAGCCATACAGAGAAAGACAGATACCATATGGTTTCACTCTTATGTGGATCCTGAGAAACGTAACAGAAACCCATGGGGGAGGGGAAGGAAAAAAAAAAAAAGAGGTTAGAGTGGGAGAGAGCCAAAGCATAAGAGACTGTTAAAAACTGAGAACAAATTGAGGGTTGATGGGGGGTGGGAGGGAGGGCAGGGTGGGTGATGGGTATTGAGGAGGGCACCTTTTGGGATGAGCACTGGGTGTTGTATGGAAACCAATTTGACAGTAAATTTCATATATTAAAAAATAAAAAAAATGATAATGATAAAAAAAAAAAGCTCTGCCCTTATATAGCTCTGTCCTCCCTCCTTTATTTTGTTGTGTCACAAATACCATCTATATAAATTGTGTGCCCAGTTACATAGATTTATAATTATTTTTTATGTATTTGTCTTTTAAATCCTGTAGGAAATAACAAGTGGAGTTATACATGAAAAATATAATAGTAGCTTTTTATTTGTCTGTGTATTTATCTTACTAGGCATCTTTATTTCTTTATATAGATTCTTGTTACTGTCTAGTGTCCTGTCATTTCAATCTAAAGGAATCCTCTTGACATTCTTGTAGAGCATGTCTAATAGTACTGAGGTCTCTCAGCTTTTGTTAATATGGGAATGTTTTGGTTTCTCTCTTATTTTTGAAGGACAGTTTTGTTGGATGTAGAATTATTGGTTGAAAAATTTAAATTTCAACAGTTTAAATATGTCATCCCATTGTCTCTGGCTCCAGTGGTCTCTGATAAGAAATTAACTGTTAATCTTATTGAAGGTCTCTTGTATGTGATGAGTTGCTTGTCTTTTGCTATTTACAAGATTCTGTCTTTGTCTTTCAGCAATTTGATTCTAATGTGTTTTCAGTGTGGATCTCTTTGAGTTTCTCCTACTTGGAGTTCCTTGAGCTTCTTGGATTTTTGGATTTGTTTTTCATCAAATTGGGGAAGTTTTTAGCTGTTTTTTCTTCAAATATTCTTTCTGCTTCATTCTCTCTCTTCTCCTTCTAGGATCCTCACAATGTTGCTGTGCTTGATGGTGTCTCACACGTCTCTTAGATGCTATTTATTTGCTTGTTTGTTTGTTTTTTTCCTGCTCTCTAGACTTGATAATTTCAGTGGTCCTATTTTTGAGTGAGAGAGACAGAGCACAAGTGGGGGAGGGGCAGAGTGAGAGGGAGACACAGAATTGCAAGCAGGCTCCAGGCTCTGAGCTGTCTGCACAGAACCTGATGTGGGGCTCAAACCCATGAATTGTGAAATCATAACCTGAGCCAAAGTCGGGTTAGCCGACTGAGCCACCCAGGTGCCTCTCAGTGGTCCTATCTTTAAGTTTGCTGATTTTTTTTCTGCCTACCCAAATCTGCTGTTGAACTCCCATAGTGAATTTCAGTTATTTTAGTTCATGAATTTCTGGATGTCTCAGCAGACTTCCAGGAGTGTTAATATGGTATTAACATGTGTTAATGAGATTTTTTTTCACTTTGGCAGTGCCATAGCACCAATTTCCCTTAACACTTTTGCTCTCAACCCAGTAGCAGCTACTTTCTGGCAAGCCTCGGGCAGTCCTCTTCTACCCATGTATAGCCTAGCCGTCAACCACAGATTTACAAGGAACCCCTCCATTGACCAACTGGGCTCCATATGTATACAGCTCTATTCTCTCCAAAGACCTAACTTTCAGATGGTAGCTCCATTAGCTGCTCTAAACTATGATCTTTGCCTCCTCATCTTAGTGGTACTACCATGCTCTACTTAGACTTTAGCTCTTTGAAACATGATTGGGCAATTGGCCTCAGTCAGACAGCTGTATGGTTGAGTGATTGTGCAGCTGACCTTATGAGTTTTCCTTCTCTCAAGGATCAGTGTTTATTATTATTATTTTAATGTATATATATATTTTGAGAGAGAGAGCAAGAGACAGAGCATGAGTGGGGGAGGGGCAGAGAGAGAGGGAGACACAGAATCTGAAGCAGGCTTCAGGCTCTGAGCTGTCAGCACAGAGCCTGATGTGGGGCTCAAAATCACGAACCATGAGATCATGACCTGAGCCAAAGTAGGACACTTAACTGACTGAGCCACTCAGGTGTGCCTCTCAGGGATCAGTCTTAAACTTCCTGCTGTCCCTGCCTGAATCATATATATTTATATATGTCCCTGCCTAGAATCATATATATATTCTAGGTTTATAGTTGTTTATGGTGGGAGGGATAGAGTGCTGTTAGCTACTCCATCATAGTTACAGGCAGAAGTTTTCCTCTTTTTTTCTTGATGAAGTGGATCATGTGTTGGCAAAGATATTGAGACAGATCTCAGGCAGAGCCAGTCACTTTCTCTGACCCTTTGCCTTTTTCAGGTTCCTATGGACAATAGGGTGATCACTTGTTAGGCTCTTCAAGTACACAGATATATGTCTTACACCCCCAATATCCTTAGCATACTCCAAATGAAGAGACTTATACTACATAAGCACTGATGGCAAAATTCTCTTGGAACCTGGAAGCCATTCCCCTTATTGTTGTTGACAAATAATATGTTCATTTCTCATTAAAAACTTAGTTCTGCCTGTATTGCCCTTTTGCAGCAAGGAAGTTAAGGTTGCCCTGTTGCTTGGTTGAGGGTGGATGGGAGCATAACATTTTCATAACGGTCTCTTTGGCTTCTTTGCTGCTGTGATTAGCACATGGACCAGACCCCTGGCCTTGGGCCTGCAGGCAAAAAGCCATATAATAAACCATGTTCCAGAAGAGAAGGACACACAAGGGATGTCTTTCAGCCCATTAGAAAGGAGGCACAGCCAAGTCAAACACCAAAACAGAGAAGTTACTCTGAGACATGCTGTATCTACAGAGGAACATGAAGCTTGGCATCTCACCAAGCTCCAAGAGCCCGCAGGCACCTCATTCATTGAAGAGACACTTAATGATTGCCTATACTGAGCCAGGCCCTGTATTGGGTTCTGTATGTACAGGATTAGGGGAAGATTCATCAAAGATATGATGCTGGAGTTGGCTTCTGGGGTCAAATCTTGGTTCCAAGGAAAACTGAGGAAAAACATTGCAACAGGCTCATCTTTCCCACGTTTCTACTTGAATAAAAGAACATACAAACTGAATGTATTTTCTAGAAAAGTACCCAGAGATTTCATTTTGGAGTGAAGCACTGTTTTGAGGTGGACCTCTAACCTTGTTTAACCTACCCATATACTCTTAGAACAGGCCCTCTCAAGAGCTCATGCCTGGTTATGTTTCCATGGCTAAAGACATGAACATGATCTGGCCTTTATGGAGTGCTGAGGACTCTTTCTTTCTCCAAGAGGTAGATGTTTAAGGTTGAGATGCTCATCCCATGTTGTAAGGTCAGGTGTGGACCTTTGAACTCCTTCCCTGAGTTACTCGTCGGATGGGGCCGTCTCTTCTTGCCCTCCTTTCACCTTTGGTTTGTGGTTGGGTTTCTCATAGGCAGAAAAGGGAAATTTCTATTATAGATGCCATGAACCTCCCTCTAGAGTGGGGACACTGCTGGCCAGCATGAACATTGCAGATATAGAGGTCCTTTGGATAAGTGAACCCACCACCCTCAAGTAAAGTCTTGGTGTTTTCTCTGAAAATGCAGTTTCTTTTGAAGCAAAGTCTTTGCAGGACCTAATGGTCCTAATGGTCCCAAGACTCCAGAGAGTTCCTAGGTTTCCAAAGATGATTTCTGCACATAAAATTTTTTTTAAAAAAATGTTTATTTATTTTTGAGAAAGATAAAGAGTGTGAGCACAAGCAGGGGAAGGGCAGAAAGAGAGAGAGAGAGAGAGAGAGAGAGAGAGAGAGAGAGAGAGACTCTAAAGCAGGCTCCAGGCTCTGAGCTGTCAGCACAGAGCCTGACATGGGACTCGAACCCACAAACCATGAGATCATGACCTGAGCTGAAGTTGGAGGCTTAACCCACTGAGTCAGCCAGGTGCCCATGGACATTTTAAAAAGTAGGTTTACAAATATATCTCTGACTTCTTTTCTCAGTCATGTTCCTGTGAGCCCTCTGGCTTGGGGGCCTGGAGTCATAGAATAAGGGAAGTCAGGCAGGGCTGTCTTGCCTGCTGGGTGTCATTTTTGGGTTCTCTTGGCCACATTGGTAGATGAAGCCTCCAGTTCTGGACCACATGCTTGTACAATGCCCTTGACCATTCCTTGTCCTGGTTTTCCCATCCTCTCTCTCTGACCCTTCCCCCAGGTTCCATAGCTCTTTTTTACTTGTATCCACTGTCCCTGGCATGATGATGCTCACATATACAGTGCTCTTCCATGGGCAGGCACAGAGTTTTGAGGAAACACAGATTGTTTTTTGGGGGCTGAGGAAAATCCATTGTCATAGATTTTGTCTGATTGTCAGAATTAACTATGATGGAAATTTGTTGATTTAGAGATGAAATAGGGGTGCCTGGGAGGCTCAGTCGGTTGAGCGTCCCATTTCGGCTCAGGTCATGATCTCACGGTTCGTGAGTTTGAGCCCCATGTTGGGCTCTGTGCTGACAGCTCAGAGCCTGGAGCCTGCTTCAGATTCTGTGTCTGCCTCTCTCTGCCCCTCCCCAGCTTGCACTCTGTCTCTCTCTTTCTCCCTCTCAAAAATAAAACATTAAAAAAATAATAAAACATTAAAAAAATTTTAAAGATGAAATATTTCAGTCTGGAAAAGATATCTTAGAAGAAGTTCTCTAAGTGGAAATATGTGGTCTGCGTGCTATGCTGTGTCTTGTAGTTGGAATGGGATTGTTGAATCAGGAGGCCAGAAGCTGCCCTGAGAAGCAGAGGGAACTGAATCACCATCATTAAAGGTTGGCAGAAACATGAGCTGTGACATTCCCAAGTGCTGGTTACAAACCTCCTCTTGGGAGAGTGGGTGTGAATCCTTGTCACAAAAGGGATACTTCTATCAACCTGCTCTGTCGTACCAAACAAGTAAACCACTTGGTAATGCTAACCAAGGCTCATCAGGGAGTAATGAGCCCAGGCTTAGAAAACGTGCTTGGCAGGAGGCGGGGCGCCTGGGCGGCTCATTTAGTTAAGCATCAAGTCTTGATTTTAGCTCAGGTCATGATCTCATGGCTGGTAAGTTTGAGCCCCATGTTGGGCTCTGTGCTGACTGTGTAGAACCTTCTTGGGATTTTCTCTCTCTCTCTCTCTCTCAAAATAAATAAACTGAAAAGGAAAGAAAAGGAATGAAAAGAAAAGAAAAGGAATGAAAAGAAAAGAAAAGGTGCTTTGGACTCTCCAGGAATGCCCCAGAAGGGGAGAGGGAGGGAGAGAAAGGGGGAATTTACAATTGCTTCTGACTCAAGTAAAAAACAACATACCTCCCCCTAAAGAGTTGCACCCACCCCAATAAATAAATAAATAAATAAATAAGTAAATAAGTAAATAAGTAAATAAATAAATAAAAATACTGAGATGTGAGCCAGTATTGGCCAAATGTATTCAAAGCATTCTGAAAGGCCAGACTTTGAGGAAAGGGTTTTCATGATGCATGAAGCACTCTAAGCCCTAATGAGTCTGATCCCTCCCTTCTGGCTCTCCTGGCACAGTGAGAGGAGGATTTTGTATAATTGGCCCTTGAAACATTATTACAATCACTTTGTGGCCTCCTTCAGCTTATTTTTAATTACAAGTTCTATTGCATTGTTAAATTATTAACTCTGACAATTACTTATCTTGGCATTTTCTTATCTTGATGAAAATGAAAACAGCGAGGTCATGTTAGCTCACTTGAGGGTTTGGTCCGCTACAAGCTTAAATTAAGCTGGGACGACTCAGCAAATGTTTGCAGAGCAGGGATGAAGCGGGCTTGCACAGGGTCTGTTAGTGGAGTCTGGGCTGAGAGGTCTCGGCACCCAAAGGTGCTTGTTTTGGGGTGGTTGGGGCCAGACCTGAGGAAGGGGAGGGGCTCTTGCACATGATGGGGGTTACCTGTGGCTTTTGCCCCTCCAACCTTGAGGAAGGGGCCTGTGCACAGGACCACTTTGAGCAGCTGTGAGAGACAGCTGGGGGCAGTCAGGAAGTGCAGGGCTTATTTGTGCCTCTCCTGATGTGTCCCAGCTCTGCTCTGGCCATCATCCCCCTTCTGTTTCTCTAAGTCCCCCTCACGTGGGGTGTGTTAGATCTCTTCTTCCCTGACTCACACTGACCCCTGGTGCCTTGCCCACAGCAGGCTCTTGGCACATGTCCACAAGTGCTGGCCATGGCACTTGTTGTCATGCTGCCTTCTGTCCAGCAGGGGGTAGTGTGACTACACTATAAAGGGGCTACCCTTTACCGATGTTGTCCGAAAAAGTGAAACTTTGGAGCTTCTGCAGGTCCTGAAAGAAGGCTTCTGACTCTAACAGGGGGGTCCGAGGCTCCCGCAGGCAACAGGGTGAAATGATTCACAGCTACATTCCCGCCTGTCCCCCAGGCTGAGGCACTTGGGGTCTGTCAGTAACAAAGTCACGTCATTCTGTGTTCAGTTCCCAGTTTCCTCTGATCCCATAGAGGCCAAAGGGCATGAGCTTGGAGAAAGAGCTTTGACCTCTGTTGGCAATGCAGATTCTATGGCAAGCACTTGGTACCTTGCTTCCTTAGAGATACACAGGTTCCCAAACCAGAGAGCCACTTAGTAGGAATTAGAGATTGGGGGTGCACCGATGCCCAGATGTGTTATATACGTCAGTGGAAGGCATACAGTTGGAAGATTGGTTGGCCATTTGGGATGATAGGTAAATCCCTAGGCTGTCTAGAGCTTCTTAGTCAGAGGCCTGTGAAAAAGTCCTGTTGTCCCCACAGCCTGGGAGCCAATTGCAACCATGGTATCATTCCCAAAGGGGAAGGGATGAGACGACTATGCAACATGGTTGGGTCAGCTCTGACTTCTTTGCCTGTGGAGGGCCAAGGTGAGAAGGTGAGGTGAGAGCTGGCTCTCACTCTGGGCAGTTTCTGTTGACCCAGCTGTCTCTGTGGTCTCGTGCTTTTGGGGAACAGGCAGGAGCGTCGCAGGAATGACTCCACAGACATTTCTTATAATACCAGGGCCGGCTCAGGACTCTGAAGGCTGACTTTCTACTTTGAGGAGGAATTTTCCGTGTCTGTGCCCAGCAAGGGTGGGGCTAGGAGACCTCCTGGATTAACTTCCATGAGGGTTCATGTCCTGGGTGCCTCCATTCAGCCCACATTTGAGGCTCTAACTCCGATGGACTTGCAGATTGATGGGGCTGCCCAACCTCTGGGTTGTAGAAGTGCTTTGGGTTCAGATGTTCAAAGTGGCCCCAAATTATCTTTATAGCTTCTCCGAATTCCACTCCTATTTTCTAGGCCCCTGTGAAAAGAAAGTGCTAATCTATCGCAGAGTGCTAACTCCCCTCCCCTCTCCAGCTATCGGCCTACTGGTAGCCAGTAGGAAAAGAGCAGTCAGAAAGTGTACCAACTGTCAAACGTCTGCATGGTCAAGGTGATGCCCACATTCTGGGCCTTTTGGTTCCTACCACCAGGCCTCACCTCGGACTGGCCTTCGCTGCACAAAGTTCTCGAATTTCAGGAAGCCATGTGTCTGTACACATGCTCAACCCAAGTCCTTTTTGAGAGATTTGCCATTCAGTGCCTGAGTAGCAGCTTAGGAGGACATATTCCCTGATTCCTGACCTGGTAGATGGGTTGGGACCTGGTTTAAAGTAATAAGAATAATGGCAATAATAATGATGATATTGATGTCTGGCAGTTTTGAGCACTTTAACACTACTTGCATCACATGGATTACCCACTTTAATTTTCACAGGAGCCTAGGATGCACCTGCTATATATACTATAGATAATATTATGTATAGATACATTAAATATATATATTAAAATATATCTTATCTACTTTCTTCAAGGTCTCCATTATATAAGGTGGAAACTTAAGTGTGGAGAGTTTAACTGGAAGGTCTTTCAGGGAGACAGTTTCTGAGGCACCAGCTGGGGAAAAGGCCCAGAGAAGGCAGGCATAGGAGTCAGAAACAAGCTTCAGATCTGTCTCCACCCCAGCTGGTTACACCCATTTGATGTGGAGCCACATGGGGCTTGGTAATTATAGCACAGCCTAGAGCCAGTGGCCAGAAGCTAAGCTTCAGTCCCCACAGTGGAGAGCCGTGGTCTCTCATGAGGTTGCCCAGACTTAAGCCAGTTCACATCAGCACAAACCACATGGCTGAAGGGGGTTCTTGGACGCATTGAGGAAGAAATCTACAACAATGCCACAACATATTTAAGTGTGTCCTGTAAACATACTCCTTCCCCAGTGGGGTCCATTGCCATTTACCAGGGGGAGTGTAGACTAAGGAAATATACAGTCCTTTTTGGGGCCACTCGACACAGAATCTTAATTTTTACTAAATCCTGGGGACTCAAAATGGCACTGTAGCCTACCAGTCAAAGAAAAGATTTATGGTGGTCAGGTGATGAATGAAGTTTTGAACAAACTTCATCTCACGTTGAGTCCATGGCATTACTCTGTGATATTACCTTAGTCTCCAAATGTATAGTGGGCAGAGACACATTCTGAAACTGGTGGAATCATTACGTAGCATCTTGACCTGTGAGTAAGAACTATTATGAGCTCTCCCCTTCCTACAAGGATAGTAAGCCAAAGCAATACTGCATTTTTGACAGGAGTTGGGGATAGGGGGAGGATTTCAGAGATTAACATGAAAGGTCCTGAAGGGTGTAGGGATAGTGGTTACTGTCATATATCTATTTAACTCATCTATTTGGCCAGTGCAGAAAGATGGTGGGTCTTAGAAAATTACTATGCATTATTGTAAACCTAAATTAGTTGGTGATTCCAATTGTGGCCACTTTTCTAGTTGTGGTAACTTTATGGGCACAGATCAACACAAACCCTGGCACCTGGTATGTAGGTTTTCAATCTGACACATACTTTACTCGTCAGAAACCCTGTTGACAGGGCACCTTGGTGGTGTCATCTCAGACTGTAATGTGGACCGTAAGGGTCGTGGCCATCTTCACATGCCACAGAACATCACATGGATCCACTGTCCTGATGAGAGCTTGCTGGTTGGGCCTGATAAGCTGCACATAGCGTCTTAGAAAGCTTCAAGACACATAGAAGCCAGAGGGTGAGAGAGTAACCCCGTGAAAATTCTCTTAAGTTTTTTGGAGTCCAGTAGTTTGGAGAATATGGGGATATTCCCTCCAAACTGGAAGAGAAGTTGCTCCATTTGCATCCCTGACCTTTAAAGAGGCACAGTGCCTTGGGGCCTTTTTGGATTTTGGAAGCAGTATGTACTACATGCTAGGATGCTGCTCTGACCTATTTATTAATTTATAAGGATTAAAGTCTCGCGCAGAGCCCAGAGCAAGAGAAGACTCTGCAGGAGGTCCAGGCAGCAGTACAAGAAGCTCTGACATGCAGCTTTAGGACCCAGCAGATCAAATGAACTTGAGGTTGTCTATGGTAAATAAGGATGCTGTGGGGAGACTCTAGTAAGCCCAACTTGGGGAATCAGGGTATCTACTGTTAGGGTTTTGAAGAAAAGCTGTTCTTTCTTTTGTGAATAGCTATTCTCTAGGACTTGAGAAATAGCCCCTGGCTTCCTACCCCTGATAGACTAGATGCTTGAATAGTCAGTGTGAGCTGCCCGTCATGCACTGGGTATTATTTGACCACCACTCCTAAGTTGGGCTTGCACAGCAACAGTCCCTCAAGTAGGGACTCTCCCTGAAAAGAAGTGGAGAGTACACATAATTGAATGAATAAGTAAGGCAAGAGTAAGTGAGTAGATACTCTTACTGCATTTCCTCCTTTTCCTCAATCTGCACCTATGGCCAAATGGGGACTTTCTTATAACGTATAGTTGACTGAGGGAAAAGAAAATTGGGCGTAGTTTACAGAAGACTCCGGAAGTTATGCTGGCACATTCTGGAAGAGGATTGCTGCAGCAGAAACTGTAATAAGGAATATTTCTGAAAGAAAGTGGTGAAAAGAAATTCTCTAAGTGGACAGAACTTCAGAAAAAGGACTCAGAGGTTGTTCTGGACTCAAAGGTGGCCTGAAGTGTGAATCTACTGTAATTCATGGGTAATGGCTAATAGGTAGGCTGGATGATACAGGACTTGGAAAGAATAGGGTCAGAAATTGGTGGCAATCTGGATAAGAGGTACATGCATAGATATCTCAGGAAGGGCACTGAGCATGAAGACTTTTGTGTCTCCTGTGGGTGCTTACCAAGTTGCATCCACTACAAGGAGGCTTTCAGTAGTCAGGTGGACATGATGACATGTTCTGTATAGAAGTTGTCAACCTCTTTCCCCAGTGAGAACCCGTGATGGAAGGAACGGAGACAGCACAGAGACTCCAAACCTGAACTTGTCTTCTTCAAGGCTGATCTGGTTATCACCACCGCTGCTAAGTGCTTAACCTACCAGCAACAGAGACCAGTGCTAAGTCCCTGATATAGCATCATTCCTTGGGATATTTGACTCCTTCCACCATGTTGGGGATCACAATTTGGGATATGGAATGCCTTCTAAGTACCACTTAGTACCACTAGTACCACTAAGTACTTCTAAGTACCACCAAGGTACTCCTCCAACATTGCTTCCCACTAAGGAACTCACTTCAACACTGTAAAAGAAGCACTGCAGTGGGTGCATACCCAAGGAATTCACTGGTCTCATCATGTGCCCCATTACCCAGAAGTAGTTGGCCTGATAAGAGGTTGAACCATGTGAAATTGCTAATGTTCAATTGTTTTTGACTTATAAAATCAGTGATTTCGATGATTCAACTCAATGTAATAGTGGAATAGCCTTTTGAATATTCATGATTAGCGCCAATTGGGAGACAACATCCTGAAAGAATGGGAATCTATCTTATTAGATGCAGTGTTTGCTTTGAATCAAGGACCAACCATGCTGGGTTCTCAGAATCCAGGGATCTGAAAATCAAGAGGTGAATGCGGGAACAACTCCCTTCACTACTCTACCCAGTACTCTCCCGGAATGGTTTTTGCTTCATGGCCCTGCAACTTTGGGCTTAGCTTGTTTTGTAGTCTTGATTTCTGAGGGAGGAATGCTTCCACCAGCAAACAAAACAATGATAACGTGTAACTGGAACTTGAGACTGCCACCTGGCCACTTTGGACTCCTCAAGAAGCTGAGCCAACAGGTGAAGAAGGAGTTTACTATCCTGGTTGGGAGGATGGATCCCAGTTACCAATAAATTCTTTGTTCTGCTTAAGTCACTTGGAGTTGGTTTTCTGTCCTTTGCAATAAAGATATACTGTAGGAGCTCTCATTAAGTACTGAGCCATAAATTAGTTTCTCTTCAGTCTCTTTGGGTTGCTCCATAGTTGGACCACAGGATACCTTAGGTAAATATTTTTTTTTTTCTCTCTTGGTGGGAGCCTCCTTTCTTGACCACACCTGGAAAGGCAGGTCGGATGACCGTGCCACCTGGAGAAAGCAGCAGAGAAGGAAGCCAAACTTTAGGTTCTCATTTAAAACATGAGAAATGAGAAAAATGTAGCAATTTCACAAATAGCAATTTATGTTTTATTCCTCTCCCAGAGCACTCAGCAAGACCTCTAGAAGCTTCTGCAATACAAAATTTGGAATTGCTTCTTTATTTCACACCTTTGCAAGCAATAGCTTAAGGTCTGAGTCAGAGCTCTAAAAGAAGTTGACATCCCCCTCTTTGCCTTGTTACAATGTCCAGTGATGCCATTAATGGGCCAGAAATGAGGTCCCACATGTCCATGTCAGGGCTTTGAGAATCTTATCTGGTGGCACAACTTTTACTCAAAATTAACGCATTGTGTGGTTTAGGGGATGAATAAACTCATTAGGGGAGCTAGCTGATGTCCTCGTTGTCACCAAACAGCATTCATTGTGTGTGTGCTTAGAATAATGTCTTTCCTAGAAGCCAAATGGGAAAATGCTCTAATGTATTTCCCTGAATTTGGCCTGCCACTATTGTAAATTACCTTGCTTAATGGACTTTGGGATTCTGTTATCTATTTGGAAACTTCTGAGCTCCTGGAGAACCAAATCAAGTGCTTTAGTCCCCAGGAAGGGAAGGCAGGCTTAGAAGATTTACAACTCCGTGAACATCATTATTGATGTCTGTTGTGTTTTGCAAACAACTTTCCTGTGGAATAAGTGCTTATGATGAGGCCGTAGGCAATTTTTTTGATAAGTCACCCTGAAATAATGACTACCAGGGCCCATAAATCTCCTCTGGAAATCAACATGCCAGGAAGGTATCTGGCAATGATCCCACCCCCACCCCCACTCCAGCTGTGTGTGGGAATCTTGCCAAGGCCCTCGGCAACCTTCCGGTCATTTACTAAGAGCAGCTAAAGTAATCATAACCACCACCACAACCACCACCACCAAAGCCCACAGCTGTAGAGCACTTTACAGCTGATGAGGGATTCGTAGGCCTTATCTCACCTGATGAGATGGGAAACTGAGGTCTGGAGAGGTCAGCCAATAGTGAGGGCAGGAAGCAGGTTGGAGGCTGGGCCTCCTGACTTGCTCCTATATAGCGTCTTTGCCCTTTACACTGGGGTGGTTAAATTGTTGGTTTTTTTTTTTTAAGTTTATTTATTTATTTTGAGAGAGAGAGAGCGAGAGCACGAATGAGCACAAGCTGGGGAGGGTCAGAAAGAGGGAGATGGAATCCCAAGCAGGCTTTGTGCCATCAGTACAGAGCCCAATGTGGGGCTTGAACCCACAAACTGTGAGATCATGACCTGAGCCAAGATCAAGTGTCAAATGCTTCACCGACTGAGCCTCCCAGATGCCCCTGGGGTGGTTAAGTTTATGTTTCAACTTAACTGGGCCATGGGTGCCCAGAGATATTGGGTCCAACATTACTTTGGGTTTCTGTGAAGGTACATTTAGGTGAGATTAACATTTGAATCAGCAGACTGAGTAAAGCAGATCGCAGTCCCTAATGTGGATGGACCTCATCCAATACTTTGCAGGACTGATTGGAACAAAGCCTGGCTTCCCCTGAGTGAAAGAATTCTCCTGCCTGATGACCTTTGAACTGGGAAATCGACTTTACAGATTTTGGACTTGCCAGACTCTATACTCATGTGAGTCAATTCCTTATGATAAACTTCTCTCTCGCTATTTATATCTCCTATTGGTTCTGTTTCTCTGGAGAACTCTAATATAACCATTTCCTCCTGGAATGTAGGTATAGGACATGCCCCGCCTGCTGGTCCTTGAGCTGGGGCACAGGCCTGAGCTTGGGGTTATGAGAAGGCCAAAATTGGTTGTGAGAGTAAAGGTTTTAAAAAATTGTTTTTAATTGTGGTGAAATACATATAACATGAACTTTACCATCTTGACTATTTTTAAGTGTAAGTGCGGTAGTGTTAAGTATATTCACACTGTTGTCTAAAGTTCTGATTAAGATTGGACTCGATAGGACTTTTTACTACCTGAAGATGAGATCATCCTCACAGTGAGAAATCATCCCAAAAGTTAAGGGATTTGCCCCAGAGGGCTCTAAGAGACGGGAAAGGAGAGCCAAGGGGGTGTGTATGCAGGTGGGAGTGAGAGAAAAATTAAAACTAAAGCTGCTGTCCATTTGTCTCTGTGGAGCAGAGGCCTTTCTTTAAGCCAGGAGCAAAGCCAGCTGCAGGGCCATGATAGCATCAGGGGGAGGAAGGGGCAGGCACAAAAAGGAAGCTTGGGAGAAGGGGGGCGGGCATCTGAGTCAAACATGGAAGGATACTGGGGTTTGAATAGTTGGAGATGGGAGAGGATGAAGGGGACTTGAGGTCGAGTGAAGTGTGAGTGATGGCCAACCTCAGCAGGTACATGGGCCTCCTCCCCTCCAGTTGCCGGTTGTGTGTCCTTGGGCCATGTGCCCCTTGGCGACCATCCACATTTCCTCCAACCTCTGCGCCCTGAGCCCAGGCCTCTGGAGGCTCTCCACTTTTGGAGGAGCACCACACAACTCCCCTTGCCCTTCCAATCCATGTCTGAGAAGCAGCATCTTATAAATAGCTGTGTTGAAAAAACTTAAATATAGCACCCCCGGAGCTTACTGACCCAGTGGCAGAGCTGTAAGTAAGTACCATCTGGGGTGTGACTAGTGGTGCTGGCGGTGCAGGAAGGGGCAGAGGGTCTGAAGTGTGGCCAGTCAGCCCTGCCTCCAGCTTCCCTGCCCCTGCATCCTGAGCATTTCCAGCAGGACTGGCCTGAAGGAGTGAGGTGGGGACCCACCAGGAGCAGGCCTACCTAGTACCCCATCACTCTTCTGATCAGAGAGACACCCTGGGGTCCTTTGTCTTGAATGGCTTCTTCTCAGAGACCATGAGATAGCAGAGGCCACAGATGGGGCTGTTTGGGGAGCAGCCAGCTTCCAGGGTCAGGCCTGGGACCTGCCAGAGGATTCCAGCTGAGCATTTAAGTCCTGGGAAGTGGGTTGCATCTCTGGTCTGGGGGGTCTGGCTCCACCCTGTTCTCAAGTACCCCCCCTCCCCACTACTGTCCTTTCCACACTGTGGCCACAGGCAC
Organism: Neofelis nebulosa; assembly: GCF_028018385.1. Taxonomy (NCBI): domain Eukaryota; kingdom Metazoa; phylum Chordata; class Mammalia; order Carnivora; family Felidae; genus Neofelis; species Neofelis nebulosa. The sequence goes on from NC_080782.1 coordinate 129,557,863, forward strand.
TTCTTTGGGGACCTCACAAGCAACAAGCCCAGGCTCCACACGTTGTGCCTCTCCCTGCCCAGAACCCTCTCCTCTTCTTGCTTCCTCCACATCTCAATGTAAATTCTTTCCCTGACCACTGCACCCCTGCCCTGGCTGAGGGCAGGACCCCTGGCGCATGCTTGAGAGGCTCTATTTTTCCTGGGTGCCTCAGATTGCAGTAGTTATGAAGTACTCCTTGGTGTGCTGCTGGCTGAATGTTTGCTACCTTTGCAAGACCAGGAGCTCTGTGAGGGCAGGCTGTATGTGGCTTGCCCCTCCCTGGATCCCTAGCTCCTAGCACAGGGCTTGGCATGCGGTGGGTGTGCAGTCAGTGTGCAATGAATGGAAGAAAGAATAACTAGTGAAACTCACACTTCTCACACTTCTCTAGAACCAGAAGCACCCATACCCCACAGCTGAGACCTCTTTCCACCTCCCTGGAAACATCTGGCAATCTCACCCAATGAGTCCAGCTGAAGGGAATGGAAAGGGCCTGCTGGACCCCCCGAGGCCAGCAAGTTCTGAAGACACAGAGCTGGGTGTTCCAGGGTGAAGTCTTGGCCAGTGAGGGCAGTGGACGCATCACTGGCTCATGGTTGGTGCCATTGTGTCTGCCATCCATGTGGTCCCAAAGGGGACAGGGAGACCGCCCTCTACCTATAAGGCAGGCTGTGTGTGTCTGGGGGCGAGCTCCTGGGGAGGGGCACCTGTGCAGTGTAGGCCATCCAGGCTTCGGGGGGGATGTGCGAAGCTCTGGGGCATGTCAGGAGATGCAGAGATGGGCCTCAGTTCTCACATACGGAGCCTTGCCTGATGAGTCCAGGCTTTGCTGATTATGTTGGCAGCGTGATGACATGGTGATTTAGATCCTCTGCTAGAGAGCTGGATGTCTGGCACCCCTGGGCAAGCCACGACCCAGCAAGTTCCAGGGGCAAGGAAGTTTAGCCAGCAGGGAACAGCTGGTCCACCCAGGGCCGCAGGTCTCCACAGCTTACGGGGCTCCAATGTTGGAGAGGAGGAGGGTGGTGGGGAGGAGGGGGAGGGGCACCCTGACCTTGGGTCACTGGGACAGGCCCTGTCAGGCACATGTGGCCCCAACCCTGCTCTTGGAGAGGCAGGGTCCTGCCTGGAGCCAGGGCAGGGAGCCCTCTGGCCTAAGCCTCACATTCACAATCACCTCTCACATTTAGACTTCAGGAATTATTCCAAGTGAGGTTTTAATGTTAAAAGCAGTAATTTGTTAAGTGTAAGCATTTGAAACATGCCAGAGGTTTTATAGCTCCATCTTGGCATGTCTTTGGTCTTCCATCTACCAGAGGCCCAGAAACAGTGGAAGTGATCCAGACAGACCCACTGGCTGTGGGCAGCCTGGCTCAGAGGGCCTTGCTCAGGGACAGAGCCTTAGCCATGGGAGCCCTGGACCCAGTCCTGCCTTGCACACAGTTGCCTGGTGTCTCACCCACACCAGCTCTATCCAGGCCCCCAGCCTCCCTCTTGAGTTTTCACTGCCTCTTACTTACCCTGTTGGTGACAGAGGGATTCCCACCCTAAGATGCTGGCCAAACCCACAGCACCTGACACTGGACAGGTGTCAGTCATACAGACACAAAGCCTGGGGAGGGAAGACACAGCACACCATACAGGGCCACTTGGGGGTTGCATGTGGGAACAGAGTACACAACCAGGGTTTGTGAGAGGCAGGCTTTATAGCATCAAGATGATGAGGTGGTCTCCTGCTTCCATGGGAAGATGTGATTGTCTTGTTTGAATAATTGAGTGGACTGGCAAGGAACTGACACCTGCTACTCACGTGTCAGGCAGCATGTAAGATTAGGCCTGCCTTGAGGGCAGGGCGAAGGGTACAGACCAAGACTGAGCAGATAGCCATGTGTTCTGGGAGCTCAGTGGGAGCTTGGGAGGGGCTTCTGGAAGCTGCCAGGGCCCAGGAGGTCACCTAGGAAGACAAATGAAAGTTCTCCTCTTGCTGGGTATGTTCCTATGGGTACTTCTTGAGGCTGTTCCTGCTGTATTTGAACCAAGTCAAACTTATTCCCAGTAGAGGACTGCCCCATTTTTCTGGCCTAATGGAGAGCACATATGTTGGGGTATCCTTGGGCCAGGGTCTGAAGGCTAGAAGCCCAGCCATCAGGATGGTGACTGACCCTAGTAAGTGCAAGTTCAGGCTGCTGGGAGTCAGGAAGCCCCACACAGTGTTCTTTCTCCCCACTGCTCCTTCTGCCCTGCAACTCTGGATCCAGGCTCACAGGATGGCTTTGGGGGCCAGGGGCCGGGTGGAGAGATGTGGCCTCAGGGTCACACACTGCATGTGTCCATGGTTCTGCCCTGTGATCAGGATTGTTGTCTTGGCTGCTGTTGACTCTGATAAGTCAGCTCCTCCCAGTGCACCCGTCACCCTAGCAGCCTCCACACCGCCCACACCATGCCTCCTGCTTGTCTCCGCCCTGTGCAGGATGCACAGACTCTCCTGTGTCTTCCCGGAACTCATGCTAAGACTCTTCTGCCCTCCACTGGCCTTTCCCAACTCCTCTGACACTGGAGCATCTTCCCTGCAAAGTCTCATGTCCTTGTTATACCTTCCTGAAGTGTGTGTAAAAACACACAGTGCAGGGACGGTTTCTTAGGACATGAATCTGTTTTGCTTTCACCGAAAAGCTTAGGGAACTTTTCCTAAACCTGGGAAGGGGCTGGTGGTTTGGCCTGAAGGTTTTACAAGCAGCAAAAACCAGGGCCCCAGGCCTAGGTGCCGCCTAAGAACAGGAACCCAGGGAGAATGGCTGCATGCTTGGTTTGGCTGACGTCCACTCTAAATGCCAAATTGGAGTAATCAGGGAAGACAGAAGATGTTAGGATCCTTCCCGAACCTTCTGCTCTGTGCAGGACCCCCCAAGAATATGACATGACTCTAGGGAAGTAAAGAGACCTCCCTAAACCGAACAGATGCTGTGTTTCTCATCAATGTTGGTGAGTGGCATGCTTGTGAAAAAAAAAAGTAATTTGTCTTAGAAACTTTGGAAAATGTGGAAAAGTACAAAGACAACCATCCTCCCCAGAACTCCACTGCCCAGAGGGAAGCATTGTTGCTGTTCTTGTACCTCTCCCTCCAGTCATACTTGATGCACATTTATATATATGTATATATGTATATATATATATATATATATTCATTAATACACATATATATATTTTTAAAAATGTTTAAACATGCTTATTAATTTAAGAGAGAGAGAGAGAGAGAGAGAGACAGTGCGAACAGGGGAAAGACAAAGACAGAAAGACACAGAATTTGAAGCAGGGCTCCAAGCTCTGAGCTGCACAGAATCTGACACGGGGCTCAAGCCCACGAGCTGTGAGATCATGACCTGAGCCGAAGTCAGAAAAGCCCATACTTCATGAGCATTTAGATGTGGACATGTCCAGGTCACAGGATGGGGATTCCATGGGAAGGGTTTTGCTTGCTTACTTTGAGTTAACAGCTGCACCATATTCTACTCTGTGGATCTGTAATCACATAACCACTTCCCCTATTTTAGGTTATTTGGGTTGTTTCCAGATTTTTTTTTGCAATTATTAGTAATGCTGCAGTAAATATCCCAGCACGTCAATTTTTAGGTATGTCGCCAATCAAGTGATTTGTCAAATGACACCCTGCAAAGACCACCACTTGGGAGTAAAGGGGATCTCCTGACCTAGAGGTCCAAAGGCAGAGGCATGTGCCTATTTCCAGAAATCTTCCCCACAACGTTGTGGTTTTTTTTTTTAGTGGTCAAAAGTTTCCCTTTCTTGGGGCTGGTGTAGCAAGTAGGAATCCCTCTTGTCTGGCAGCCCTAACCTCACCTCATTCCACTTCACCCCACCTCCTTTTAGTTCTCCATCACTAAACTGGAAGCTAGCTATGCCTAACCTGAACAGAGCTTTGGAGACTTTGAAGAGAGAAGGGACAGGAGACAGACATTGGGGGTGAATGGAAAACCATTCTGGTAGCATTCCCTAGCCTCCCCCAAAAGCTTTTAAGGTGGATGCTTTTCTTGCCCCCAGTCGACAGATGAGAAAACTGAGGCACCAGACAGAGGCCGATTAGTTGCCCAAGGCCACAAAGTGAGTAAATGGCATTTCTGGAACATAAAAACAAGACCAACAAATCACCCCTTCCCCTGCCCCCCACATAGTGCAGAGAGGGGCTCTGATCTGAATGCAGATCATATGGTCTCTGGCAGGCTGGCTCCCGTACCCATCCGGCCCCTCCTGCTGCATTTTCTCTGCCGTGTTTCACACACCCCATCTTTCCGGTGGGTGTTCAGAACGCTCCCAATTCAGGACTGTTGAGCCTGACACTTCCTCTGCATTCATGTAGCTCAAAACTGCTGTCCACCTCCACCTACCACATCTGAAGCTGTGAGAAGGAAACTTGAAAATGCTACTGGAGCAGGAACGTCACGCTTTCCAGTGCGGGACCCATGTGACTCACTGTTGGGCTCTGAGCCTCTGGCACTGTTCCTCTGGGCGAGGGGGTCGCTGTGGCCAGAGGAGCTTTGTGAGGCTGAGATCTTTCCCGACCCACTCCCAGAAGAGAGGACACCCCAGACCTCCAAAGCTTCCTCCATAAATGCTCAGAGGAGAGGGATCCATACTGAGGGCATCCTCAGTGGCCACCACACAACCTGCACTTTCCCCAAGCCCAGGATCCTGCAAAGCTCCTGGGCCATCTTTCCAAAATTTTCTTCCCATCAAAGCCTAAGAAGCTGATGAAGAAAAAGCAGAGTGCATGGGAAGTGCTGTGGGTTGAATTGTGATCCCCAAAAGATATGTTAAATCCTAACCCCTGGTACTCCAGAATGTGATGTTATTTGGAAATAATCTGTAGATATAGTTAGTTAAGATGAAGTAATACTGGATTAGGGTGGGCCCTAAAGCCAAAGACCACGTGAGGATAAGGAGGCCACGTGAAGACACATGGAGAAGATGTCTGTGTGGTGAAGGAGAGGCTGGAGTGATGTAGCTGCGAACCAATGACTGCCACAGATTGCTGGCAATGGCCAGAAGCTAGGGCAAGGCAAGGAAGGATTGTGCCCTAGACACTCTGGAGGGAGCGTGGCCCTGCCAATGCCTCGACTTTGGATGTCTAGCCTCTGGAAGAGTGAGAGAACAAATACCTGTTTTTGTTTTTTTTTTTTTTTTAGTTTATTTCTGAGAGAGAGAGAGACAGAGACAGAGACAGAGACAGAGAGGGAGTTGGGGAAGGGCAGAGAAAGAGGGAGACACAGAATCTGAAGCAGGTTCCAAGCTCTGAGGTGTCAGAACAGAGCCCGAGTCAGGGCTTGAACTTAGAAACCCTGAGATCATGACCTGAGTCAAAGCCAGATGCTTAAGTGACCGAGCCACCCAGGCGCCCCTAAATTCCTATTGTTTTGAGCCACCTTGTTTGCGGTCATTTGTCATGGCAGCTCTGGGACACTAATACAGAGGGTGAATTGGGGTGCTGACCCCTCTGAGGCATTCCTGCTCCTGGAGGCTGTAAAGGTGTCCATAAGAGAGGAGAGAAGTGTTTTTAGAGCATGGCACCTGAACTCAGCCTCTTGGCAATCTTACTGTTCCCTCCTGGGAGTCTCCCCATCTCTTCAGAGTCTCCAAGGTGCACTGGGCCTGCTGGTGCACACCTGATGACCAAGGATTAGTCTGGCAGAGGAGTTTTTGTATGTGACAGGATCAATACTGAGATTGGACTTTGTATGTCCAAACCTGAGGGTATAAAGAAATTTTCTTTAAATCACCTTAAAAAGTTTCTGATTAGAATTTTAAATTTGTTGGGGCACTTGGGTGAATCAGTCGATTAAGTGGCTGACTCCCGATTTCAGCTTGGGTAATGCTCTCAGGGTTTGTGAGTTCGAGCTCTGCATTGGGCTCTGTGCTGACTGCTTGGAGCCTGCTTGGGATTCTCTCCCTCTCCCTCTCTGTCTCCCCCCTACCCCCTGCTCTCTCTATCTCTCTCAAAATGAATAAAAATAAACCTAAAAAAATTTTTTTTACCTTTATTCATTTTTGAGAGACAGAGAGAGACAGAGCACAAGTGGGCGAGGGGCAGAAGGAGAGGGTGGCACAGAATCCGAAGCAGGCTCCAGGCTCTGAGCTGTCAGCACAGAGCCTGATGTGGGGCTCGAACTCACAGACTGTGAGATCCTGACCTGAGCTGAAGTCAGACACTCAACTGACTGAGCCACCCAGGTGCCCCTAAATAAAAATAAACTTTAAAAAAATCATAAAAAAAGAATTTTAAGTTTGTTTATCAGTATAAGGGACTCTATATCACTCTCTATTGCCCCCCTTCCCCATCTTTGTCTCTTTTCACCAGAAAGTTAAAATAGTTAATTCATCATCATAGTTGAATGGGGGAACTACCTGATTCTCCTACTCTTTTCTTTCTCTGGGAACTGCTGGCCAGGGAGGGAATACCTGGATATTTGTACCGATGGGGAAGAACCCTGGGTCAAGCCCAGCTTAGGCCAGAGTGAGTGTTAAAGCATAACACAGTGGGGGCAGAACCTTCCCCTTTCTGAAGCCAGCCCACAACTCAGATGATGTGGATCAGGGTAAAGTTCTCATCTTCCTCTTCCTTCTTTTGTGATTTGTCAGAGTTTGAAAATCCTTCATCCCCTTTAGATTTTGGACCTTATTGGCACTGACCCACCATTTGCTTATATGCAGGGTTTTTATTGTGTCCGGCTACTCTGAACTGTAGGTCCCAGGAAGGCAGGCTGTGTCTCCAGTGCCTAGCGCATGCCTGGCACATATAAGTGATCAGGAAATAATTTATTGAGCCAATAACTTAGAAAAAGATTGTTGCTTTACAGAGATGCTTACTAACTGTGAGCTCAAATCCATGTGGAAGGCAACAGGGAGGACACAAACCCTTTTCTCTGAATAAGAACAATCATCAATACCATATACTTAGAGTGCCTTTAACTTCTTCAAAGCACTTTCATAGGTGAAATGTGGGTAAAGAGGGTGTTATAATCACCATGTCACTAATGGGGAAACTGAGGCTGTGTGGAGTGAAACGACAGACCGATGAGGACACAGGCCTGGGCAGGACTGGGACAGGAAGCCGGATCTCTCCGCTGGAGGCTGGGCCTGGTAGCCTGGATCAGTGAGGAGTGTTAAAACAGTGCTATTGACTTTGACATTGAAAAATAAAACAGTTGGCTCATTCAGCATTTTCTGAAATCTGTCCTAAGAACTTTGAGTCCTCCAAAAGCTTTGTAGGTCAGCAAACTCTGGTCTGTCTCATAGAGAATATAAGAGAATGTGTCACATTTATCTGTCAGAATCTCTGACAAGTCCTGTCCTAAGGGGCCCATTTAACCTCTTTGAGTGCTGTGTTGTCCTATGATTTTGGGCCTTAGAAACTTCCCTGACTCCTTCCTCTTTCCTTTCATTTCTAGTAATAAATAAACATTCTGCAGCAGACACCTTGCATGCTGTCAATTCTTTGGTTTCTTCCTCACAAGAAATGCTATTATTTGCCATTTTCAGACGATCTCATGAAGGGGAGGAGGGCACAGGGCAGAAACCTCATGGTTAGAGCCCCAGACGAGGCCAGTCCTCCCAGGCTCTTGGACTTAGTGATCTTCCTGCTCCCCAGGAAGGCGGGTGTCTCAGGCATAGCTGGGATCCTGGGCAGTAGAGAGAAAGAGCCCACTCCCGTCGTGGCAGCTGCCTTCCTGGAGTCCAGTGGAGCAGTCTGTAGTTAATTATTTGCTTCTCCTGGATAGCACTGCCTACGCCAACCTGCGGCTCCCTGGGCCGGATCGCACTACCCTCTCCATGCAGATTCATCTCGAACTTGTTTGATGCTTCTCCAAAGAGCTCCATCTGGTTCCCACACCATTTCTGACAGGTGGCTAACACGGCTCTCTGAAGCCCCCAGAACACCAGGAGGCATCTTCCGCAGGATTGACTTGGCTTTCATGTCATATTTCTGTCTCCCTGTCGTGTATTTGCCACGACCACAGACATTTGTATGAAAATGGAGTGTGTGTTTGTAAGGGCTCATCTGCTCAGGCTGCAGGGTGAGGAGGCGCTGGGGGGCAATCTGCGCAGCCCAGCACCCACCCACGCAGCTCTGCGGTTCCCCGCGTGAGACTTCTCTGGCCTCTGAGAGAGGGGGACGCCATCCGGCCAGGATTTATGGCCTGAGTGGGGCTCCCTGGGCCACAGTAGCATCTGCTTCAACATTGAAACAACGTCACTCTGTCTCCAAGCATATGTCCAGACCTGGGCCTTGTGGGCTGCGGGCTGCATTGTGGAGTGCTTGGCTGGACAGCAGGGCCAGACTGAGGGGCCAGGGAAGGCCAGTGGGGAGTCCTAGGGCCAAATGATTATAAACAGGCTGTTAAGGTTAGAGATGAGCCACTGAAAACACACCAAGAGAGTGTCAGGAACTGGGTGGGAGCCAGCACAGGCCCCAGCCTGATGCAAGTCAACAGTGAGTGCATCATTGCTGTCATCCTTGTGAGCATGGAACATTAGCGTTTTCAAAGCATCTTTACCTCTGTTTGGTGTTTTCGGGATGGGGTGTTATGGACTAGAAGTCCGTGTTTCCCTCAAACTCGCATATTGAAGCCCTGACCCTGCAATGTGATAGTATTTGGAGGTGGGGCCTTTGGTAGGTAATTAGGTTTAGATGAGGCCCAGAGAGTGGGGCCCCCACAATAAGATCAGTGCCCTTGTAAGAAGAGAAAGAGACAACACAGCTTCCTCTGTCCACCAGGTGAGGACACAGTGAGAAGGATTTATCTGTAAACCAGGAAGACAGCCCCCATGAGACCCTGACCATGCTGGCAGACTGATCTCAGACTTTTAGCCTCCAGACCTGTGAGAAGTGTCTGCTGATTAAGTCTCTGAGTCTTTGGCATTCTGGGACAGTAGTCTGAGCCATCTGAGGTGACAGGAAAGTGCAGCTGGCAGATGGAAGATGTCTATCTCTTCCAGGTCACACAGGCCACGTTTTCCAGCCCCAAACTCCAAACTCCTTGCCTTGCACCCGTGGGTCTTGGTCAGGGAATTGCAAGCCACAGAGAATTCCAAGGAGGGCCAGGATGGGGAGGGGCACCTCGAGGGTGGGAATGGGGGATTGTCCACTCTGATGATGGGGGCCCACTCTGTGTCTGGTTCAGAGCAGGCCTGCCTCGGGGAACCTCCTCCCCTCCATTCTCAGTCTGCATGGCTCCCCCCCCCCCCCCGCCCCCTCCAATTTCACCTCCCAGAGTGCATTAGCCCTGGCCTGGCCACCTCAGCAAATGCCTGCTGAGCACCTACTACGTGGCACTTGCTCTTTAGGGGCTGGGGATACAGCAGTGAAGAAAATAGGCAAACTTCCTTGCCTCTGTGGGGTAAGCATTCTTGTGGAGGAAGAAAGACAATAAACAAAATCAGTAAGTGAAACATCGACTGTGTTAGAAGAGTAGGGATGGTTGGGAGAAAAATAAAGGTGAGCAGGGGGAATGGGGTGTAATGAAGAGGGAACTGAATTGTGATGACAGTCAGAGAAGGGGACATTTGAGTGAAGACTTGAAGGAAGCGAGAGAAGAGCCCTGCAGAAGTCTGGTGGAGAGCAACTGACAGAGGGCACAGGAGGTGCAATGTCCCTGGGACAGCAGCACGTGGGTGCTTTTGAAGAATGGCCTGGCACCTGCAGTGAGTGGAGGCAAGGGAGAAAGGATTTGGAGGTGGGGATGGGGGAGGATTTTGGTTTTACTCAGGGGGAGATGGGAAGGTGCTGGGGGGCTCTGAGCAGACAAGTGATGATACCTCACTGTGTTTGACAGGAGCACTCTGCTGAGAGTGGGCAGTAGGGGACAAAGGTGGAAGCAGGAAGGCATATTGGGAGGCCGCTGTAGTGCAGTCCAGGTGAGAGATGGCAGCAGGAGGCCTGGACCAGCGAGAGGTAGTTGAAGGAGTCAGATTTTGAAATATTTGCCAACCATTTGGATGTGGAATGAGAGAGGAAGTGAGGATGCTTTTGGCACTAAGCAAATGGAAGGATGGATTTCCACTACCTGAGAGGTAGATGGATGTAGGAAGAACAGGCTTGTGGCAAAAAGACAGGATTTCCATCTGGGCAATCAAGGTTTTCAGCATTTATTTGAAATCCAAGTGAGGCTGGCGAGTGATCCCAGAGCTCAGGGGTGAGCCTGGGCTGGAGACATACAGTGGAGAAGGTAAGCACAGGGAGGACACTGAAGGTCATGAGACTAGAAGATACCACAAGTGGGTGATTGTCGCCAAAGAGAAGATGCCAGAGCTTGTGAGTATCCTGAGCTGGTCAGTATTAAACAGCGGGGGAGGGCGTGCCTGGGTGGCTCAGTCGGTTGAGCATATGACTTCATCTCAGGTCATGATCCTATGGTCTGTGGGTTCGAGCCTCGCGTCGGGCTCTGTGCTGACAGCTCAGGGCCTGGAGCCTGCTTTGGATTTTGTGTTTCCCTCTCTCTCTTCCCCTCCCCTGCTCATGCTCTGTCTCTCTCTCTCTGTTAAAAATAAATAAACATTAAAAAAAAAAACAGCGGGGGAGAAGGGGGAGAAAACCAGGAGGATGTGCTTGCTGGAAGCTAAGACTTGTGTTTTTCATTCCTCTGGCAACCGTGCTCGGTTCAGGCACATGACCCACGTGAGTCTAAATAGAGTATATTCATGGCTTTTATTGGAATTCTAAGGAATACGAAGCTTTCTTCCACTTCATGGTGCTTAGTTGGGGGATCTGACTGGAGTTGTTGGTAGCCGTTTTAGCCACTGGAGTGAATAGCCAGTGCAGAATCAAAATCACAGACAAAGAAGGAAACACAGCTCTGATAGACATCATCTGATAGAAAATCCTGGAGTTATAGTTTCCCAGTTTTGCTGAAGTCAGTTTGAACTGGATTTCTGTCATTTGCAACCAAAGACTTTTGACCAAAGCAGTGAGGTGTGCCCCTATTCTGATATCATTCATGTGGAAAACCACCTCACCCCCCCCCCCATTTTGAGGCTCCCCCTCCCCCAAGTTGAACCCCTGTCTTGTTTGGCATTTCTCCTCTTTCCACAGGGACATCTTACAGTAGTCAACCTTTATTTGGGGCTGAGCAAAGGGAGAATGAAGAGAAAGTCATGGAGAATGATTGAGGAGGATTTTTTGTTTGTTTGGTGGTTCATTATTGGCTTTTAAAAATTATTTTTAAAATGCATTATTCTTCATTTTTTAATTCACTTTATAATGTTTATTATTTTTATTATTATTTGCTTTATTTACTTATTTATTTTTAGAGAAGCAGATGACAGGACCATACCAGTAGTTTGACAGAGGTGAACTTGAGAAGCCGAGGCTCCCAGGCTGGTGAGCTCCTAAACTCAGGAATAGGCAGAGTGATGGCTTCAAGAGAAGTAGAAATCTTGGAGTCATGACATATTGACCTGAAGGGTTGGCGGGGAGATGGAGTCAAGGAGAACTCCTATTTTTGTTTTTTGTTTTTTTTGTTTTCTGTTTTGTTTGGTTTCTGTTTTGTCTGCAGCACGTGGGTGGACCGTGGAAAGCCACTGAGTCAGAGCAAGGGTTGAAAGGAACCAGCCCCTGGGAAGGCCCAGAGGGCCCAGTCCAGGCCTGGGCCCTTGCAGCCCCCTCCCCATACTGGCAATCTCTTGCTGTGTCCACATGTTTGCTTTTGAGGGACGTTTTCCCTCCATGCTTTGAAGCTACTTAATTCATTAGTTCTTCATCATTTATGTCCTATTTCATTATGTTATAATCTTTACAGTTGTTAATTTGCATTTCATTTCCTGCAGTGACGAAAAACCCCCAAAACTCTACCCATGAAAAATGTTATTCTTGTAAATATTAATACAAGTCACAAATGATCACCATCCAGAGCCCATTTCACGTAGCAACGGCTCCCTTCGTCTGAGGCTGGGAAGATTGCAGTAATTACCAAACTCAAGAGCTCTGCATGCCCTGAGGGCTGAACGAGGCAGACCCAGTCTTAAGCCCTGAGATAGTATTAAAAGAGGCAGAAAAAACTGCACCTGAGGACAGCCACATCCCACTCTTGTACCTAGTGTCACTCTTTTTTTTTTTTTTTTTTAAATTTTTTTTTAACGTTTATTCATCTTTGAGAGACAGAGACAGAGCATGAGCAGACAAGGGGCAGAGAGAGGGAGACACAGAATCCGAAGCAGGCTCCAGGCTCTGAGCTGTCAGCACAGAGCCCGACGCGGGGCTCGAACCCACGGACCGCGAGATCGTGACCTGAGCCGAAGTCGGACGCCCAACCGACTGAGCCACCCAGGCGCCCCCCTAGTGTCACTCTTGACCCAGACCTCACACAGTCTGCACCTGGGCCTCTCAGAGGCTCAAGAGGGACAGATGGTTGTCTCTATGCCCCACAGGTAGAGGAGAGCCTGTGCCCAAGAGGACAGAGGAGGAGAAAAGCCAAGATGAGGTGAGGCGGCCCTGGGAGGAGAGGACAGGGTGGGCAGTGGAGGAGCTGCTGTAAGTGCTCCAGTTCCAACCACCCCCCCTCATATCTTCTCTCCTGGTCCAGAATAGGACTTGTGCTTTGTGCCCTTTTAAGGAAAACCGTGTTGCAAAGAATAACTTCTTTGCATTGAAGACCAGAGATAACCAATACTTCTAGCCCCTGAACGAGTTGCTTAAGTGTCTAGACCTGGTAAGGAAAACCTGTCAGTCCTGAAGCAGTTTTGTGGCCCTGTAGGAAGTGCTGGAGCAAGCCAGGGGCTGCTGAGTCACAGCTCTGCCCGCTGGGACCCAGTGCTGTGCAGGGAGGTTAAAGCTGCAAGTGCATCCCTGCTGTGGGCCTGTGACTTAGTACTGTTCCAGACCATACCTGGGTCCCAGGTCTAACCACTGACTGGCTCCTGCCTGCACCCGACCCCAGGATGAGCCCCAGCTCTGGTTGCAGACCTGTTTGGACCCCACCTCTGATGAAGCCCTTACCCTGGGCCTTACTCTTGATCCAGTTACTGGTTCCAGATAGATTCCCCCCCCCCCCACCCCATTCCATTCACTTTTTCCCAGTATAGCCTTGGCTTTAGTGGAATGCATGGATCTCCCTTGTCACTCACATCAAGTTCACAGGTTGGTCAGACAGGGGCAGTGGCTGCTGGAAATCCCTCCCCTGGGATCCCTTTTCTCAGTGTTTGTAGTGCCCATCCCTATTCCTCCAGAACACCTTCTCCAGTCAGTCCAGCCCTCATGGACTTGTCCCGCCATGGGCAACCGGAGGGCTGGTCCCCCCTGACTTTCTGGTTTTGTGTGGTTGTCTTGCTAATATTAACAGCCCTATGGATTCTTCATAGTCCTTAGCCTCTAATCTTCTCGAAGAGGTCAGGAGATTGAAACCAGGTCATTCCATTGTGCAGAGGGCAAAGGATGCAAAGGAAGTTGCTCAAAGTCATACAACATGTAAACCACATATCTAATGGGTTTGAACCAGGTGGTCCGTGCTCTCTTTTCTTTTAAAACATTTCTTCCTTTTTTGGGGCGCCTGGGTGGCGCAGTCGGTTAAGCGTCCGACTTCAGCCAGGTCACGATCTCGCGGTCCGTGAGTTCGAGCCCCGCGTCGGGCTCTGGGCTGATGGCTCGGAGCCTGGAGCCTGTTTCCGATTCTGTGTCTCCCTCTCTCTCTGCCCCTCCCCCGTTCATGCTCTGTCTCTCTCTGTCCCAAAAATAAATAAAAAACGTTGGAAAAAAAAAAATTTAAAAAAAAAAAAAAAATAAAACATTTCTTCCTTTTTTTTTTTTTTTTGGAAGATGTTAACCCCATAGAAAAGTTGGAAGAACTGTGTTCTCCTGTTAATCGGTTGCCTTACCCACTCCACTTTTCTCTCTTTATATACAGACACCATTTACTTTTACCAAATCGTCCAGAAATGGGCTGGGACATTTGTGACACTTGACTCCTAGATGCATGGGATTCTCAAGAGCACAGATCTAATTCAGAGTCTCACTGGGCATTGAGGCTGCGAAATGGCTGTAGTGCTCCTCAGTTGAGGGCAGGCAGAAAGTCGGCTCTTTGCAGAGTCTAGAATGGTGGTCTGTGTAAGGTCTCACAATCAAAATTTGTCGGACTACTTCCTTGTGGTTAGATTCAAGCCAGACAGCTCTGTCAGGAACACTAACCGTGTAGGTGCCTCCCACTGCCCACAGGCAGGGGGCTGGTGCCTGTGCTCTTGTGGAAGTGCAGCCAGCCTCCTGGTTAGTTTGGGGGTTGCCCCATCACTCCACTGCGAACTCACTGTTCTCCCTCCTGAAGGGCTCAGGACCCACCACACACTGAGGTTGAGTGATACCCTTTTCCCCTTGATAGGCTTATTCCTGCTAGTTTTCGTGATTCTTAACTGACCTAACATTTCTAGTTCTGTCGTCTCTTCTACATTTATTAGTTGGGATTCTCTTATGAGAGATTTTTCTTTTTTTCTCTCCTTTCTTCCTTCCCTGGCCCTCTTTTTTGGAGTATCACTGTGGACTCATAGATCCCCCCCCCCCACTTCCCCCATTAAATGTGCTAGAATCTCCACAATTATCATTCTTCTTCTCCTTCCTCTTTCCTACTTCTCCCCCTCTCCTCCTCCTCCTCCTCTTCTTCTTCTTCTTCTTCTTCTTCTTCTTCTTCTTCTTCTTCTTCTTCTTCTTCTTCTTCTTCTTCTTCTTCTTCTTCTTCTTCTTCTTCTTCTTCTTCTTCTTCTTCTTCTTCTTCTTCTTCTTCTTCTCCTCCTCCTCCTCCTCCTCCTCCTCCTCCTCCTCCTCCTTCTCCTTCTTCTCCTTCTTCTTCTTCATCAGTAACCTCTCTGCCCAGCATGGAGCTCAAACTTCTGACCAGGAGATCAATAGTTGCATGCTCTACTGACTGAGCCAGCCAGGCACCCCATCACTATTCTTTTTGATGCTAAATTTGTCCCAAATTCTTGTGTCTTTTTAAAAATGTTTATTGGGGCGCCTGGGTGGCGCAGTCGGTTAAGCGTCCGACTTCAGCCAGGTCACGATCTCGCGGTCCGTGAGTTCGAGCCCTGCGTCAGGCTCTGGGCTGATGGCTTGGAGCCTGGAGCCTGCTTCCAATTCTGTGTCTCCCTCTCTCTTTGCCCCTCCCCCGTTCATGCTCTGTCTCTCTCTCTGCCCCAAAAATAAATAAAAAACGTTGAAAAAAATGTTTATTTATATTATTTTGAGAGAGAGAGAGAGAGCAAGCACATGCATGGGAGAGGGGCAAAGACAGGAAGAGAGAGAATCTCAAGTAGACTCCAGGCTGAGTGTAGAGCCTGACGAGTGCTTAATTCCCATGACTGTGAGATCATGACTGAGCCAAAATCAAGAGTCAGCTGCATAACTGACTGAGCCACCAACCCAGTAACCCCGGTTCTTGTGTCTTTGAAACATGACCCCATTAAGTCTTTGATAAGTCCCTTGCTTTCTGGTCCAAGAGCTTCCAGGTTTACTTTGTACTCTCTTTGCTCTAGAACTAGCTAGCTGCTTTTCCAAGAAGCCCTAGTTTTTTCCCCCTTTGGTCTCCTCACAAGCTGGATATAGAGAATATACCTATTTCTTATAGAATGGGCCTCTCAGAGAGATCTGTAATATAGATCTTAAATCACTATTTGAAGGTGATATCTGTGGTGATGATGGTTGTGACAAATGGAGATGACCTTTGGGCAGTAACAAATGACCAACTAGAATGCTAAGCATGAGCTCGGTTACCCATAAACCAAGGTACTGAGTGGGTTGAGCAGTGCCCCCCAGAAGATATTTCCATATTCATATTATCAGACCTGTGAATATGACCTTTTTGGAAAAAAGGATCTTTGTAGATATAATTAAGTTGAAGATCTTTTGAGGAGAGCATCTACCCAGGTCTACCCAGGACTACCCAGGTCCTAAATCCAATGATTTGGATCCTTATGAGAGAGAAGGCAGGTACAGACACTGAGGAGAAGGCCATGTAAAGATGTTACCAGAATCTACGGTTATCCAGAGATTAGTGCCTGCAGCTGCAATCCAAGGAGTGCCTAGAGTCACCAGAAGCTGGAAGGGACAAGGAATTCTCTCCTAGAGCTTTCAGAGGAAGTCTGGCCCTGTAAACAACTTGATTTTGGATGTCTGGATTCCAGAACTGTGAGAGAAGAAATTTCTGTCGTTTTAAGCTACCCAGTTTGTGGTGTTTTGTGAAGGCAGGCCCAGGAAGGTCACACTGGCGCCAAGAAAACAAAATTTGCCTGAAAAAGCATCAAGGTAGTTAACATAGAGGAAATCACAATGGTGTCAGACCTCCGTATGTTTCCACTATAGTATTGTTTTTACCTGAAATCACTGCTCAGATCCTCTAAGGTCTTGACTCAGCTCTGCCCCCATGATCCTGGTGGCTGGTGCTGTGGCCGTGGCTCTGTGGTATTTGCCATGGCCAGCAGAATGGCTGACAGAGTACCCCCAGATAGAGGGACGGCCTGCTCTGGGCCCTGCATCCAGGCATCTGAGGGGCCGCCTCTATCAGGTAGCTGACGGCCCAGCCCGACACCCCCCCCCTCCCCCCAGTGCAGAAGGCCGAGTGGCTAACTGCATCACTGATTCCCTGGTCTGTGTGCGCAGGGCCACATAAATGGAGAAGCAACACAGAAGGGTTGTGGCCTAGGGGACAAAACTAAGGTGATGCCAATGTGCTGATCTGGAGCCACTGGTAGCAGCCCCCACGGCGCAGGTTTGGGGTCCAAACAGCAAAGCTAGGTGGGGGCCGGAGGGCTAGAAGGCGTCTGATGGAAAGCTGGTGTGGTGGGGTTCAGTGGCTCAGTGCACCTGATCTAATGTGGTGAGGGGGTCTGCCGGAGGGTGTGGTGCCAAGCCCCAAAGAGTTGAGAAGGCGGGCTTGTAGCCAACCCATCCCGGTGATCGTCTGGTCTGACTCAGGGGAGTGATGGCTCTTGTGAGCGCCATGTTTCTCTCAGAAGAGTCAGGGTTAATTTCAGGTAGAGTCGTGTGTGACCTCAGGCTCTGCAGAGTGTTTTCGTCCCCTGAGTGTTTTGGGGCTTTTGAGAAGGTGGGTCTTCGAAACTGAACCAGGTCGGGGCACCTGTGTCTGGCCTCGTGGTCCGGGCCATGGGCATGAGGGAACTCCAGAGGAGTGTTTTCTGCAGAAGCCTCCCACCCCCCACCCCTGGGGCATGCAGAACGTGGGCCTTTAGACTAGAGGAGGTCAGGGGGAAATGACCTTGTGCCCAGCTCTGAAATAGTGACACTGCTATGACCCGCCTGATCTCCACTAACGGCCAAACAGAACCATAAATTCCGATTAGGAAAAGATGCTGGTTGGCAATGACATACAAAAAAGTTTGTGATTAGTGAACTGTAAAAGCTAACATGACATGCTCATAATTGGGATGTATTTACTGCTTGAAAAACACCACACTGCCATTGGGACAAAGTGACTTTGAGGGAACTTTCTAAAGGAGGCTGACACAACTTCCCTCTTTTGCTTACCAAACAGCAGTGACCATTATTGATGGTGCTTTTCAAACAGCAGCTACAGAGAGAGAGGAGCTGTGATTTCTTGTCAGAACTACTTTACGGTGTCGTATTTTCCGGGTGTTTAAGAAGCCCTGTTCATTTGCAGCATTACCCTGGGTGATTTATGGACCCTCAAAAAGCTTACTTCATTTCAATGTTTTAGACATTTCGCTTTTTTTTTTTACAACAAACCTTCTTCCAATATAATCAATGGAGGTTTCTCCATCTGGCCTGGGAGGGGAGTGCCGTGTGGGTTTATAGCAAAATCAATATGAGGATAAATGGACAGCAAAGAAAGTCCATTGTCAGGGTGGAAAGAGGCTTTTAAGTCCCTGGCCCAGTGGCAAAGCCGTCGGCAGGGGATGGTCTGGAGGCTGGCCCTGCTCAACGTGGTTGCGGTGTGGTTTCCTCACTGACCAGCCCAGAGGGGTTGGGGACAACAGCCAGGCGGTGCAGAGAGGGCTCTGCCACTCTTTAATTAAATAAGTTTCTTTGTAAACAGCCCCACTGCAAGTCTCGTTAATGTTTGATGTTGTTTGAATCTGAGTTTTCTAATTAAAGTAAACAGTGATTCCCAAACATATCAATGTTCCAACATTTGCTTTCTAGGGGATGAGAAAGCAGATGAGCAGTTCATGGTTGGGTCTAATGTCTCCTGGAGGAGACCTGGCAGCAGCAGGGGCCCCTGGAGGAGCTCCCCCAGACATGTTTGCTCACCCTCGCCCCTTAGTCAATGCCAGGGAAATCCCCTGTATTTTCTCTGAAGACATGGAGGGGCACAACATCAGGCCACTGCTTCCAGGGGGGCATAGAAGTGGAGGAATGTGTGGGGCACCCGGATGGGACCACTGTGAAGCAAATGAGGTCATTTAAGACAAGTTAAGAGTTTGCTTTATTGGAGAAGGAAAATTACAGGCCTCTTGAGGTCCCTTGGTGGAACACAGTAAATATTGAATTAATGAGCAAACATAGGACGTTCAGGTTGGAAATAAAATTTAGTTCCAGGCAGATTAGACACACATGTAGGGGATACTTCTCCCCTTGGGCAGCCTCATGGTGCAGACAGTTGCTCACTGTCCCATCGGCTCGTCTTATGTTCATTCACTCATGCGTTCACTCTCTGAACACGTGGGACAGGCCAAGGTCTGCCCAGGGCCTTGCGGACACAGTGTTGCCTAGGACAGATAGGGCTTTGCCCTCATGGAGATCATAGTCTTGGGCAAGAGTAGATTCTGAAGAAGTGAGCACAGAGACAAACATATAATTACCAACAAGAAGTATAACGAACAGCCCACTTAGCTCCCCAGTCCCCGTAAGCACCCCCAAAATCCTCCGGCCAGAGAGACCACCTCTATTCCTAATGCTTGATGGATTTTGTTCTGGCCCCTGCCAGGCTCTGCTTTCTTAGAGACTTGCTCATTTCCCTCAGTCTTTTGCTTATGAGGGAGAATTGTGTCCTTGCCAGAGCCGGTTGCAGAAATCGCCATGGATTGCTTATTTATTTTGAAACTTTACATTATAGAAATACATATACAGAAAAGTAGAGGGAATAGTATAATGAACATATATAGTATAGTGTATGTTATAATAGTATAACAGACACCCTTAGGTGTACCACGTATCTTTACTGTTTACATTCTAACATAGTTGCATCTTCTCTTTATTTCTGAAGTGTTTAAAAATAAATTACAGATATCCCTACATTTCACCCATAATGATTTCAATTTGCACCTCCAAAAACAAAGGAGATACTCATATATAACCATAATGCCATTGTGTTAGTTAGGGTTCTCCAGAGAAACAGAACCAACAGAATGTATGTAGATGCACAGAAGGAGATTTATTGTAAGGAAGTGGATCATGCAGTTATGGAGATTGAGAGTCTCAAGAGTTGCAGTTGGCAAGCTGGAGACTCAGGAGAGCTGATGGTATAGTTCCAGTCTGAAAGCCAGCAGGCTCAAGACCAAGAAGGAGCCAATGTTTCAGTCCAATGTTCCAGTCAGACAGGAAGCATTACCCCTTATTAGCAGGGTGTGTGTGTGTGTGTGTGTGTGTGTGTGTGTGTGTGTGTCAGCCTTTTTAGTCTATTCATTCCTTCAACTGATCAGACAAGGCCCACCCATGTGAGAGAGGGTAATCTGCTTTACTCTATTCAGGTATTAGTCTCATCCAAAAAACTCTCAAAGACACACTCAGAATAAGATTTGAGCAAATGTCTGAGCACCCCATGGCCCAGTCAACTGGACACATAAGATTAACCATCTTGGCCATTATTTTGCCTAAAAAAATTAACAGTCCCCTGATCTAATACCTTGTCTATATTCATATTGCCCAAACATTCTTCAGACTAGTGTCCAATCAAAGATCAAGCACTGCATTTGGTTGTTGCCCATGACCTTATGAAAAGCCCAGAAGCCAGGGTCAGTGACTCCTCCAGCCTTGCGGGGGAAGATGTTTGGATGTGGAATTTGGCTGTGGGTCTGAGAAGATAATTGTTTATTACTGAGAACAAGCACAAGTGAAGCCTCATAACACCCAGGGCTGCATGCCTGGTAATTTATGGGCTTCAGTCACAGAGCAGTTATGTCTCTAAGTGCTTTACATCGTTAATTAGCCACACCCGGGAATCCTAGCAAGGGCGAGTCAGCGTGACCAGGGTTACCTCCAGCAAAGCATAAGAAGCTGAGCTTCCCAGTAAAGGTCACCAAGCAGGTCTGAGGCTGAGTGTGGGGCAGAGGTCCCCCCAAAAGAGTCCAGGACTCTTCTTCGAGGGCTGAAGCCAAAGCCCAGCCAGAGAGGGACTGGGTACCAGGCAGCCTTGATCCAGTGTTCCCAGACTTAGGACGGATTTAGCTTCCTTCCCTACAGGGAAGCTTGGCAGGCCAGCAGCAGCAGGTGCCTGGCCCAGGGCCACATGTAGCTTCCGATTCCAGATCAGGAGAGGAGACTCCTTCTTGGAGTGTGCTCCTGCTGAGGCAAATGGCCTCTGGCTCTAGAAGGCCCTCATTCCTCTCTCTGAAGAGCAGTTCTGAGTGCCCCTGCTTGGAATTCACAGCCAGTTGCCTTTACTCCCCCTGCCACATTATTTTTCAAAGCAATGACCCAATGAAGCAATTACTGTTCCAATCGGGATGAAGATCTCTGCAGCCAAGCATGGCCTCTGCAGCATCTGTTACCCTCCTTATCTCTTCCTCAGCCTCGCCAAAGACCTTCTCCATTTTCATGCCCACTCAGATCTACGAAGGCTCCCAGAGCAAGGCCAGGGCCCCCTCGGAGTGGACACTTCCTAAGGAAGGGAGCTCCATGTTATCCAAGAGACTTTGTGAAGAAGCATTGGGTTCCATCTATGCTGTTTGACTCTGGGTGCTTTTCTCCCCTTGGAGAGCAAACTTAATTAAAACTTACATTTTATTTATAGACAAATTGTGACTACAGTCTAGAAAGAACAGTTGATGCTTGGATTGATCGTTAGTCTATGAAATGGCTGCTTGCTCCCAGATACCTTCAAGCACAGAAAATTCTGGAGCAGAAGGAGATAAGATGGGGGAGCCCACAAGTTGCTTCTGCACTGACTCTATGGCTGCACAGTGCGTGGACACTGCCACCGAAGAGGAGAGGACCGTCTTTTGTGGTGGAGGTGGAGTCCCAGCCCACTTCAGAGAATGGAGATGTCAGGCATCCTAGCGGCAGGGGGAATGTGAAATGAAGTTATGGGACCTTGCACTTGGAAACAGGTAGGGTGGGCAGGGACATTGATGCTCGGCCTTTCTCACGAGGCCTTCCGATTCCCCCACCTTTCCCCAGAAGTGGCCCCTTCAAGGTGCTCGGCTGGCTCTAGGTCAGACAGTCCCTTCTAGGCTCTCCACGTCTGCTTAGAGGAACTGGGAACAGCTGTGAGCAGCTGTGCTGTTCTGGATAGCTGCTCAAAGGAAGTTCCAGTTCCAGAAGGCTGTATGCTCTGTGACCCCATGGGCCTTAGCCGTATCTGAATGAATATGGACCAACTAGGACATGGACAACAGAGTCCTTGCTCCCCCTCGGCTGGGGTGTAAGTGCAGATGTTCTTGAGCCTCCAAAGAAGTTATAAATCCATGTGGTCACAGGTTGCTTTGCTGGGCAAAGGGGTGTGTGAGGGACCATTTTCTGACACACTGCAGAATTCCATCTAGCTGCCCTGCCTGAGGCCGCCCCAATTGCCTGCCAAGTGGGACGCAATGGGCACCCAAGCTTACAGACAAATCCCAAACCCCCGCACTTAGGACACCTAACTTCTCCCAAAGGGGGCCTGGCTTTAGAGCTGTCAAGACAATGAAGTGTTTTTGAATACTGTTGCCCGGGTGTCCCTGCAGGAAGTCTCAGAACTGTGCTCTCCCAAATCAGAAGCCAGAGCTGTGCGACTGTCATCACATTTTGTTATTCTCTGCTTGGATTTACATAACATTTCTGCAAAGTGCTTTATAATCATTTCATTAGTCATTCATTTGCTTAATTGCATAGCCTTCAATTCAGTTAGAAAATCTGAATTTAAAGTTTATTTATTTTATTTTAGAGAAAGATAGCACAAGTGGTGAAGGGGCAGAGAGAGAGGGAGAGAGAGAATCCCAAACGGGTTCCACACCCAGCATGGAGCCCGACTCAGCTCTCAGTCCCATGACCATGAAACCATGACCCAAGCTGACATCAAGAGTCAGATGCCCAACAGACTGAGCCATACAGGTGCCCCCAGTTAGAAAATCTGATTTTAAATTCAAGTTTTCATGACTGCAAGTTTAATTCAGAAAAACTTTTTTTTTTTTTTTTTAATGAAGTGGAAACATTTCCAAATTTTGAGCCCCTTCCCACCAGCAGGGACTGGTTTTGGAGTACAGAGTGAGACATCAAAATTTTAATTTTTAATTTTTTTAAATGTTTTGTTTATTTTTGAGAGATAGCGTGAGCAGGGGAGGGACAGAGAGAGAGGGAGACACAGAATCTGAAGACAGACTCCAGGCTCTGAGCTAGCTGTCAGCACAGAGCCCAAAAAAGGTCTCGAACCCATGAACTATGAGATCATGACCCAAGCCAAAGTCGGACACTCAACCGATGAGCCACCCAGGGCCCCTTAAAATTTTTTTTAACGTTTATTTGTTTTTTTGAGAGAGAGAGAGAGAGAGAGAGAAAGGCAGAGAGAGAGGGAGACAGAGGATTCAAAATGGGTTCTGTGCTGACAGCAGAGAGCCCAATGTGGGGCTTGAACCCACAAACCGTGAGATCATGACCTGAGCCAAAGGCAGACGCTTAATCGACTGAACCACCCAGGCGCCCCAGAGTGAGACATTTGAAAGCGGTGGCAGTGGTGACCTGCTTCTAAGATCTAATTTAGAACGGCCAAGAACCCCTGCGCACCACCTTGAAACAGCAGGAGCACCAGGGGGAGCACTCATGTGGCAGTCAGAACGAGTTCCATTGCTAAAGACTCAAAGGACCCACAGGGATCTATGGTTTATTGAGGGGCAAGGGTGCAACACAGCAATGGCATTATCAAAAGGAAATGTATCACTGCCAAAGGCTGCCTCACGGCACCAGGCACTACCGTCTGGAGAGTCCAGGCCTGAGCTCCAATTATCCTCTTTGTGAAAGATCATTCTGGATGCACTTTATCTCTTGGACCAAGAATCTTCAACGTGTGCACAGAACACTTCAGAACTGGGAAGTCTGAAATGGAGCCTTGGCCATGGCTTCTTAGGCCCTGCTGGTCATGTAGGCATATTTCTTTCTGTGGTACAGGCCTAATGGTAGAGGCTTTGACGGAGGTGGGGGGGGGGCAGGGAGGGGAGCTCATTGAGACCAACTGCAAATCATTAATCTTGTTGTTATCAATAAATGATGCCGTCAAGCTGGTACATAGTGCCCTGAAACTCCTCTGACTCATGGTTGCAAAGCAACGCCATTAATCAGTGAGTTTTCTGCACTGATCACGAGGTCAGCACTGTGTAGGGACACCTCTTATTTCAGTAACGTGGCTCAGGCCAATTCTAGGCCCTGCTGGAATTAACCCTCCCAGCTCAGCTCAGGGTGTGCGTGTGACCAAGAGAGAAGAGGGCATAGGTCTACTCCACCCTGCCAGAGTGAGCCTGACCGTGACTCCAGGCTGCAGTCTCTCTCCCTTCCCCTCCGGTCTCCATGTGTCACCCCCACCCCACTCTGAGCACGCAAATTTCGTTATGTCCTTACTCAGATGCCAGCCTTTTAGCAAACCCTTTCATGCATGCCCTAGTTTAAATTGTACCCCTCCCACACACTCCCTGTTCCATTTCCCTGCTTTGCCTTTTTTTTCATGTATAACTAACATATCTTGCTTATTGTCATCTATCCCACTAGAGTGTAGGTGCCACGAAGCAAGGGTTTTATCTGTGTGTTCACTGTGTCCCTATACTTAACTCAGTGAGTACCTGGCATGCCTCTGGAATGCCATGGAATGTCTCTGCTTGTTGCCTAAAATCCATCTTAGTCCCCCTGGCTTTCAGAACCCTAGACTGCACCCTCTCAAGCTGAGCCCAAACTGCCTTTTTGGTCTTTTTTTCCATTGGTTATTCCATCCCACCCAACACATACCTGCCATTTGCCAAATGCTTCCTGGTCCTTTTACACCATTCCCGCTGCCCGTCCCGCCACCCCCCTCACCTCACACATGCTGTTCACCAGCCTGGAATTCCCTCCCATTCCCCCTCTCCCTGTCACCTCCGGCACCACTGCCCCAACCCCGCTCCTCTGGC